>NC_134860.1:79757620-80069679 GCF_049852395.1 Peromyscus maniculatus bairdii
TTTGAGACTGTTATAGACTCTGGGAACTTTTAAAGTTGGACTGAATGCATTTTTACATTATGATATTGCTATAAGCCTTTGGAGGCCATGGAGTGGAATGTGATGGTTTGAAAGAAAATGACTCCCAAAGGAAGGGCACTATTAGGATGTGTGGCTTTGTTGGAGAAAGTGTCAGTGTGGGGGCTGCCTTTGCATTCTTTTTTCTCAAGCTTCACTCAGTGCGACAGTCAGTTGGACTTTTGGTTTCCCCTGAGTCAAGATGTAGGACTCTCAGCTCCAGCAGCATATCTTCTTGCATGTTGCCATGCCCTCTGTCATGATCATAATGGATTGAACCACTAAAACTGCTCTCTTTATAACTGTGGTCATGGTGGCTTTTCACAGCAATAGTAAACCCTAACTAAGACATTTTATACACACACACACACACACGCGTGTGTGTGTGTCTGTGTGTGTGTGTGTGTGTGTGTGTATGTATGTGTGTATGTATATAGATATGTGTGTGTGGATATATATATATATATATATATATATTGTGTATATATGTGTATGTATGTGTGTGTGTGTGTGTGTGTGTGTGTGTGTATCATCATACAACAAACAAAGATGTTTCAACCTACAATGGGCCATGTAGACAATCCTGTTGGCAAAACTCTCTGTAGCAGAGGGATCTCATAGACATTGAGATGTTGAAGCACAACATGTTTATGGAGCTATTTGACTCAACACACTGTTCTTTCACATTTGTAAATGTACAGAATATGAAATTGTGTATAATATATAACACTCTATATATTGTATTGTATACATTGTAAATTTACTGTATTTTAGCAATTGTTTTTGAGTATGCTTCTCATACAAGTATTTATTGTAAACAACATGCCATGCAAACCTGGCAGCAGCAGCATATGTTCTGTGCTTCTTTCATCTTGACTGCATCAAAAACCCCATCCTGTGATTGACCCATGGCATTCATGTTTATTTTAGCACAGTGTGATGTCCAAACTAGTACAAACTTGCCTACTGCTAAGGACAGACATAGCTCCACTGATAAGCCTCACATGAGTGCAGGCACATTCATTATTATGGCTCTCACTATTCCCTTAAACATGATTTAGATCTCTACTCAACATGCACACTATGCACTACATGCGTCCCCTAAATTTCCACATATATTCTTACTTTTATGGATAGTGTGAATGAAGAAAAAAAAAGTCACTGATGTGGAGCTGCATAATGAAGAAAGTGAAATATTCAGAGTTCTGTCTGCATAATTATATCCCCTCTTTTACAATTTCCAAAAATAATAATGTCCCATTATAAACATTCCAGGGGTTATTGAAGGCAAATAAGAAAAAGAATTCCATGTAAAAAGACGTGCTAACTGCAAAAGCATCTAGATTAGAAAACAGTCTCTAAATGGCCAAGTGGAACACGGCACAATTAAGACTAATTTGGTTTTCTTGTCTGTAGATGAAAGAAAGAAGATTTCAAATTAACCTATATGATGTCTAGGATTATTTTAAGATGTGTGTGGCATTATCCTCTGAGCTCATAGCAACATGGTTAGCTTTTTAAAGTAACGCAACCACCGAAACCTCTTCTGCTCCCCTTTTCTATTTTTGCTTATTTTTTTTCACTTTGTACTATAACAGTTTTAGCAAGGTTATATTTTTTTTAAAGCAGCATTACTTTCCTATTGTTATTTCAGTCTGGAGAGATGATTTAAAATATCCACAGACAAAATAATTTGGCTTGGGGACAACTTGATTCAAGATCCAGCATGAGTGACCTCTGCCTCCGAGTTTTAACAGTTTGGCCACAACAGAGTCAGGCTCCCAGAGTATACATTCTGAGGAAATTAACTCTGTAACACTGGAGAAAAAAAAAAGAAGAAACTCTTGCTGAAACTGGTAGAGCCTTTGTTGTATTTAAAAAAAAAAAAGTCTCACAATTAATCCGTTAATTTTCTCCTGGCATTTGAGAAACTGAAATCCCCCATCTAATTCTCTTGGCCCAATGCATCTCTTCTCAAAATCTAATCTCTTCCTCTTTGTAAGTTTTCTTAGCAAACCAAACAGGTGGACTTTCTATGCTAAACCTGCTGTAGTCAATGCTGGCTGTCCCCCTCTGTACCTTCATAGTGAGTTACCTGACAAGGTTTTGTCTTTATGCTGAATACATCATGTACAAAGGGAAGTAGATTGGCATTTTGATGCCCTTCTGCATAAACATAAGGTTTTTTTTTTTTTTTCTATCTGGATTTAGGCCAGCTAGGCTGGCTACTGTGTTATTTTGAATTCAGAAGTTAAGGATGAGGTATGCCAAAGCTGCCTGTAAAATAGTCTTCCCTTTTCTAGCCATAAGCGGTTTTGTACTCATATGCTTCTCATTTGTATAGATTTTTCTCCAGCCGGTTACATTCAGCATATCTATTCTGATGTATGGGAGATAAGTACAGTGAATGAAAGTCAAGTATGTTAGCCAAGAGTAGTGGCTCACATTTGTAAAGAGAGTAATTTTGAGGCTGAGGCAGATGGATGGCTGTGAATTTAAGCCTAGCCTGGGCTGTAGAGTAACGCCCTTCGAAATGAAACAGAAGAAACAGAAATTAAGTAATATAAACTTTCAATATTTTATGTCTAGCACTAGGTTTTGCAAATTCTTTTTTTTGACACTTCAGAGAAAATTTAATCACTGAAGAAGGCAAAACCCCCAAATTGTTTAGATTACAGCATTCCTTTTCATGAACATGCAGCAAACCAAATAAATTTATAATCTCAAGCCAATCATGGTCTAATGTGTCAAATGATTTGTTTTTCAGAAGGAAAACTATGCTATGAATAGCATATAATAGGAATGAAAACAAACATCTCTCTGCATTGCTTATTGCTTAATATATTAATTTACTTATTTTTAATTGATATTCATTATTACTCTTTGCAGACTACAATTACAACCTTAGAGTACTCAAGTTTTTTTTGGGCGGATAATTATTCTTCTTTTTCTTTTTCTTTTTTCTTTTTGCAAATACTCATATCTTGACTGTCAGCCTAATCACTACAGAAGGGGTAACTTGGTTGCATGTTTATGTTGGGAGCAAAGCAATCTTGTTCTTTTATCGAGTAGGGAAAAATAAAAAGCTTTGTGTCAGTTTGAGGGGTTTAAGGCATTTTGCATTCTGAATTGACACTTGAGTTTAGAGGCTTTAGGATTTCAAAGATATTACTGTAAGACTAAGTTTATGGGTTGGGCACTGGGCACTTCCCTGTGTGAATTATAGTTGATTGCCTAACCTTGCACTGTGACTGGTGGAGCCTTGCTGAAGTGCTGTAATTCTCATGCTCGACAGGAGGCTCGGCGTTATCCAAGTCCCAGTGGTACTCAACTGAATTGATGAAATGACCGGGAAGGCCTAATTAAAGCTGTTCAGCTCAAATGTATTGATGTATTACATCTATTACGGCTTGGTTCAATAGGTCCACCCTGTGGATGCTGCCACAGCCTGTAAAGCAAACTAAACAGATTGAATAAATAATGCTGTGAGGAGAGGGAAAAAAGCAATAGAATCAAAGCAGCAGAGCACAGAAGGCAACAGTGTGACCTGTGAACTTTGGAACACATGATCGCCCACAAATACCTTTAATCTTTATTATTTCTGCATATTAGATGTACAAAGGATATAAGACTTGTAACTGGAATAATATGTCAATGTATAATAAGAGTTGATAAATCATCCTGTCCTTTAATAGCAATGCAAAGCAATGTGAAAAATCCATTATGGTTTTGCTTGATTTTTTTTTAATTCTTTGTCAGAATTTGGTGTTTGCATTGGCTTCTCATTCAATTCTTCTATGAAACATGAACTCTGTCATTTTCCTTTACTTATCCTGTTCCAAGATATGTGTTAAATCTTTGTTTACACTTGCTGGATTTTAATGGTGTCAGGTGGTCGCATTTTGCATATTATCCTGAACAGTAAATCTATCAAAAATGACATGTTAGAGATTTATTTTTATTCTAATGTGGATATTGTTCTACATATCACTCACATGGTCATTTATTAAATATCTCATCATTTAGATATGGAAGAGAATACTGTAGTAACAACTTGCTGATTCTTATATTTTTGGTTGTGAGCCTAGCCTTTAACGGCTGAGCCATGCCTCCAACCCACAACTTACTGATTCTTAAAGAAATGGAAATTATATTTTAAAAATATGCAATCTAAAATTCTTCAGTTATTTTTGTTGGACAATGAAATGTCAAAAATATAGGGAATGATATCTTCTAAATGTAGTTTTTAAGCTAAGCTCATACCGAATTTTGGATATGGTTTTCTTGAGCATGTACTTGTATGTTTAAAAAGATAGCTCCCCAGTGTGGTAAAGTTAATTCCTAAGCTTCCTCCCTTTGTTTCTCTTTCAACCTGCTGCTTCTCCAGTTTCTCCACCTCAGCAAATGCTAAGTCTATTTCTTCCATTCACTTTGGGTAAAATGTTAATGTTAATATTGGCATGTCCTTTCTCACACCTCATTCAAATGTGGCACTAAATCTTGACCATTTTATCTCCTAAACACGGTTTAAACCCTTCCCACCACATGCATTTTCACTGTTCAAAATGGGATTAGTTGTAGTTGGTCCGCAATAATATTCTTCTGGACATCTTCTATTATTTCCCTCTTGTGTACAGTTTTACTAAGGGCTTTTTCCGTACATTCTTTTAATTATTCCTAATAAAATTTATTCATTTATTTTACATCTTGAAAGCAGTTTCCCCTCACTTTTCTCCTCCCATTCTCTCCCTTCTCCTCCAAGAAAGTTTGCACAATCGAAACTTTAATCTTCCTTAGGGAGAAAACACACCAATTATTTATTCAATATCAAATAGCCCTGAAAATATACATATATGTAACATTATCCAGAACAAGAAGGTTATATTTAGTAATATATATATATATATATATATATATATATATATATATATATATGTATAAAATGTAGAATGTTATATATAATATAATATATAATATAACTTAGTGTTATTTATTGCTGTCAAGAAACACCATGACCACAGAAGCTCAAATGAATAAAAACATTTAATTGAGGTGCCTCCCAAGTTTCAGAGGTTCAATACATTATCATTAGGATGGGGAGCACAGCACCATGCAGGAAGATGGGGTGCTGGAGCTGAGAGTCCTATATCTGGACTTAGAGGCAACAGGAAGTTGACTGTCATGGTGAAGGAAGCTTGAGCAAAAGACCTCCAAGCCGACACCCACAGTGACACACTTCCCCAACAGGCCACACCTCCTAATAGTGCTACTCCCTTTGGGTGCCACTTTCTTTCAAGTAACCACTATATATATATATATATATATATATATATATATATATATAATAAAAATAATGGAAAATGTCCAAGAATTTTAAAGGGAGTAAGGAGGGATTTATGACAGAGTGTATATGGAAGAAAGGAAAGCCGTAAATGCTATGACTATATTATAATTTCAAAAAATAAAAGAAATGAATTAAAAATATTTGTTAGACTCTGTTGTACTTGCATCTATTTGGTCCTCTCAATTCAATTCATGAAGCAAGTCTGCAAGGCTGAAAATAAACACACACACACACACACACACACACACACACACACACACACACACACACATATATATATATATATATTAAACTACATATATTATATATATTTATATTATATATATTCTCTCTCATATCATCTTTGATAATCTTTCATGGCCATGGCCAATCCAGGAATTATTCCCATTCCCCTTTCAATGATAGAAAACAACAATATAGTAATAGACTGAAGTAGTAGCTGGCTTCCTGTTCTTTTAGATAAAATTGTAAGTATCAGTCCACTGCTTTACTACAGGACAGAGAAAATTGTGATAGTGAGATTCTTTGAAGAAGCCATGGGCTGTGGATCCCATCATAGCTTATTGGGAGCTCTGACATTTCTGGTAAATCATTACTCTATCAATGCCATCAACATTTGCAAAGTCATTCCTGACACAATTGGAATCACTGTCTTCAGCTTTTCCACTAGTTTCATTAGCATCAAATTCTTCATAGAGTTCTTTTTAATATTCCTACAGTAGTACTGTCAATAGTATTCTTTA
This sequence comes from Peromyscus maniculatus bairdii, assembly GCF_049852395.1. Taxonomy (NCBI): domain Eukaryota; kingdom Metazoa; phylum Chordata; class Mammalia; order Rodentia; family Cricetidae; genus Peromyscus; species Peromyscus maniculatus. Next base: position 79,763,765 of record NC_134860.1, read on the forward strand.
AATCTCATGATCTTAGGAGTGTTAATTGTTATCTTTAAGTTTCAATGCCATCATCAATAAACAAAGCTTTTTACATTAATGATTCTATCATAGGATATTTTGAGGATTTGTGAAAAATGTTAAAGCACTCACCACGTTTCTAAATATATAATAAATAATGAATGTTATCAGCATTATTAGAGTTTTATACTCTATAATAGTATTTCAGTTTAAGTCCCAATCTGTAAGTTACCCTAGTTATAGGTGTAGCCTGTATATTGTTTGATTATCCTTTTGCTACCTTTTTAATCTATTTTTCTCTTTTTTTTTTTTTTTTTTTTTTTTTTCTTTTTTTTTTTTTTTTTTTTTTTTTTTAATACCATCACAGGCAATTTATTTTGTTCTATTCATTCACAGTTAATACAGAAAATACTTGGAAACATTTCCATATAATGTTTGACACAGAAATCATCAAATAGAAGTATACAATGTTGACAGGAGGCAGTACATTTATAATTTATAACCCCAAATGTATTTATAAGTTAGAAATGGAAAGATCTACAAATGAAATTATGAAGGTTCACCAAAGTCATTTAATCTGTCAGTTTCTCATTCATTTTTATGTCTTAATAATATTCTATTGTATGAATAAGCCACATTTTATTTCTCTCCAGTATTTGATAGCTATTTGAGTTGTTTTAACTTTTTTACTATTAGCAACACACTGCTGTAAACCTTCATGTACATGTTTCATAGGTGCACATTTTCAGTAGTTTGAGGATATATTCCTAAGGGTAGAATTGTTGAGTAACAGAGTAACAATGTTTTGCATTTTGACCAACCACCAAACTGTTTTGCCAAAGTGGCACACCATTTTACAATCTCACCAAATCCTTGTTTTTAAGGCTCTGATTTTTGTACAAAAGCATTCAATCATTCTGTCAGACCAAACCAGGAAAAGTAAGCTATAGTTCAGAGCTGTTCTATTCCATTTACTATGCAAAGCCATTCTTGGCGTTTGCAACTCTCAGCCCTTTTGAGTATTCTTGCAGTGTTCACCTTTTTCTCCACCACTTTTTTTTTCTTCTTTTTTTCTGGTTTATTCCTATCTATTACAAATGTATAAAAAATCCTCCATCAACGCAGCTGATAGCAGCAGAACCTTGAGAAATATACCTTTGGTTTGCCTCAGAAAAGGAACACATATTGTACTGTAAAGTTTATAAAATTGGCGCAAAACATTGTGATAATGTTACAATACCAGTTTTAAGAGTTCAGTGACTAATGGGGAGCTGATGGGATACATGCAGAACTGTGAAAGCGATCTCACTTAGCCAGCTGTACACGTAGACTGTAAATCTACATTCAGATCATTTCTGATCTAAGACTATCATCTCAGTTTATCTGTTGAGGTCAAGCAGGAAACCCTAGAATATACCTTGATTTTTGCAAAAAACAAAATAGGGGGAGGGGTTTTTTTAGCATTTCAGTCCACGAGTAACAGTATCCTAACAGGCAAAGTGTTCTCTCACTGTCAACATAGAATGAACTGCTGCTGAAGGTCAACTTGGGCTTTAATTTGCATTAGCGCTTACATGCATAGTAGTCCAAGTTGTTGACCTCATGACTTTAAAAAGTAACTCTAAAAAAGTAAAATGGTCCTTCTTGGAAGACTAAAGAAAGACATCCAGCCATAGTTGTAAAAAGTCTCATCAAAACAATATACCCTTTTATGAATTACGCCCCAATTTAAAAAAAAAAAAAAAAAGTAGCCCCAAATAAGAAGCAGCTCTGAAAAAGAAAATATAACTTAAGATATTTGAAAAAAACAAGGTGAATACAGGTTCAAAAATAATTAAGATACATTTTCTTAAGGCTACCTAGAATTAGGCTTTAAAGAATTCTACCATTTCAAGTTTACCACTAGTTACTAGATACCTATTTACAAACAAGATGTTCACCTTTTTTGTTCCTTTATCAAGAGAAAAATCTACCTTCAGATTATGAGGGTGGTGATGGGGAGGGACTAGAAAACAAGATTCAAACAATCCCATGTAAATATCACATTTTTCAAATGGAAGAACTCCAAACTGCACTAGAAGATCCAATCACTAAGACACTTTCCATTGAAATGATTTAAGTACAACTTCATGGCACCAAGGTTTAGGCCTAATATAGGCCTGACAACCAAGTCCTTGTTTTCTGGAAGAAAGGCCTCAAAAGTCCTACTCAATTCCACATAACAATACTTCAAAGATCAATTAAGTTTTCCTTTCCTTAATATTTTTGTTTTTGACTTCTAATCTTAAAGACTAGATTAAAACTTAGCTCATTTCCCAGAAGGGATTGCTTCCCTTTGCTCTATGAAAGAGTCCACCAAGACCTCTTCCTCAAAACCATCTAGCCCCCAGCCTCCAGCCTGTGCTTTCTCAACATCCTGAAAAAGTAATGTAGGTAAAATATGCTCATGAACATTAAAACTAGTTGTTAGAAAGACGTAACTAGCTTTATAATTTAAGTTTTAGAACATAAATACTTGCAGCTTAATCTGCACTGACAATGATTGTCGAAGCCTAGAATTCAACATTTACAAATTCTCATTCACACACACAAGCCACACTATTATCACACAACTTATGTCTTGAGAGAATCTTCTGCTTTTTAAATCTTTGGCCTCCCAGTCAATCCTAAGTTCAACCAACTTTTCCGAGTTCTGGTAGTTACCTGAACCACTGAGGCATTGCCACAAGACTTCTTCTCTTTTGAAACATCCTTTTTCTCTAGATATTAGGATAGCTACGCCAGCTTGTTTCTTCTGTGGTGTATGTTGGTGTGGGATTATCTATTGCTTGATTTTTCATGGATGTGTTTAGCTTCTTTAGGTTGAATTTTCCCTTCTAGTGCTTTCTGTAGGGATGGGTTTGTAGACAGGTATTGATTAAATCTGGTTTTATCCTGGAATATTTTGTTTATTCCGCCTATGGTGATTAAGAGTTTTGCTGGGTATAATAGTCTGGGTTGGCATCCGTGGTCTCTTAGTGTCTGCATGAGATTTGTCCATGATCTTCTCGCTTTCATAGTCTCTATTGAGTAGTCTGGTGTTATTCTGATGGGTTTACCTTTATATGTTACTTGGTCTTTTTCTTTTGCGGCTCTTAATATTTTTTCTTTGTTCTGTGTGTTTAGTGTTTTGATTATTATGTGGCGAGGGGACTTTTTTTTTGGATCCAGCCTATTTGGTGTTCTGTAAGCTTCTTGTATCTTCATAGGTATTTCTTTCTTTAGGTTAGGAAAGTTTTCTTCTATGATTTTGTTGAATATATTTTCTGTGCCTTTGAGTTGGTATTCTTCTCCTTCTTCTATCCCTATTATTCTTAGGTTTGGTCTTTTCATGGTGTCCCAAATTTCCTGGACGTTTTGTGTTACAACTTTTTTGTCTTTAGTATTTTCTTTGACTGACGAATCTATTTTCTCTATCATGTCTTCAGTGTCAGAGATTCTCTGTTCCATCTCTTGCAATCGGTTGGTTATGCTTGTTTCTATAGTTCCTGTTCGTTTTGTCAGGATTTCTATTTCCAGCATTCCCTCAGCATGTGTTTTCTTTATTGTCTCAAATTCATTTTTCAGATCTTGGAATGTTTCTTTCATCTGTTTAATTGCTTTTTCTTGGCTTGATTTGATTTCTTCCCATTTTTTGTTCATTTTTTCTTCCATTTCTTTAAGGGAGTTTTTAATTTCCTCTTTAATGGAGTTTTTCATTTCCTCTTTAAGGGAAGTTCTTATTTCCTCTTTAAGAGAGTGTTTCATTTCCTGTTTAAGGAAAGTTTTTATTTCCTCTTTAAGGTATTTTCTCTATTTCTTAATAGAGAAAATATTCATTCCAACAAATACTTACATTAATCATTTTAGTATTTCCTGTTGCCCTTGACAGTATAACCTCACTACTTAGTTAATCTTATTGTAGCTTTCTCTATCTGGCCCCTCTTTCTTATCTCAATGGACAGCACTGCACAACTCATTCTGCTAATGTTATCCCATACTTTCTCTTGCCTTTGGGTTTCTATCCAGCTTTTGCCCAGCAGATCCTTCATTCTAAATTCTCATTGTTGATTACACCTGATTCCATCCTCAAACTTAACTTTAAACTTCACCTCCTTCCTGAAAAGACTCCTGTTTTTGCCTTGGTCTACCAGATACTTCTGTACATATCCATAGCACACTGCAACTTGTCCATCATTGTATGCAGCAGCAGTACAGCAATAACTTTTAGCTAAATTTCATCCTGGATAGAAATTACATGAAAACATGATTCATGTTATCTGGTTCCCCTATAAACTCTTAATGCCCACTCCACAATATGGCAAATTGTAGCTACATGACAAATATAAGTGTATGATGTATGTGGTGTAGCTGTACTAAATTTAATTGGGTTTAGTCCTAATTGGATCTCACTGGAGTATTTATAATAGTCTCCTTCATTTTCTGCCCACCCACCTTGTCATTCCTAAAATGTATTATTCACTACGTAAGACAAACTAATCCTTCTAAACACAATCACACTTGCTAAAACCCATTAGTGTCTTGCCTTAGTATGTGAGTTAAATTCTAAGCTATGCTTTCATTCATCAAATATCTATCGATCAAACTTCTGTGCAAAGCCCTGAGGTAACTGGCTCAGCATTTTATCAGTGCTTCTACAGGGCAAGCTGACCCATCTTCCTCAAGTCCTCCTCTTCTCTCTACTCAGCAGTTAATGAGACAAGATCTTTCATCTAACACAGAGAGCTAATACACTCAGTTATAAAAAGACCATGGAAAGAGGTGCATTACTATCCATTACTAGTATACACTATAGGCATTTTACTTAAACAAGTAGATTCCCAATTAATTATTATTTGGCACATTTTCCAATAGCTTATCTTTTAGTATTGTTCTAGTACATTTTGCTAAATATAAGGCAGTTGATTTAAATTCTGATTATAATATTATTATACATTATTGTATAATTTATTATTATAAAAGAAATACTTGTTGCAAGTATCAGTCATCAACGTATTTAGTAATCATTCTAATTCCTAAATTATTTAATTGTGCTCATCAACTTTTTTATACATTTTGTCTTCAAAGTTCTTCAATAGCTTCCATCATTTTAGTTATAATCAGCAAAAACATATTTTGTTTAGAGTTCAGCAGCCATGTTAGTATACAAAATTATAATTGCCACTAAAATAAATACAACTGACTTTTGGCGTGCATAAAAGTCAACTGTTGAAGTAGCCATGACCAAGCCATCTAGGTAGGAAGGTGAGTACAACAATGTATGTTTTGTGCTGAATGCAATTTATAATGTTCTAGAGATGAAATGGAAAAGCTAAGCTAGTCAAGGAATTAAACTAAAACTGTTTTTTTGTCCTGAAATCCCACTTGCCAGTTGACGGAGAAGGAATGATTTGCAAGCTCTTAAAGACCCATATGCCAAATGCTTGGCCACCAACCTATAGTACTATTGGGAGTCAGGGCAAACATCCTATGTTAAGGAATGTAATGAAGTTATTGAGGCTGTATATTTGAAAGAATATTGAGACTAGAACTTTCCTCTCCTCTCTCTTTTCCCTTCTTGTTTACCTTGAAGTGAGCATTTTCTCCAGCATTTGCTTCCCACCATACTATGTTTCTTTCCCAAAAGCCTAAAGGTGACAAGGGGTAATAACCATGCACTGACACTTCTGAAACTGTGAGCCAAAATAGGTTATTTCTCTACAGTTTTCATAGCCATAGAAAGCTAACTAATTCAGTGACCTTCGTTCAGTACAACTACCAACCTAACTGATCATGTCTGAATCTGCTTGGTTTATTCCAACTAAAAAACATACTTTTGCTCACTTTGAACACTTACAACTCATTCTCAAACATCACATTCTGCTTGGATTCTAGAAAGTCCTTCTTTTTGTTTCTAAGATACTGGATGTCCCCTCTATATCACACTTTGCACAACACATTGAAGCACTAGGTAGATTGGGATATAATTTCATTGGGTTTTATTATCCTAGAATATATTTTGTTCTTAAAATTACTTTTTTTTGCAGAACCTTGCTTTCTTCCAGATATATTATATAGAGTTAGGAAATACCTACTAATGTGATTTTTCTTTCATTACCCACTAAGAAATTAAACCTCATCTTTATCACAAATTGGAATGCTTCTAATGGCAAGCTTTACATTCTGAAATCCTGAGTTCAGATTACAAGAAATTGTTTGAATCTGTTTTCCTATGCTCAGCCAGCTTTCTCTTACTCATTTCAGTCACAACTCTGACTCCTGTTTCATCATTTATATCTACGTTAAATCCTCTAATGTCTCCAGAGCTCTGTGTTTTCTGTTTGTTCATTTTCAAAAGAATCTTGACAATAATTTTGCATTTGTTTCAATACCTACTATCATCTTTTGTTTTTTCATAAAATTGTCTTACCTAAAGCCAATAAAAAGTCCTGGCTATTCACAACCATGTGTAACTTTACTAGTTTCTCTCATTTTTGAAGTAAGAACCACCATCCTCAATTTCACAATTCAGTCAACCTGCCAACTTATACTTACTTCTGGAACTTGCTCTATTAACATTCTTAGCTCTCATTTGCATTTTAATGTTTTTTTCAACTTTTTTTTCTAACTCTTTAGGCCATCCATTTATTGTACATTGTGATTTTTTCAATACAGCATTTTCCAATTTCATGAAAATTTTGCTAAAAGATTATTTTTGTAAAATTTATATGATTTTTTAATTCACAAACCATTCTTGTTATTTTCAACAGCAATATAGTACCTTTACTAATATAACTTCTACCAAATATTCACTATTTTTGTCATATGATGTTTTCTATGTTCATTACCATGTAAAGTATTTTAAGTATCTCAAGTTTGTTTTCATCTCATTGCATCTCTACTAATTCAACCTAACATTTGTCTTTCAACAGTCACTAGCCATTTTTGTTTTGTTTTGTTTTAAATTGAAGTGAAATGTAAATGCAAATGACCTCTTGAAAGTCTTCAATTCAGCATTATTTAGGATGTTGTTTATATGGTGCACAAATCATCTCAAACCTTAATACCCCCAAACGTGGTCATCTCCTCTAAAGATGATTTTATTTCCATTAATCGAGTTCTCCCTCCCATCAATCCCTGTTAATCCCTAAAATTATTTCTGTATAATAAATTTTCCTATTGTGTATGATTTATATAAACATAATCATGTTGATATACTTCACATTTTATGCTATTTTATTGTTATCTTGTGAGTCATGAGTTCTGATTTCTACTGAAAAAGTATTCCAATGTAATGTTGTAATATGTTTCGTTTGTTGGTTGGTCTGTTTAATATTTGCATCAGAACAAAGTTTGGCTATTGTTGAAGTACTGTTATGAACACTCCTGCAAGCTGTGTGTGTTAATACTTGTATGCCATTCTTCAAGTACTTATCTGGCAACATCTGCTGCTTCATGTAGTAAAACTAACTTTCTGAGGGTCTCCAGATTATACCTGCAACATTTATATCCCTATAAACAATTTACCAGGGCTGTAGTTTCTTCACATACTTGTCAACACTTATTTTCCAAACAAATTATAGTGATCGGTGAAGTGACATTTAATCATAATTTTGGTTTAAAATTGCTAGTGATTTAATATGATAATAAATTTTCATGTGCTGTAAACTATTATTATTTTTACAGGGGCATTGGTCTTTATGTTATATTATAAGAAGCATTAATGTATTCTAGCTCCAGAACACTTACAGAATACATTATAAGCAATTATTTTCTCCCATATTAAAGCTTTTCTCATTATACTGAAAGTGGTCTTTAATGTACAAAATACTTTTTCCAATAAAGGGTGTAGCTTACAGATTTGTTTTGGTACTTATGCTCTTAAAGTTAAATGTAAGAAATCATGGCCAGGTTCAAAATTATAAAGATTTTGTATTCTATTTTTCAGTCACAAATCTTATAGTTTGGTCTTAATATTAGTCAAATTCTAAGTGGCATGATAAAGTGCTCATTTTGTTGTTTTACCTATAGAAATCCAGAAGTCTCAGTGTAATTTGTTGAAAAGACAAGTATTTTCTTGTCCTATTGTAATGGAATCCTTGTCTAGAATCCTGTGAGTATGATTGCAAGGTTTATTTCTGAAGTCTATTTTATTACACATTTACACATGTGTATTATAGTATTAGTGTTCTACAGTATTTATTAGTATACCATTATAGTAAATTTTAATAAATAATTGTGAATCCCCAAACATTTTTTTTAATCTGAGAGGAATGAGAAGTGAGTGTGATCTGTCCCTACATCTCACAGAGGGCTGCATTCCAAATTATATAAAGAATTCAAGAGATGAGACATCAAAAATCCAAGTAGTCCAATCAAAAAATGGGATACAGCTTTAAACAGATAATTCTCAACAGAAGAATCTCAAATGAATGAGAAATACTTAAAGAAATATTCAACATCAATCAGAGAAAGGCAAATCAAAACAACTCTGAGATTCTTCCTTATACCGGTCAGAATGGCTAAGATCAAAAACACAAGGGACATCTCATTTTGGAAAGGATGTGGTGTAAAGGGAACACTCCTCCATTGCTGGTGTGAGTACATACTTGTACAGCCACTTTGGAAATCAATATGGAAGTTTCTTAGAAAATTAGGAATTAATTTACCTCAAGACCCAGCTATATCACTCTTGGGCATATCCTCAAATGCTCAATCATACCACAAGGACACACACTCAACTATATTCATAGCAGCTTTATTCATAATAGCCAGAACCTGGAAACAACCTAGATGTCTCTTAACTGAAGAATAGATAAAGAAAATATAGTACATTTACAAAACAGAGTACTCAGCTGTTATAAACAATGACACTATGAAATTTGAAGGCAAATGGATGAAACTAGAAAAAAAATCATTCAGTGAGGCAACCCAGACCCAGAAAGACAACCATGGTATATACTCACTTATAAATGGATATTAGCTCTAAAGTAAAGGAAAAACCATTCTACAATCCACCGACCCATAGAGACCTCGTTACAAGGCAGGCCAAGTGGGACACTCAGAACTCCCTAGGGAAAAGGGGAAAAAGGAGCGAGTTTGTAGGTGGACTGTGGATAGATGGGGATGAGAATGTGTGGGATCAGTTGGGAGTGGGGTGGGAGGAGAATATTAAAAGAGGCAACTTTTGCATAGGAAATTCCCAGAAATCTACAAGGATGACCCCACCCCAGGCTCCTAGCAAAAGGTGCCCAAACTGGTCACTTCATAGTATCAGGCAAGACTACCAGTGCAGGGACTGGGAAACCAACTTAGTCACATATTTTTTTTTTTTACCTATAATTTGTACGACCTATGAGATATGCTGGTTTAAGGGTGATACAGGGATTGTAGGATTGGCCATACAATGACTGCTACAGCCTGAGACCATGCCATGAGAATGAGCCCACCCATAACACTGCCTGGAATTCCAGGACCCAGAGACATGATGGTCCAGACACTTAGCATAGAGTCTAACAGGAATGGAGAAAAAATGTCAATGCAATGATGTCTAACAATATTCTGCTATACTCATAGATTTTTGCCAAGCCCAATAGTCATCAGAGGGGCTTCATTGCCAGGTGGTGGTGATACACACCTTTAATCCCAGCACTTGGGAGGCAGAGCCAGGTGGATCTCTGTGAGTTTGAGGTCAGCCTGGTGTACCAAGCAAAATCCTGGACAGGCGCCAAAACTTCACAGAGAATCCCTGTCTCACAAAACAAAACAAAACAGAGGGGCTTCATCCAGCAATGGTGGAAACAGATGCAGAGACCTATAGTCAAACATTAGGCCAAGCTAGGGGAATGAATCCTGCTAAAGTGAGGGAGCAAAGATTATACAGCCTGAGGGATCAAGGACTCACAAAAACTCCCACAGATTCAACTAACCTATGCTCATAGGAGTTCACAGACACTGCACCTACAACCAGGGAGCCTGCATGGAACTGACCTAGGCCCTCTGCATATATGTGACAGTTGTGTAGCTTGATCTTTATAGGCAGAAGTTTCTGTCCTCAAGCAACTCTCAAGGAGCCAACACAGAGACTTAATAATAATTATAAATGCTTGGCTGATAGCTCAGATGTGTTACTAACTAGCTCTTACAACTTAAATTAACCCATTTCTATTAATCTATGTTTTGCCACATGGCTCAAGGCTTTACCTGTCTTCCAGCACGTCTTGCTCCCTCTGGGATTTCTGGCAACTGTTCTGGCTCTACCCTTCTTCATCCCAACATCCTTAATTTGGTTATTTTGCCTATTCCTTCAGTCTGGCTATCAGAAAGATGGCTTTTTATTAAAACAATTCAAGTGACAAATCTTAATAGTGTACAAAAAGATTATTCCACGGCAGGTCTTTTCATGGGCACCCTAATAGTGTGAACAGTGACTGTCACTTTTGCTGGCTTTTAGAACCCTTTTCTTCACACTGCGTTGCCTTGCTCAGCCTTAGTATATGGGGAGATGCTTAGTCTTACTACAACTTGATATGCCATATTTTGTTGATTTCCGTGGAAGATAGCACTTTTCTGGATAGAAAGAGAGGAAGAGTGGATAGTGGAGGGAGGCCAAGCAGAGGTAATGGGGGAGGGACTGGGAGGCAATGAGGAATATATAAGGAACTCAAGAAACTAGACATCAAAATACCTAACAATCTAATTAAAAAAAAATGGGCTACAGAGCTAAACAGAATTCTCAATAGAAGAATCTCAAATGGCTGAAAGACATTTAAGGAATTGCTCAACATCCCTAATCATCAGGGAAATGCAAATCAAAACAACTCTGAGATACCATCTTATACCTATCATAATGGCTAAGATCAAGAATACTGATGACAGCTTATGTTGGAAAGGATGTGCAGCAAAATGAACACTTCTCCACTGTTGGTGGGAGTGCAAACTTGTACAGCCACTTTGGAAATCAGAATAGTGGTTTCTCAGAAAATTGGGAATCAATCTACCTCAAGACGCAGTTATACCACCCTTGGGCATATATCCAAGGAATGCTCAATCATACCACAAGGACATATGCTAAACTATGTTCATAGCAGCATTATTTACAATATCCAGAAACTGGAAAAGACCTAGATGTCCCTCAACTGAAGAATGGATTAAGAAAATGTGGCACATATACACAATGGAGTACTACTCAGCACTAAAAATTATTGACATCGTGAAATTTGCAGGCAATTTGATAGAACTAGAAAATATCATCCTGAGTGAGGTAACCCAAACTCAGAAGGACAAACATAGTTTATACTCACTCATAAGTAGATAATGGATGTAAAGCAAAGGATGACCAGACTACAACCTATAGTTCCAGAGAAGTTAGCTAACAAGGAGGACCTTAAGAGGGACTCATAGATTGCCTAGCAAAGGAGAAATAGATGAGATCTACATGAACAAACTGGGGTTGGGGATAGATAATGGAGGGCAAGGGATAGGGCATGAGAACATAAGGGGATGGGAGGTTAGAGCTGGAACAGGGACAGAGTGGGAGAGCAAGAAAAGAGATACCATGATAAATGAAGACATCATGGTAATAGGGGGAAACAAGGTGTTAGGGAAGTTACCTAGGAATCCACAAGGATGACCCCAACTTACACTACTAGCAACAGTCGAGAGGGTGCCTGAACTGGGCTACTCTGGTAATCAGATTAGTCATCATAGAGCCTTCATCCAGTTACTGATGGAAGCAGATGCAGAGATCCATGGCCAGGCTCCAGGCCTTGCTCCAGGAGTCCAGTCGATGAGAGAGAGGAGGGATTCTATGAGCAAGGGACATCGAGATCATGATGGGAAAATGCACCAAGACTGCTAACCAAACTAGTGGAAACTCATGGACTGTGAACCAATACCTGTGGAGCCCCCATGGGACTGGATAGGCAAGACAGTTGTTTAGCTTGAACTAGTTAGGGGACACCCAGGCAGTGGGATTGGGATCCATCTCTGGTGAATGAGCAGACTTTTTGGAGCCCAGTACCTATGGTGGGACAACTTGTGCAGCCTTGGTGTAGAGGGGAGGGGCTTGGACCTGCCTCAACTGAATGTACCAGGACTCCTCATGGTAGACCTTGTCTTAGAGGTGGTGGGAATAAGGGGTGGGTTTGGGGGAAGGCTGAGGGACAGGAGGAGGGAGGAGAGGGAGATCTCTGGTTGGTATATGAATAGAAAATTTCTTAATAATAAAAATTTTGAAAATCCTTTTTTTTAAATTTCTCTTCATGTTTTATTAATATAAATCCGGGTAATCCACTATAGCCATTCTTTATTTCTTTTTTTTTCCTTTTATTTTACAATACCATTCAGTTCTTCATAACAGCCACAGATTCCCTTGTTCTCCCCCCTCCTGCTCTCCTCCCCTTCCCCCCAGCCCAACCCCAATTCTCACCTCCTCCAGGGCAATGCCTCCCCCCAAGGACTGAGATCAACCTGGTAGACTCAGTCCAGGCAGGTCCAGTCCCCTCCTCTCAGACTGAGCCAAGAGTCCCTGCATAGGCCCCAGGTTTCAAACAGCTAACTCATGCAGTGAGCACAGGACCCAGTATCACTGCCTAGATGCATCCCAAACAGATCAAGTCAATCAACTGTCTCAACTATTCAGAGGGCCTGATCCATTTGGGGGCCCCTCAGCCTTTGGTTCATAGTTCATGTGTTTCCATTCGTTTGGCTATTTGTCCCTGTGCTTTATCCAACCTTGGTCTCAACAATTCTTGCTCATATAAACCCTCCTTTTTCTTGCTAATTGGACTCCCGGAGCTCCACCCGGGGCCTAGACTTAGATCTCTGCATCCAGATTCCTCAGTCCTTGGATGGGGTTTCTGGCAAGACTATTAGGGTGTTTGACCATCCAAAAAAAAAAAAAAAAAAAAAAAAAAAAAAAAAAAAAAGCATGCCTTTAATCCCAGCACTCACGAGGCAGAGGCAGGCAGATCTCTGTGAGTTCAAGGCCAGCCTGGACTACCAAGTGAGTTCCAGGAAAAGGCACAAAGCTACACAGAGAAACCCTGTCTCAAAAAACCAAAAAAAAAAAAAAAAAGAAAAGAAAAAGAAAAGAAAAAAGAAAAAAAACAGAGGAAGAGTGGATAGTGGAAGGAGGCTGAGCAGAGGTAAAGGGGGAGGGACTGGGATGAGATGAGGAATGGGAAACTGTGGCCAGGATGTAAAACAGAAAATAAATAAATAAATATTTTAAAAAAACAAAAGAAAGAAATTCTATAATAAACAGTATAAATATGAGGTTGGATAAAAAAAAATTCAGCAAATATTCTCAATTTGTTTATCCATTCTGAGCTTCTTGAAATCCTCTATTAATTCAAGATGGACTTTTCCAACTTTACTAAAATTATTGGGCATTGAATTGAATTTGTAGAGTAATTCAAGAAGGATTGTTTTATTTGTGAACAAAACATATAAAGATGATATGTATGCGTAAGTTCATATTTTTCAATTCGTGATCTCTTCCTTTCAAAGGGAATATACTCTTTTACTGCATTGGAGGCTAAGAACATGAGACTAGTTAGGCTATGGTGCTATCAGAATCCAAATGCTGTTTTCTGTCAGAAGTATAGAGCAAAGAATAACTCCTAACAACAATCTGCTGTGCCCATAGGGGAAACCGTGATCAAAATACATTGATCAATGCTGTTTTCAACTACAAATAGTAAAATAAAATAAATCAAGAAATAGGAGATTTTGTCATGTTGCTATTTTTTTTTATATTTTTGTAACCAAATCCTATTAAATTTATTTAAGAGGAGTATTGATATATTTTACGAGTAATTTTTTTATATAATATATATTCCCATTTAGTTATTATGCATATATCTCTAATTATTATCTGAATACATATCAATAATATTTCAACATGTACTTTAAACTTATTAGAATTTTATTTGAATTAATACTATTAGATCACTAATACACAATAATGTTTCTGTGTCTCTTGTCTTCAATTTTGCTGACCTATTTTTTGTCATATATACTTGATATTGTTTCATAATTCTCTTAGGTCTTTTTGTTTTTCTTTTTTTTCTATGGTCCTTCTACTGGGAAATTTTACTTAGTATTTCAATTTCAGAAAATTTGTCTTTGTTTCTTCAAATCAATTGGTAAAATTTTGCTTCTTTATTTTAAAATTTCTGTAATCATACATTTGAACACATGTAGCTGAAAGTTTTTTTGTGTCCTGCCCCGTCCTCCATCTGCTCAGACCAAAATAAGCACATAGATGCTTATATTATTTTTAAACTATATGGCCCAATGACTCAGGCTTCTTGATAGCTAGCTTTTACATCTTAAATTATAGAACCCATTTCTATAAATCTATACTTTGCCACATGGCTCTTGGCTTACCGGTACCTTTACATCTTGCTTTTCATGGTGGTGGCTGGCAGCATCTCCTCTGCTCTGTCTCTCTCTTTCCTCATTCTCTAGTTAGAATGTCCTGCCTAACCTTATTCTGCCTCACTGTTGGCCAAACAGTTTTATTTATCAACCAATCAGAGCAACACATATTCACAGCATACAGAATATCACACATCATTTACCCTTTTCTTTCTATTCAAAAAGAAGGATTTCACTTTAACATACTGAAATTACATATAAGAAAACAGTTATCAAGCAACAATTATAGTTACAATATCTAGTCTATTTGTATTTGGCAAAATTGAATAAAATATTCTATCTGTCTTATATTTGTGAGTCTAAAGTTTCATATGTAATTTATCTTTTATCATGACCAAGGAAAATTATAATTATCTAGTCTTCAACTACATCAAAGACCTCAGAAGGATATATTACCTAAGTAAACAAGAAATGCATTGTATGCAACTTCCAAAAATCTAGAATGACAGAGACAGCTGGTTGCCTGGACAGTTACCCAAAGTTCCTCACTTACATTGGGGCATCCATCTTCAGCCCATAGGCTTACTCTCTCAGTCACTTTTTCCTGTTTCCTGTAGAATGTCTGGAAGTTTTTTCTGTGAAGCAGGAACCTGAAGAACCATCTTGCCTTGCAAAGTTCAGTGGTCACCTTCCTATAAGTCCTGCATGTCCAGTTCATACAACATATCATCAAGCAGTTGACACAAGGGCACTTTTTTGCCCAGTGGCTAACTTTTGCTAGAAAGAAAGCAAACTCCATAATGAGTTTATTCAATGCCCATCATTCTCCTTGAAGTAATTGGTGCTTCCAGGAGCAGAAGTGTCTCATTGTCCAGAAAAGTCTGTTTTTAAAACATTTTAAATGCCTTATTCCGTAGGTCTTTGAAGTATTTGAAGATTACCTAATATATATATATATATATATATATATATATATATATATATATAAAACTTAATACGTCTATAAGTTTGACTATCATAGGAAATTAATTATTAATCTGTATTTTCAACTATACACTAAAATTTCAAGTGAGTTGCATAAACAAAATACTTTAAACAAGAGTAGAAATATACATACAGCATAACAAAATTAACTTTACATTTGTATCAATAAACTAAAATCTATAGTAATGTAAAATATTTATCTTATATTTCTATATCATATCCCCCTTTCTTCTTTTAGAAAGAGATTGACTATGATCAATAACAATTTGTAACCAATAATCTAAACAAAGACAAACATCCATAATCTATTTTTGGGGAATTTGGTCTTAGTTTTTTAAGCTAGTACCTGCTGATAGAGGGCACTGATAATCTTATGGGGACATAAATAAAATTTTAGGATTATGGTCAAGTCCTGACTGGAGGAGTCTGTGAGGCTGTATTCTCTGAACCAGTTGCCTTGAAGTTGATTTTGGATGTTGGGTAATCTGGGCCATGGTGTCATTGGAGACTTTTCAGAGGGCCTTGGCTGGTCAAACCATATTAGCCTGGAAGTAATCCATAGATTCTCATCTTATGTGGAAACAAAAAACAGAACCTCTTTTCCAAAGTAACCTATCCTTAGACATAAACTTTGAAGTCCGGATACCTTTAAAATACATATATTGTCTTAACTCAACAGCTTTTACAATCAAATGTCTTTCTGCAGTTAAAAATCCCAAAGACAATATAATCCAGACTCTCTGTGTGATATCCATCTTTTCAAGGCTTATTTTTCATATTACTTTTACTGTCTCTTTAAGGACTTTATTTTCTAAAACCATTTATTTCTTTATTTAACTGTCTATCATTCTTTTCACCTTTCTTTCAAGCCTCTATGTACATTTTTACACACATTGTAAACTGTTTAAAGTCTTGTTCCATCTGAATCTGCCTTATCGTGAATCTATAATCTTTCTCTGAACAGGAGATTTTAAACTGCTAAACTGTGTGGCTATAACAAAAAGCAGCAGTCTTAGCTGCTGGCTCCACCCACCTCAGCTTCCCAATATGGCAGAACTACATATCCTTCCAACTCTGGGGGGAACCATGCTCATCACTGACTCTGGGAAGCATTGGGTCTATATGCTTCCTTCAAAGTAGTGTGTAGCCCAAAAAAGTCTTTTTTTTTTTTTTTTTTTAACTAGCAAAAGCTAAATCTACCATGCAGCCTACTGTGTGGCTTGGAGATGCCTCTGTTCACTTCCATTTTGATGAATATGTGCTATGGAAAGAAGGTTGCTTCCTTTTAATGTTCATATAAATATCCTGCTTTAGGATTTCCCAACCTGAAAAAATCAAGTTAAGGATACATGAGGTCATATTTATTGCATAAATACTTTAGGAATATCCCAGACATTCTGAATAGTAAAACAGTTTAGGAAGACAATGTATACTATAATCCCTCTAAAACATTTGACACACTGGTACATTGGAGTATAATTCCCAAGAACACAGCTAAAATAGGTAAGAGGATTAATGAGAAAAAGCTAAGTTAATATGGTACCACTTGCTCCTATAATATTTAGGCTGCTAGTTTTCAATTCACCATCTGCTTGGTTGTTGTATAGCATCGAGTTGTGATATAGTTGATGCTGACATGTGTGTGTGTGCGTGAGTGTGTGCGCACATGTGTGTGTGTGTGTGTGTGTGTGTGTGTGTGTGTGTGTGTACCAAATCTTAGAACTTTAGGCCTACCCAGTCTGTTGTCTCACTCCTGATTTCTTGATATCCAATTCTTCTCTCTATAGAAATCTGAAAACTCTAAGGCATACTTGGCATATTGACTACCTTCTTTCATTCCCCAGTAGCCACAACATTGAAATGTGTGCCTATAGACTGAAACAAGAACATTTTCTTCTTTTCAAATTAATTTACTTCAAATTGCACTCTGCATGTTTTTTAGTTTTTTGTGTTAGACAATTACATTATTTCCTCTACTTCTCTATTGTATTGTAAATGGGTTCCAGAGGGGTTTTTGTTTGTTTAACAGCTGCTGACAAAAAATTAGAGAGAGAAGTTGGTAAAAGAAGCCTTTTGATTCAAGTCCAGAGTTGAGGAAAAAGACACAGGATTAAATACCAAAATGGCCCTTTTGTAGGCTGGCTAGGGTTTGAGGCTGTTATATGACAAGAGATGGAAAAAACCACACTCATTCCTTTTGAGTAAATAAACATATGTGCGTATCTTATGCTCATAGTACATATATTATGCTATTTTTTTATATTGTCATAATAATTCTAGGCTCTTCAATGTTTTTTCTTAGCCTATGCATTTTCTGGCTTCTTTTTCCCTTATTCTTTCATCATTTCCGAAGAGGTTTACCACTGTATATCCATTATGAGAAAAGATTATAGGTATTTTGAGGTAAAATCAGCACCTGTACAGAGTATTTTTACACGTTATTGCAAGATCTATCAATCAAATGATTAAATTAAAATTATTTTAGCAAGTAACATGAAGTTACATGAAAAATCATAAGAAGATGAATAACTGAAGCCAAGAAAGCGAGGAAAAACTTATGAGGGAATCTGTATGAAGTAAATCTAATACAAATATAAGGATTTGGTAATGCATAGTGGTAAGCCAATAAAGATGAAAAGTTTGGGTAAGAATGAACAGAATGAAAGAGAAAAACCTCCTGTGAGTATTGTGGTAGTTTGATTGTCATTGGCCCCCGTAAGCACATAGGTAGTGGCACTATTAGGAGTTGTGGCTTAGCTGGAGTAGGTGTGACCTTGTTGGAAGCAGTGTGTCAGTGTGGGGATGGGCTTTGAGGTTTCTTTGCTCTTACTTCCCTCAGTGTGACACTCAGACCACTCTCTGTTGCCTGCTGATGAAGATATACAACTCTCAACTCCCCCAGCGCTATGTCTGCCTGTGCACCACCATGTTGCAGCATGAAAATAATGAACTAAACCTCTAAAAATGTAAGCTACCCCAGTTAAATGTTTTTTCTTCATAGGAGTTGCCATGGTCATGGTGTCTCTTCACAGAAATAGAAACCCTGACTAAAATAGAAGTTGTTTCCAGGGACTAGGGTATTGTTGTGATAGGCCTGACCATGGCTTTGTTAGTGGGAATATGGATTTGGGGGCCATGGATTAGAAAAGCAGTTGGATTCTTTAAGTGCTGCTTAAGTGCTTAGTTCTACCACAACGTGATATGCCATGCTTTGTTAATACCCATGAGAGGCCCACCCCTTTCTGAACAGAAACAGAAGAGGAGTGGATTGGGGGGGTGCAGATGGGAGGAGAGGGGAGGGGATGAGAGAAGGGAAGGGAAACTGCAGTTGGGATGTAAAATAAATAAATAAATGAATAAACAAATAAAGAAAGAGAATGGTGACTTCAGGGCAAGATCCCACCCAGCTAACTTTCCAAATTGTTAAAATGAATTAAAGAAAAAGATTAAATTTGGCAGAGATTGGTGGTTCTCTGAATTTGAGGCCAGCCTTGTCTACAGAACAAGTTTCAGGATAGCCAAGCCTGTGAATATGTAACTGAATGAGTGGGCGATGTTCTAGCCACAGCAGGCAGCAGAACTTGGCAGCTTTGTCCATGTGGTTGTGGCTTTAGAGTCAAAAGATAGAGGAAAGGAGTTATGGAATATTCCCCTGTGACGAAGGAAAGCTGCTAAGGCCAGACATGTGTAAAAGTTGTACCTGAAGGTAGGCCCACAGAGGCCATTGTTTGAGGCTGTGATGGAGAAGCCTGGACTGCTTTGGAGCCCACAATATGTTAGAGATGCCAGGGTTGTGGAATACCTGCCAAAGAATGCTGCTAATAGGGAGTGGAACCAGCCCAAAAAAAGAGAGGTGTGTTTCTGCCAACAAAGCAGAAAGGAGTTGGAGATCTGATGTGCATTGGACATCAGACATGGAGAAAATTTACTTGTTCATTTGAGCTCTATAGAATCCAACCTCAAACTACCCATAAATTATCTTTTATTCTATTGCTTATTGAAACTAACTAATAACTATGAAACCTGATGTCTTACAGGGAAAGAGAGAAGTGGTTTATTTCAAAGAATATCGATAAAATATTTAAAGAGCTCAAATTAAGGATGGATTTAGGGTGAAAATGACATGTATATATGTTCAAAATCATGGTTGTAGTTGGAGGATAAAGAAAGTAAAGTGCTACTGATAAAACTTAGTGATAATTTAATGAGTATATGCTTTATGAAAAATTTTGCAGTATGAAAATGTGATTTTTGTTTATGTTTCAGATATGTTTTTAACATAATATATTACGTTAAAGAAGTATTATAGTGAGAAGTATATATCAGAGATTAATCATTTTTGAAGGATTTATTTCATTTTATGTAGGTATATATTTGTGAGAGGTAGTGTCTGTGACATGTCTATCAATGCCCAGTGTAGCCAAAAGAGGGCAACAGATTCCCTAAAGCTGGAGTATCAGATGGGTATGAGCCATCTGAATGAGTGCTGGGAACTGAACTCAGGCCCTTTGGAGCAATACTAGGTGTTCTTAACCACTGAGTTGTCTTTCTAGGCATAATTTTTAAATATTGCTTTTAAAAGAATTACTCTGTAGAAAGTAGTTTTAACAGTGGGCATTCTATTCTCTGCTTAGTCCACACTTTAAAAACAATGATGTGGAGGATAGTGAGTTGTGAATGTGAGTTGTAAGAACACTTACCATATGATCTCAGTGATGCAAGGCAAGATGGCATAGCACTGGGATTTAATTATATATTTTTCTGATATTAACTTTTTTGTCTGACCCATTGGTAACAGACCTGTGTTTCCCTAGATGGAAAACACAATATACTAGGCAAAATCAACAAAAGCATAAAAGCACTGCTTCATAAAGTAGAGCAGAGATTTAAGGAAAATTGATTATGATTATTGCCTTTTTTGTTTCCTAAAAGTTAAATTTCTTTCATTATGTTGCCCTAATATTCACAAAATATTTAGAGTTCTGTGCTTCTGAGATTCTAATAATGTCTGAAAGTGACATTCCAAATGCCAGTTTTAAAACACAGAGAAAAAATGGTTTTAACTCTTCTGATTTCTAAAACGCAAATTTTTTACTATTGCTCTTTATATCTAACAACATGTATAGTAGGAAATCCCAACATGCAGAGTTAGAAAAGTTGCTCTGATTTTGCTTCAGAAAAGCACTTGAATAAAGGCACCATACAAATAGAACAAAACATAGATTGTCAGTCAGTTAAGGCTTCCTTGAATGGAGTTTTTTTGAAAACCTGAGAGAACATGTCACAATAAAAAATTTCACAATGCAAGATATCTAAATCAATTTGAAGGTGAATATAGAAAGACCAAACTTAATCTATATTTTATCATTTGATATATTCTTCAAATAATATTAATAATTAATTCTTATGTTTAAATTAAAAATAACTTTTAGTACTCTTAGTACTTTTGAAAAGGCAAATTTCAGGAGCATGTTTAAAACTGCAGCTAAAATGAAACACACAATTGAGTGTTTTTGTCATGCTTAATTTTTAGTGATGCATCCTGATATATATATATATATATATATATATATATATATATATATGTGTGTGTGTGTGTGTGTGTGTGTGTGTGTGTGTGTGTGTGTGTGTATCCTCTAGTTTGTAGCATTTACTGTTCTATTCTATCAGATATGTAACTTTCAAGTAACACATGCCACCCTATCTAAAAGAAATTACTGACTGACTATGGCTGGCTATCACATATAGCACTAAAACAGCTACCTTGGCCATGAATGGCCTTTGATGGCAATGACATTAAACTTTAGGGTAAGTCACACAAAGGTTTCCAAAGTTGTGTGTGTAAAATCACATATGTTTCAACTTTATTTTCCATCCACACCATTCTCCTTTTCTCTAGTAAGGTATTGTCAATTGACTAAAAGCATGTCTAGTAGAGTATGCATGTAATTTCCCCGGCCAGAAGTGAAAATTCTGTTCATTTTTGATCAAATTTACTTATAAAATATATGGCAGATAAAAGTCCTCTTTGTTTTGAAATGTATGTTTTATAAATAGACATTTGGTAGGTAGTCAACTTTGCAAAGGAGGCAAAATGGTATTGGGAAAGAAAGTAGCTATGTGGTTTTGAGCAGTCACACTCGTTAGCCAAATTCATAGATCTGTAAAATGGAAGACAGTACTAAATAATTGTGTGTTTCTGCCAGACCAAAACAATGAATTAGTCTTAGTTAAAAGTAATTTCTCAAGGACATATTAATATTTGTAGAAATGAATGAGCTTATTAGTCAACATAATGTCACCTAGAAGCCTTTGTGAAAATTCTAGAATAATTTCATTACATTTTCTCATGCTTTCATTTTGGACTAAAAGCAAAAAGACAAGCATGTCATTGTGGAGACAGTAGATGAAATCTGGACTCTAGTTCCAGTAAAAGAATATTTCACTAATTATTCAATGAAAGAGTCTTTTGTTTCAATTTTATAATGTACATGGTGTAGAAAAATGTGTAAATATAAAATAATCACTTTATAAGATTCAAAATGACACATGTAGAGACCTATTTATGGGTATAATGGTGAGGTTTTACTGATATTATCATAGTGCTTTGGGAATCCAATCAGCTGTTATTAGCATACAAGAATAAGTTAATCAATATTTAATATATGAGGGGAGCTAAGTGAAGAAGTCACTTCCAATTCAGTTCCACTCTCTCCTAGCTTTTAATGTTGATAACAGATTCATAAATACTTGAGAGTCAAAAGTATAACCTATTACAATCTACATATATAGCTTACTATGAATTCAGATAATCCATCATGTTCATTTTACATAATACTTTCAAACAATATACTTTAATCATATATTTCCCCTCCCCCAACTCCTTCCAGATCCACCCTACCTCCACCTCATTTCATCTTTTGCTCTATTTTCATTTCTCTCCTCTCAAAAATAACCTCAAGCCAGGTCGTGGTGGCACACGCCTTTAATCCCAGCACTCAGGAGGCAGAGGCAGGCAGATCTCTGTGAGTTCGAGGCCAGCCTGGACTACCAAGTGAGTTCCAGGAAAGGCGCAAAGCTACACAGAGAAACCCTGTCTCGAAAAAACAAAATAAAATAAAATAAAATAAAATAAAATAAAAAAATAACCTCAAAACAAAAATAAAAAGCAAAATTATACCAAAAGAAGCCCAATGATACAAATACCAAAACAAAATTAAAAAACACACAAAATAATATGGAGTCTGTTTTTGTTGGCCAACTATTCCTGGATATAGGACCTGCCTTAGACTGTGGTAAATACACCCAGTGGAGAAAATTACAAATAGCTTCTTTGATGCAGGATCCAGGTGGGATCTCCCACTCTCTTTCCCTTGGCCCTTGCCATTCATTGCTCCCACTCATGTCCAGGCTGTTCATGTAGATCTCATCCATTTCTCCGTCATTGGGTGATCCCCATGTCTTTCTTGGGGTCCTGTTTTCTGATCAAGAACAGAGAGGGAGAACAAGGAATAGGAGATCATGGTAAATGAAGACCACATGAGAAAAGGAAGAAACAAAGTGCTAAAAAGGCCCACAGAAATCTACAAAGATACCCCCACAAAAGACTGCTGGCAATGGCCGAGAGACAGCAGGGACTGACCTACTCTGGTGATGGGATGGCCAAACACCCTAATAGTTGTGCCAGAAACCCCATCCAAGTACTGAGGAATCTGGATGCAGACATCCACGGCTAGGCCCCGGGTGGAGCGCTGGGAGTCTAATTAGCGAGAAAGAGGAGGGTTTATATGAGCGAGAATTGTTGAAACCAAGGTTGGATAAAGTACAGGGACAAATAGCCAAACGAATGGAAATACATGAACTATGAACCAAAGGCTGAGGGGCCCCCAACTGGATCAGGCCCTCTGAATAGGTGAGACAGTTGATTGGCTTGATCTGTTTGGGAGACATCTAGGCAGTGGTACCAGGTCCTGGGCTCGCTGCATGAGATAGCTGTTTGAAACCTGGGATTTATACAGGGATGCTTGGCTCAATCTGGGAGGAGGGAACTGGACCTGCCTGGACTGAGTCTATCAGGTCGATCTCAGTCCTCGGGGGTGGCCTTGATCTGGAGGAGGTGGGAATGGAGGGTGGGCTGGGGGGAAGGGGAGGGGGCAAGAAGGGGGAGAACAAGGGAATCTGTGGCTGTTATGTAGAACAGAATAGTATTGTATAATAAAATAAATAACAGAAAAACAACAACAACAACAACAAAAAACCAAATAGCTTCTTTGTTAGAGGTGGATCTTTATGTCCACTTCCTTTGCTCTGTGTTTTGATTTAGTTTAGTTTGAAGTTGTGCAGCTCTTGCACTTGTCTCTGCTCCTCTGAGTTCCTATGTGTCTCATATCCATTATGTCTGGAAGACACTCTTCTCTAAATCATTAACCTACTCTAGCTCTCACAATCCTCTGGCTTCTTTCTCATAGACCCCCAAACTTGAGAAGATGGCCTTTTTGGAAGAAGTGTGTCACTGTGGAGGCGGGCTTTGAGGTCTTATATATGCTCAAGCCATGCCCAGTGACATAGACCACTTACTGTTCCCTATGAATCAAAATAAAGGACTCTCCAGCATCATATCTGCCTGCTTGCTGTCATGTCACACCATGATGATAATGGACTAAACCTCGGAAACTTTAAGCTGCCCAATTAAATGTTTTCCTTTATAAGAGCTGGTGTAGTCATGGTATCACTTCTCAGCAATAGAAACTCTAACTAAGACAGATCAAGTGGTTTCAGTGGAAAAGAATGTTAACATGGAGCCTAGAGACTGGTCTTGTGATATTTTGGTGAAGGATGTGGCTGCCTTTTGCCCTTGTCTGAAGAGTCTACCTAAGATCAAAGTGAAGAGTTTGGGATTAATTCCATTGGCAGAGAAACATCTCCAAACAGCCTAGTACAAACTCAGTCATGTGGTTATTACTCATCACTCTTATACAGATGCATAATGAAAAGGAGCAAGCTGAGAAGGGTAAATGATAAAATGTAAAATTTGATGGTAAAAGGAACACCAGGAAGTGGAATTGAGCTAAGATATATGACTAAGGAGATAAACAGATTAAGAAATGGAATAAATGGAATGGTGACTTCAGGGAAAAGTCCCATCCAGCTAAGTTGATAATTTGTGAAAAGGAATTAAAGAAAAGCTTAGATCCAGGTGTTGTGGTGCACACCTTTAATCCCAGCACTTGGAAGGCAGAGGCTTGCAGATCTCTGAGTTTGAGACAAGCCTTTCTACAGAGCAAGTTGCAGAACAACCAAGCTTAGGCAGTGAAAGAAACCATCAAAAACAGAAAGCTGGTGAAGACATAGTTGAACAAGGGTCCATGTTCTAGCCCTGAAAAGAAGCAGAATCTAGCAGCTTTGGTAACATGGTTCTGGCTTTAAGAATAGAAGAAAGGTATTATGGATCCTTGCTCTGTGACTAAGGAAAGCTGTTGAGGCCAGGTATGTATCAGGGTGTCCCTGAATGTAGGCCTAGAGAGGTCATTGCTTGAAGCTGAAGCCTGGATTGCCATGTAGTACCAAAGATGTTAGAGATGCCAGAGCCATGACATACCTGCCAAGGAAATCCACTAACAGGGAGTAGAATCAGCTTGAGAGAAAGAGGGTATGGCAGTCAACATCTCCCAAAGAAGTTGAAGTTCTGAAGAGCACTTTGACATCAAACATGGATAGGGAGAGTTTTGAGTTTTCCCAGCTTGTTATCAGTCTTGATTTGGTCCAGTATTTTCTCACTATACTCCCTTCCCTACATTTTGGAAGTATAATCTATATCCTGGGCCATTATATATTGAAAATATGTTATCTGCTTTTGAAGTTAGACTAAATGCATTTTGTGTTAGGATGTTGTTAATATTGTTATAATATTGTTTTAGGTGCCAGGGAGTGTACTATGGTAGTTTGAATGGAATATTATCCATGATCTCATAGGGACTGGCACTGTTAGGGGATATGGCTTTGTTGGAAAAGGTATGGCCTTTTTGGAGAGTGTGTGTTACTCTGTAGGCAGGCTTTGAGTTCTTATATTTGCTCGAGCCATGCCAAGTATCACAGATCATTTCCTACTGCCCGTGAGACAAGATGTAGTGCTCTCTAGCACCATGTCTGTCTCTATACTGTCATGCTCCAGCATAATGATAATGGACTAAATTTCTGAAATGATAAGCCACCAAATTAAATGTTTTCCTTTATAACAGTTGCCATGGCCATGCTGTCTCTTCACAGCAACAGAAACCTTAAGTAAGAGACGGCCCTTCCACATTGTTTTCCAGGCCAATTTCCAAGACAGTCTCTCACAGTCTTGCACAAATATTATCATATTTTAAATTACATCAGAGAACATAAGTCTTGTCAAATATACAGTCAACATTAGCCATAGCAATCACTTTCAAATATATTCTAAATCTTTAATTTGTCATAGTTTTACCATCCCAGTTCACTAATTCTAAAATCTTAGTGTTCATTGGACTCAGGAAACAGTGTTTCCTTACATAAACCCTTAAAGTATACATATATGGTGGTGTGCATTTCGTTATGTATAATTTATTCAGAGATACAATTATTGAAGATTGAATATTCTATTCTGCTGGATGAGAAGATGAGAGAACATATCTTTACCAATAGTTATCATACATGAGATTTTAAAAAAATGTTGTTGATCTTAAGAAAGTCAATATTCATAAATTAGTTTGCTCAATTTTCACATTTGAATACGCTACCATATGCTACCATATTCTGAGCCTTTCAACATATGTATGTACTAGAAGAGTCTGGGTACTTATACTTGTTGAAACACAGGAGTAGTTTTGGTTACAGCAGAAAGACAAGTAAAGTGAATATAAGAAATAACAAAGTACATATGTGATAAGATATATTTTTTTTTGTTTTGTTCTCTTCAAATTCTAGCAAAATATTTCAGATTTATGATGTTGTTGAGATGATATTAGGTCTGATATAAATTTGAAGTATGGTATAGTTTTTAACTAATCCATATGTCATTTTGTATTATTTGTGAATATATTTTAAACTAAAATTCATTCTTTCTTAATTAGGTTTTCAAAGAGAGTTCTTACTCCAAGATTCTTGATACAACTAGACCCATGTAGTTTGATAGGTTTATCAACACCAGCCATGGTTTACCTCTGTTAAAAAGGTCATAAGTCAAATTAGAGAGCTGTTGGTTACTGCCAAGGTGTGCATGCCATTACTATATGCTTAAGGTTAATGTGTCTACAACCCACACCTTACCAAACAAGCATAATTCTGAACAACATTCTAAATATTTGTCTTCATCCCTACATATAAATGTAGCCCTTAAAATTCACCAAGGAAACTATACTTTACAACAGATAGAGACCATTACAGAAAAATAACAATGGATCAAATTGCAGAGTTGTGGAACTCAGTACCAGCTGATAAACCTACACCACAACTTCTGCACCCAAGACTTAGGGATCATTGCAGATGAAGACACAGAGAATTATAAGAGCCAGAGGAACAGAGCGTTTGCTGTGAGGTTGTATCTCCTGGAAATTTCAGAAACTATCCCCATAATTTCTCACCCAATGACTGCTTATTTGGGACCTGAAGAAGGATGACAACGACAGACATGCTAAAATCGATGAGGTAAATCCCATGGAACGTCAACACTAGATAAACAACTACAGATAACTGGGTAATGCAGAGAGCAGGGGAACTGTTCTGCCTCGGGGAAGAGCACATCATTTTTTTTTCTAATGCCAAATTTTCAGCCCTGAAACATCAATACAATTAACATTATACAAACTGAACCAGGTTGCATTTATGTATTTAGGAATGTGTGCGCTCACACACGCACAGGCACATGCACACACAATTAGAGAAAGAAAGAGGTGATGAATGTGAAAAAAGCAGGGAAAGTACCTGAGAAAGTTTGGGGGGAAGAAAGGAAAGAGGTGGGATTTCTAAGAATTATAATTGCTGCTTGTTGTGTTCAGTTTACCATGAACACATGGCCAATGGAATTAATACTGTTTATTTACATGTTAGCTACTTAGAAACAAATAGTTACATGTTTATCATGATTATAATATTCTAGGCTGAGAACTCAGTTTTGGTTGTTTCTTTCTTTCTTTTTTTGTTTTTGAATCCTGACCACAGTTTCACATACACACACACACACACACACACACACCGCCGTCCCCCCTCCACCAATGCACTACTCTTCTGTTTCTTTTCTGAAAAGGGCAGCCTCCCAGAGATGTCAGCTAGCCTTGGAATATCAGGTTGCAGTGAGACTGGGCAACTCCTCCTCTATTAAGAAGACCCAGAAGTAAATCCACACACTTATGGACACTTGGTTTTTGAAAAACAAACCAAGCATCTTCAACAACTGGGACTGGTGTAGGCATGTAGAAGAATGCAAATAGATCCATATCAATCACCTTGCACAAAACTGCATATTTTATAATTAGTTAAATTAATAAAGTAGTAATTATAAAGATTAAATAAAATTTTTGATAAGTCACTAATTTAGACTGAAGTCCTAGTTCAGCCCTGATGGAAAAATCCAAAGTCATCGTGAATTGCACTAAGTTTTCATATCATCATGAAAACAAATGCTGTCAAAATACTTTGAAAATCCTGAAATTAGATGAGATTATGTTGAAAAGAAATGGTTTAGAATGCCATACAGTTTAAAGAAATTGCATATTTAAATGTGCTATCCGAATAAAGGAATAAATCACAAAAAAACATTTATGAAACATATATGGATATACTTGCTAAATCTTTAGATATGCTATTAAATTCCCTTGAAATTGATTACCATGTTAAGGATCATCTCAGGAATTATTTTGAATTCTATCTTTAATCTACCTATGGCAATACTTATAAAAAATACCAACTAAAAAACCCTGAAAACTATTCTGTCATAATACAATTGAGAGTGTGTATACATATGCTCACTCATTCCAAAGTATCTATATATGTCTATCAGTTTAAATGATAGAATTGTGTAAATGATATGTGTATCATATGTATTCTATATACCATCATGATTAGAAATACAATTATCTTGTGAGGGAGGAAGGGAAGAACAAAAAGGAGGAAAGGAGAGGATAAGAGAGGAAGGAAGAATGGAACAAAGGAGAGGAGAATATAGGAAAAAGAAAGAGAAACCTAGAAAATATATCAGCAAATTTGAAGTACTAAAGTGCACGCAAATGTAGCTATTTGTATTATTCAATAAGCTTTCAGTTATTGAATCCCCTTTGTTTTTAGAGTAGTGGCTAGTTTAAACCATGTAGAAGCCCTTGGATCCTGAGAAAACCTGCAGCTACCTCCATTTTACCTGTCTGTCATAGATGAACATTAATGACACGTGTCACTCACTAGCTACGTGTCTTAGACACAATTTTAATACCATTTTTGGATAATATCACCAATATTTAAGCACAATCAAATCTAAAATTATTTTAAAATCCCAAACATTATATAATCATGTGGTGTTTTAGTTAGTTTTCTGTTTCTGGATAAAAAAAAAAATGACTGTGGCAACTTTTAGAAGGAAGAGATTACTTGGGCTTACAGTTCCAGAGGGATGAGTCTATCACTATGGGAAATTGCCAGAATGGAGCAGAAGATGAGAAAAAAATGAAATCATTTTTAATCTCAAAGCCTATTCTCAGTGACATACTTCCTCCAGCAAGGATGTAGCAAGTAAACCTCCTCAAACAGTATCAACAGTGTAACCCAAGTGTTCAAATTCCAGAACCTAAAGTAGATATTTCTCATTAAAATCACCACAACAGGCATCATGTAGTATTAATTTTTAGTAGTAAAGTCTATACTTCTGGCTCAATGTGTGAACAAAGCTTGGTGGAAGATTTCTCTTACCCAGGTTTTAGTCTGTATTTACCTCTCCATATTAAATGATTTGGGGTAGGAATTTATACTTTTCTATTGTCATTTCTCAACTTCAAAATTGTTAATTTATTTAAAGATATATGGGATATATATGATAAATTATCTATACAAATTGCACATTATTAAATACACAGAGATGAGATGATAAGGATGCTGATTTTCAACAAATACCTGCTTTAGAAATCAAATTGGTACCTTTTATTTGAAGATGAAATTTTAATCAAATAAAATAACCAGAATGTGGTCTTACTGGTTAACTAACAGTATGTTTCTTTCTCTGTATATATAAAAGGAATTTGGAATCTCATATATTATATTAGATGAATCTATTGTTTGCTATGACAATCTGTTCATGTTGAATGGGAACAATGACATCCACAGCTGGAGCAATTTCTGGCCCAAGACTCACAGAGTCAGGGTTAGACCCCAGGACTGAAATTATCTGATCACATCATTCCTACTGCAGCCCAAATGTGGCCAGTATTTAGTACACAGATTAGCTGTCACACAATGAAAAGTCTTTTGTCATATTTGGAAGAGAACATCCATGATGTGGCTTGGAAGGAAACAGCAGACATAAGGTACAATCATCTGTGAAAAGAAAAAAAGGTCATTATTGGCTATTTCTGTGAGGTAACTTGAAAGGGGGAAGAGAAGGGTGTCACACTCTGCATGGATCCTTGAAGTTTTTCAGGCTCACACTCCATTAGCAGTGACAAGTTGCCATCTGTTAGTGAACTCTTCCAGAAGAGTAAAAGCAACCCAAGAACATTTTGCTACATTCAAAATGGTTCTCCATACCCAGTGTTTGGTTTTGTTAGATGTGCCAAGAGATATACTTGGTCACTAGCAAAGTTCTTCAGTAAACTAAGTAAGTTGCCCAAGAATAAATTGTACACATTTCTAAATTAAAATAGCTGCATGGAGTAGGTGATGATTATTCAAGATTAAAAAGTCATATGGGTTACATTTTAATAATTTGTGTATGATTTTATTCAGGAACTCAGAGTTTTTATTATTTCCTACCAAACTATATCTTTCCTAGGCAGTGGTCTGAGCTGTACCTGGAAAAAAATGAAACTGGCCAGTTTATGCATTCACCTTAAATTGCATCTCTCACAGATTTCATGATAAACATTGGGGAAGTACTAAGCTGTAAATCATGAGAATCTCTCCATTTCATGCATGCTAAATTTATGAAATGTCAGAGAATGAAATATTTTAACTTGAATATATCAATAATTTTGGAGGTATATAAATCATTAATAAATGATATATTCATTTGTTTGCTTGTGCTTTTTATGAACTCCAAATGCATACATAATATGCTCACATTTTATTTTTCTATTTTTCAGAGAAACACAATACCAAAATATTTACAGAAACAAGCAACAATAAAAGTTCAATTAAGGAAACTTTTAATATTAAGAATCCTAGTACCCAGATGAAAGAATAGTAATTTATATGCATATATATGTACAATGTTCTTAGAAAATATTGAAAGCTAACAAATTTCCAGATCATCTTGTATTCTGTGAAGCATCTTACTATATAGAACCATTGTTCTGTACAATTTAATATGGCTAAAAGATACCCTTGCTTACCCATGAGCAGGGCAAATAGAGGCTGTGACTCTTCTGTTCTCTGCCTCATAAATTATTAGTTGAACTGTATTGTCAGTTCTTAATTGCAAGAAACTGTTTGTTATCCAAACTCTCTCTTTTTCTTTCTCTCTGACTCTCAACATTTGTGTATGCATTCCTGTGTATGTTTCTGTCTGTGTGATATTTCTTTCCTTTTCTCTTAACACTGAACTTCTGACTAGTCATAGCCCGAGTGGCATGTAATTCTGTTAAAAAAAAAAAGATTGCCCTAAATCCCTTTCATCTTTAACATTGTCTAGTGTCCAGGTGAAACATTATCTGATCATTACTCTTATTATCTTCTTTCCTACAGCTCCTAGTTTAGCATTGTATGTTTCTTATGAAAGAAAACTTTCCATGAAGGTTCCTTATGATGCAAGGAACTGTATCTTTTCTTATTGGAATCATGTTTACACCCTACCTATGTACAATTCTTCCTTAAGAGAGATAATAATGTAAAACAACATTATTCATTAATAAATCTCATTTTATACTTCTTTCGCAAAAATTACAATGAAGATGAGCTATTTGGAAATAGCCATGGTCCATGATACTCTGTCAATATTTTCCACTAATTTCATATTGTTATTCTTTGACCCAAACTCTAGAACAACTGACAGCCAAAGCACCCTGCTAAAGTTAACCAAGCATTTTCATCTTTCCAGTGTTTCTATCAATATCAAATTTTTGTGTGTGTGCATGTGTGTATATGTTTTTCTTTTGTGTTCTTTAGAAGGGTTGTAATGCGTCACCTATGATTTGTCAAATTTTTAACTTCAAGCAAGTATATTTAAATAATGATAACAATAGGTCATAATAAAATACACACACACACATATATATATATTCCTGAATCAAATGGAAATTTTATGTTTGATTTTTTAAAGGAACTTCCATGTTATTATGGTATTACTGATAGTGACTGAGGCATCACCTACTTATATTACTGGTTTTTGTGGTGATGGGAATGGGATCAATGGCTCTGAACATGCTAGGCTAGCATTCTGCCTTTGATACCTGCAGTCTCTGTTATCTACATTTGGAAAGCTGTCTACAATTGATATAGAATATTGGGTTGGCATTTTCTTTATCATTTTCTGGTAAAGATATCATTCTATTGTGTTCTCACTCCACTTCCTTTGTTTCTGTTGAAAAATAAGATGTGAAAATTAACTTCGCTCTTCTTATTCTAATAGATTTTATGTACAATATATTCTGATTATATTTCCTGCCTTTTGAATTCCCCTCTCATATCTTTCTCATGTCCCCACCCACCCAAATCCTATATCTTTCTGCTTTTTTCTTCAGAAATTAAACAGGAATCGAAAGAAAAAAATCTAAAGTAAGATAAAATAAACAAACCTGAATACAGCAAAGCAAACAATTGGTAAGTAAAACAAAAAGCCAAACAAAAGCATAAAAACCAAATATAGACACAGCCACACACAGTAGCAAACACAGAAACTCCTTAAAAACACAAAATTAGAAACCATCATATATAAACACAATACCTATTGAGTAAGAAAAAAAAAAAAAAACCTAGGCAAAGCATCATGAGCCAAATAAAATAAAATAAAACAGACAACAAAAATAACAACAACAACAACAAACCACTCAAATATACTGTTGAGTTCATTTGTGTTGGCCATCTACTTCTAGGCAAGAAACCTGGCCTTAAGAATTGTTTGTATAACCAGTGAGAACCATTGGAGAAAACTAATTTTTCATTTGTGTGTAGTTAACAATTGAAGATAGTTTCTGTGTTAGAGTTTTTGCCTTGTGTCCACTTCCACTTGCAGCATTAGGGCCCAACCAGGCCATGACCTTCAAGGCCCTGGACATGCTCTCCCACTCTTTGTGAGTTCATATGTTCTTTATTTCTGCTGTTTTTAGAAGGCTTTGTTTCTTTATTGTCATCCCTTCCCTCCCACTCTTACAATCTCTCTACCTCCACTTCTTTGGGCGCTCTAGGCCACAAGGGGAGGAAATTAATGGAGATATCCCATTTAAAACCAAGTGTTCCAAGGTTTCTCACTATCTGCACATTGTCTGGCTGTTGATTTGAGAATTCATTCTCATCTACTGTAGGAAAAAGCTTCTCTGACCATGGCTGAACATGGTGCTGAACTTTAAGTATATCAGGAAGGTCATTAGGAGTCACTTTATTACTATGTTCTGTGGTGGTAATCTAATTGTACTGAAATGTGATTTTGATTGTATGTTAATAAACAAAGTTGCCCGGGGGTCAGAGCTGTTAGAGCCATAGCAAGAGTGTAGCGGTGGTGGCACACGCCTTTAATCCCATAGATCTCTGTGTGTTCAGGGATACAGCCAGCATTGGAGACATATGCCTTTAAGACCTAGGGGGCTGTACATTCAGACAGTGACGAGGCAGTCACGTGTTTGGGTTTACAACCAATGAGAAGGCAGAACAAAATACTATAAATAGACGAACAGACAGGAAATAGGTCTCTTTCGGGAAGCTGGGACACCGCAGGCAGAAGGGTGAGATTTTAGCTCTGAGCTCTGACCTCTCGGCTTTCTCTATTACATTGTTTCTGTGTTTCTTATTTAATAAGACGGTTGGTTACATCTACAATGTTCCTTTAGCAGAATAGTAGTATTTTGTAACACTGATCTTAAAAGGTCTTATTAATAGAAACAAAAACCCAGAGCCAAATATTGGGGTGAAAGCAGAAAGATCAGAGAAACAGAACAAGCCAGCCATGTTCTTACCTCTATGAAATCCTCAGCCTCAAGAGAGAGACTTCCTCTTTACTCATGCCTTATATCCCTTTCTGTGCCCTGCCACCTTACTTCCTTCCTAGTGCTGGAATTAAAGGCATGTGCCACCATTCCTGGCTCTGTTCCCAGTGTGCCCTTGAACTCACAGAGATCTGGATAGATCCCTACCTCATTAATGCTAGAATTAAAGGCATGTGGTACCACTGCCTGACAACTATGTTTAATATAGTGACTGGCTTTGTCCTCTGATCCCCAGGCAAGCCTTATTGGGGTACAACAATATATCACCACAATATTTTGTTTGCCCTTAGGGCAATGGCCTATTCATCATCAGGTACTTAGTCACCCAAACAATGATATGGTAGATAGGTTCCATCTCAAGGAGTTGACCTTAAGTCCAATGAGATATTGTTTAGTTAATCCTACAAACTTCGTGGCATTATTTCACTACTATATCATACATGCAGTTCACCATTGTAGATCAAAAAGTTGATAGCTTTTTTGGTGTTTACCTTTTTCCTTTGGTAATGGACAAAGTACTTTCCAGTGCCACGAACACTATTCATTAGGGCTAAAGGCTCTAGGTAAGCACCAGTTTGACTTTTCCTTCTTCAGTAAGTTGGGTTGGTAGTGTCTCCAGAAACAGCCCCTTACAATCTGTTTGCAGAGAGCAAATAATAGTATTGACAACAGCCTGGGTTGTTTGGGGCTTCCCATGGGGCTCCATTGTCCACC
The DNA here is from genome assembly GCF_049852395.1 of Peromyscus maniculatus bairdii. Lineage (NCBI taxonomy): Eukaryota > Metazoa > Chordata > Mammalia > Rodentia > Cricetidae > Peromyscus > Peromyscus maniculatus. The sequence goes on from NC_134860.1 coordinate 79,798,222, forward strand.
AACTCAATTCAGTGTAACACATTCCCCCAAATGGAGTCTTAATTTGGTGAACTAGAGATGTCCAGAAAGAACAATCAACAACTCAATTAGATCACTTTTATATTTTTATATATTATAGGAAGTATCTACTGTATTAGTTTTCCATACAGTCCCTCCAGTGGCCCATAGGCTTAGCCCCCCCTCCCTTCATTCTCACTCTCACCCCCTCTAATCTATCTTTTTTTTTTAAATCCTCTAGTTCCAACCTCAACCTTTGTGCTGTGGGATGGTCTATATGTTAAATTGCAATGACTGGTCAATAAATAAAACACTGACTGGCCAGTGGCCAGGCAGAAAGTATAGGCAGGACTAACAGAGAGGAGAAATGAGGGAACAGGAAGGCTGAGAGAGTCACTGCCAGCCACCGCCATGACAAGAAGCATGTGAAGATGATGGTAAGCCATGAGCCATGTAGCAAGGTATAGATTTATGGAAATGGATTAATTTAAGCTGTAAGAACAGTTAGCAAGAAGCCTGCCACAGCCATACAGTTTGTAAGCAATATAAGTCTCTGTGTTTACTTGGTTGGGTCTGAGTGGCTGTGGGACTGGCGGGTGACAAAGATTTGTCTTGACTATGGGCAAGGCAGGAAAACTCTAGCTACACCTCTGTCAATTTTTAAGAATTTAGTCTATTTTCCCTTCTTAGGAAGATCCATCCCTCCTCCCTAATCCCTTTCTCTACACTTAAACTCTGTTGTTTTAAAGATTGTAGCCTGCTTATTGAAGACAATAGCTCATATCCACATATAAATGAAAATATATGATATTTGTCTTTTGAGCTCTGACTTACTTCAAAAACAAACATACTCTCCTGTACAACTACATATATCCTCATTCCACAGTGCTTTAGTATATAGTCTCACTCTTTTGACTGTTGCTGGCATTGCCTAACCTTCAAGACTTTTTGTTTGTTCCTTGTTTTGAACCCTATTTTGAAACAAAATACAGTTCATTTGAACTATTCAGCTTAAATACTTGAGATCAATTTGTAGAAATATAGGAGATTTTCAATGATAATTCTTTGGATCAATGTATTGAACACACATTTCCAAGTAATCATGCTCTGATCACTTCTAATCTTCAATAAGATTATGTGTGTATGTGTGATTATTGATATTGGGTGCCCCAACAAATCTTGCTCTTATTCTATGCAGCTTGTGAATTCTGAATGGTCCCTGTGCTCAGTTTCTCTGTCCTCATCATATTAATAGAGGCAATGTTTGACAGGTTTGAAAGTTTTAAATTCTAATATTATCAGTATATTACTGTATAATTACTACATTGTGTTGAGAAATAAAAGAGTAACTAGTAACAGGAAATTTACAACTATGAAATAATTATGGAAAAGAAAGCTAATCTTGAGTTAAACATAATTTTACTAATTTTATTTTATACAATGAAGCTATTACTAATTTTCTGCTATAAAATGGAAAACAATGAAGAATTGTCCTATACTTTGTTATCTATTTTATTACTTTCTTTGTAATCATGGATTGTGTACCATCCCCTATGTAATTAACCCATGATGGTGAAAATTAGAAGCTTTTAACCAATTAAAAGGTAATTTATCCCATGAATTACTTTCAAAAGCCATAATAGCATCACATACTTGCATATGGATTTTTTTTTCAAGACAGAGTTTCTCTGTGTAGTTTTGTGCTTTTCCTGGAACTTGCTCTGTAGACCAGGCTGGCCTTGAACTCACAGAGGAGATCTGCCTGCTTGTGCCTCCCGAGTACTGGGATTAAAGGCATGTGCCACCACCGCCAGGCTGCATATGGATTGTTATTCATACATACACATACACACACACAGAGAGAGAGAGAGAGAGAGAGAGAGAGAGAGAGAGAGAGAGAGAGAGAGAGAGAGAGAGAGAGAGAGATTTAGTTTACCTCAACATTGGCTTGCTACATTCTGTGTTCAAAGCATTCACACAGGAATTAGTAGTCTTTCTTCATGCTATGCTAAATTTCTATGGTGAACTTTTACTTTTTAATTCAAAATGTCAATCCCATTCTATCTGCTTTTGTAGTAACTACTACATGACCTTAGGACAGAAAGCATACTGAGTAGCTTCCAACTGATTCAGGCCATGGGTCTTTCACAATCTGCTCTGCAGGCAGTCTGTGTGAAGTTTACTGTCTCTTCCCTGAGAGTCAACTCTAAGCTACACCTTGACTGTGAACTCAGTTCTCACAAGAATGCAGAGACTCTGTCTCTATTTCATACTGTGTTCAAGCTTAAGCCTTTGTGAATTCTTCTTTGTTTTCCGCTGTAAATGCTTTGTATTCTTCTATGATGGTAAGGATTTTCCAGAACCAATGAAGGGTATAAATCAACCATCATTTATTTCAAATTTTGTTTTTATGGGTTTTTAATTTTGTAACTATGCACAATTGAAAGGACTACTTCATATTTATAGTGTGTTGTAACATTATTATATGAAAACACATCTGAGTAGGAAAAGGAGATTCTTATTTTCTTCTGAAAAAACAAAAAATAATTTCTCATTGTTTTTCTTGCCTCAAAGTCTCATTAATCCATTGCTAGAATAGCATCTTCTCAGAGATACTTTCACTGTTTTCTAGTTAGAAATGAATTGATTATTTAATTAATTTATTCTTTGGAGGCTTATTTTTTTTCATAACTCAAAGTGATAGTCTATCTAAATTTTGTGAATAAGTAATGTTCATATTTATTTACATTTCGATGTAAATAAATTTTGATTCATTTACAAATTGATACATATTGTTATGTATATAATAACACATTTCATAATCTGTGGAGCATACCACAGTTTATAATCTGTGGAAGGCAAGTTGAGTCTAAACAATGTAAAAATAAGACTTTTAATCAGTATTCAATTTTGTTGTTGTTGTTGTTGGTTTGCGTTTTTTTAAGATAGGGTTTCTCTGTGTAGTTTTGGTGCCTGTCCTGGATCTCGCTCTATAAACCAGGCTGGCCTCGAACTCACAGAAATCTACCTGGCTCTGCCTCCCGAGTGCTGGGATTAAGGACATATACCACCACCACCTGGCTCAGTATTTCATTTAAAAAAAAACACCTAAATTTTCTTTTTTGAGAAAATAATATTTGATAAACGTGTAAGACCTCAGCCATTCAGACTGGGGTAAGATGTCAAAGTTGCATTACAAATTACAAATTACAAATTACAATATCTATCTATCTATCTATCTATCTATCTATATATATATATAAATACACACACACATATATGTTTTCTGTCTGTACATAAATATGGGAAATCAGAAACATTTTCACAGTACATTTATCAAATGCAAACTGGAAAGCTGATCGAAACTCTCTTGGTTCCTCTAGACCCTAGGGCTCAGTAGAAGCTTCCAGAAGAAGGCCGGTGTCTGGTAAATGGTCCTGATTCCTAAGGGTGAGAAACTGGGGGTGAGAATGGAAATTTAAAAAAAAAAAAACATCCCCATTACGCCTACACAAAGCCAGAAGCATTGGAACTGGAAATGTATTTTCAAACTTGGGAAGTGAAATAGAATATCAAAGCAGATAAGTACCTGAGTACTAAACCCCATTAATTTATTTTGGCAGTTACAATTATCACTGTCTGTGTGAAATTAACAAAAAAAGAAAGAAATATTATGTTGGTATAAAAATTGAAAGATGGCAAAAGTGTAAAAAAAAAAACACTGAAAATTCCTGTAAATTGAATATACTTAGAATATGAATTTAGACTGTGATAATTAGGATACAAGTTTAAATCCCCAGAAAACCATTTAAAGATGAGACAAGTTCCTAGAGCTTAAATATCACGACATTAAATAAAAATGTGAGAAAAAAAAAAGAAGAAAGAAGAGTCAATACACTCATTAAGCAATAGGTGGATGCTATTTTTATTTTCCTTTAAAAAATACCCAACTATAAAGCTATGGTGAGAGAAACTTGTAATTCTGCTACAACCAAGCCTGCTGCCCAAATATAGAGTAAGGAAAGACTGAGCTACAGAGTAAGACAGTGGCTTAAAACAAAACAAAAGCCTCCCCTTAGATAGAAATTCACTGTGAAATATTTAGTAAAAAGAAAGCTGGTTTAGAAGTATGAAATAGACTATTGAAAGGTTAAGGAAAAGAAAGCTAACTACTTGAACAAAATTTCATTTTCTAATATCATATACATTTTTGTCAAACAGCTTATGTCTACATAAATTTGGAAATGTTAAAAATAATATATAATTGTAACAGAAATTTTATTCAGTTAAGATGAGTGCATCAACTACATAAAAAAATGGAGTCAACATAATTTGCCTACCAACAAACCATCTATTAGAAAATTCTAGCTCAAAAAAATGAGCTATATGCTACATTAAGTCTACAGATGTGTAGGTTATCAACATTCCTAATGCTGTGGCCATTTAATAAATTCTTAATATAGTGACACCCAACCATAAAATTATTTTGTTGCTACCTCATAAGTATAATTTTGCTACTGTTGTGAATGCTAATGTAAATATCTAATATGCAGATACCTAAAATTTGACCCTGTGGAAAGGATTTTTCAACCATCAAAGGGTCTGTGAGCCATAGATTGAGAAACCCCGCTGTAGATACTTACAGTAACAACAATTAAGGAAGAAAAAAATATCATGTATTTGAAAAAGAACAAGGGAGGGAGAGATGAACAAAAGATATGGTTATACTCAATCACAAAAAAGAAAAAGACAAGTTCAACTTTTTGAAAACACTCCTTTTCACCAAATGAAGCAGGAGGAAAGCAGAATCAGTCATGGTCTTGAATCTTAGACAAAGTCGAATTTCAGTCAAACTCTTTGAAACAGCCTAGTTTCTTGCTGAAGGCCATAGGAGTATACAGCAGATGACAACTAGTGTTTGAGAAGCCGACCCATCAGACATGTAACTCCATGATGGGAAATCCCTTCTGGCAAAGCCGTGGGGTCACAGGCTGTGGAAATTGGTTGTTTTCTGTTTGTACTTTCTTAGGTGCCACTGTTATGAATCACTAATAAGAAGAGCTGTGAGGTGCTTTCCACAGCCCTTTGGTAGTGTGTTTTACATCTCTGAGCACACATGTAGCTGTGGTTTTCTGTTTAAGCTATATAATTCTGATGAGCAGAAATATCAACAGAATATTCTTCTTTACTGACATAGGAAAGTAACAGTATTCTCAATCTCAAAAATACCCTTTTACTTATTTTGCAAAGATCTTAGAACTAGTCCAAAACAGACTAAGCTGCCCCTACAGAATAGGTGGAATACACAAAGACTAATACTCAGGTGTTATTTATTGCTAAATCAAGGCCAGGCTGTTTACTCTGAGATTGGCTCCTTGCAGTAGTTCTCTTTCTGCAGGAACACTGACTGCTCAACACTCAAGTTTTAACCAATTGTTTAGTATCTGGGACCCTTCACCAACTTAGAGCTATGCACATAGGTCAATGTCACATTACTAGCCTAAGAGAAACTACGTGACTTATCTTGTGTTTTGAGTATGGGTCGAACCCTGAAAATTAATTGTCCAGAGTTTGGCTGTTAGAGGGGCAGCGGTGGCGGTGTGGAGAGAGATGGCTGTGTAGAGCTATGTGAGAACTGCTGTTGAATGTGAGTAAAGTGTGTTTGTGTGTGTGTGTGTGTGTGTGTGTGTGTGTGTGTGTGTGTATGTGCTAGGTGAGAGATGAAGAAGAAGCATGGGAGAAATGTGAGAAAGTGAATGGGTAAAAGAATGAGTGAGTAAAGAGTGGGTAAAAAATGTAGAAGTATGCATGTGTGAGTAACTATGAGAGAGAGCTATGTGAAAGAGCTGCTGCTACGAAGAGGAGCTGTGCCTAGGAACTGTGTAAAGTGCTAAATGATGGGAGAAGTATGGAGATGAGATGTTTAGCTATAACTGTGTGGAGATTTGTAACTGTATGGAGGCAAGAAAGATAAAGCTGTATCGAAAAGGTATGTAGAAGAGAAATGTATGCAAAAGATAGACATGTAGGCACATGAAAACAGATGTAACTGTATAGAGATGTATGGCTGCATGTATATGAAGAAAGATATGTACCTGCATGTATAAACTGTAGCAGTGTGGAAATATGGAGCAGTTTAGAGACAGAAAGAGTCAGAGACCATTTTTAAGAGGAAGTAAAAGAGAAAGTTAACATCTGAAAGCATGTGTGTTTCCTTATTTCGCCAGTCATAGAAAAATTAAAACTTATTCCTAATTACCCTCAGATAAAAAAAACAAGTTTCCTTTCCCTCACTACTCTAAAGCATTCCTTTTATCACCCTGAGCTGATCATGGGAGCCAGTCTCTCACGGTTCATATTAGTTTCTCGTGACATTTTAAGGCACTTTCATTCTGCTCACCTATTGCCTTGATAGTTCCTTTACTTTTACATTCTTTAATGGATTGTGTCATAACGCCCATGAGTAGATGTGGGAGGGGAGGGAACAAGGGGATAAGCCTCCAAAGTATACATCAAATCTCTTTCTCTCTTCGCCTCTTATACTTCCTTCTTCATTTTTATCATTTTTATTGTATCTTATTTGGATCACTCATATTTGAAAAGTCAAAAATATAAAATTCATTTGTAGACATGCTTGTAAACTTCTAGGAAGATGAAGAATCAATGAAGCCAAAGAAGTTTTACTTGGCTATTAGAAGGTTGACAGTGTTCCTGAGTTTCCCAGGAGTCCGTGCACATGACCACATTGCTTGTGGCTTAACTACTGCAACTGTCCAACTCTCTCTCCACTGCTTCTTTAGGGAAAACCAATTCTGGTCACCAGACTGCAACACGAATCTTAAAAGGTCTTAATAATAAAAACAAACCTAGAGCCAGGTATTGAGGTGAATGCTGAAAGATCAAAGAAGCAGACTAATCTCACTTCACCAACTTCTCGGCTGGTCCTGTTTAATCAAACTGAAAGCCTCTGAGTCTTCATTCAAATAAATCTCAGCTGAACTGCTGCTAAAAGCCTAAAAGCTTAAAAAGGCTCTAGTTCCTGGTCATCATGCCTTATATACCTTTCTGCTCCCTGCCATCACTTCCTGGGATTAAAGCTGTGTGTCACTATGCCTGGTTGTTTCCAGTGTGGCTTTGAACTCACAGAGATCCGGATGGATCTCTGCTTCCCAAGTGATAGGATTATAGGTGTGTATGCCTCCATTTTCTGGCCTCTATGTCTATCTAGTGGCTGTCCTGTTCTCTGACTCCAGGTAAGTTTATTAGGGTGCACAATATATTGGGGAACACAATATCACCACACCAGAACTTAAGCTTTATTCTCTGCTCCTGACAGCATCAATAATGGAAGAAAGCGCAGAGCGGCTGACCTCTTCAAGCCTTCTATTTCAAGGATGTCTTGCTGGAAATACTATCTGGAACAGGATGGCATGAGAATCTGTAAATTGTAATTTCATGTTTCTGAGCCTGTTACATTTAGGAAAAACTAGGAAAAGAAAATCGTGAGACTGACCAAGAACTGATCAGTGTAAGTCTAACTGACTGTGTGTCATCATTCTTGTTGTCAATACAACCCACATTCAGAAACATACTCCATAAAACGTCAGTCTATTAGCACAAAATTAATGGTGAGTTAAAGGTGTTGATTCATTTGAATTTTATAATTGATTTTTACTCTGTTTCTTTCCTTAGACATCCCTATAAAACTATTTAATTGGGATGAGCAAGGAATTAAATAAACATAAAATTGTATACATAATATTACTATGTATAATATATACAAATATAGATAAGTGAAAAAGTGTTTTATTGGAATTTTACTTATACTATATGTGACTTTATGTAATAATACAAATTAATTTTATAATTTAGACAAATCAATTGAAAGATAATTATGTTCTTTATAACTGATGGCCTTTTATGTACTAATTTATTGAAAACTTATTATAAATTCTTACATTGATTTGTTATAACTTATAAGTTTAGAAAAAATACAGTACTAGTTGTTTAATAATTCACTTTAATAAAGTCATTGGAATAGCATTAGGGATCCATTTTAGAATCAAAAAATTTAAAAGCATAATTTTATTTTATAAAAAAATTGAAATTTTATTACTGTTATATGAAAAGTTATATGTGTATTATAATCCATTTCTAGTATCATTATTTCTAGTGCATCATTATTGAATTTGTCGTTATAGTTAAGTCAAAACTATCATAATGAAAATTTTCTAATAATATTTAGTTAATACTTGATGTGAGAAAAGATAAAATATTTACTATATCTATTAAATACAGTAATTAATAGGATATCTTTTGATTAATTTCTCTAAGTAGAATGCTTAATACCTTTCCAATCTTTGTTTAACACCTTTGCTTGCTATGACAGAATTTTCAATAATGTACTGCACCTTACATTCAGGAATTGTCACATGCACTTCGCCAGTTCTTTTGAGATCATGATATCTATAAGATAAACTTGTTTGGGGATTATATGAAATTCATACAAAGTGATCATTCACAGTGTGATCAGTTTTTAATATGAATTTCCTAATGACAAGCCCTTATTATGGTTGCATAGAATTCTAAATATCCCAATCTTGGCTTCTCCTCTCTTGATTTCAGTCATGTTCCTTGTCAAGGCACCAGGCTAATGATGACTTCCAGCATCTTCGGTACCAGAGCTCCTTTAGCTTGTGCCACACATTTGCAGATGTATTTCCGTTCCTCTGTGTCTTCCATGTTTTAACTTTCCATCTATTAGCTTAGTCTTTTCCTGGAGCACTGTAACTTCTCCTGTAGAATTTTCTTTTTCAGGTGTCATCTTTTGTCTGCAGACCTCTTTCATCCTCTGGGACCATTGTTTTATATTTACATACCAAATTGGCATTGAGTTCTGTGTATAAAGTGTTGTACTTCTTAAAACTTCGTTATGTGGAATATTACCACTTGTCTTCCAATAACATGTCTACTACTTAATATGCTAACTGTAAGTTAGGAACATTACAGCATATTTTTTTAGTCTCATTTTTTTCACATTTGTAAAATGTTGCTAGTACTGAATATAGAAGGTATGACCTTTAAAATAAAATGCAGTAAGCACATGCATTATTATTGCTCACTAAAGTCTTTCAGATCTGCCTATCTATTATTGAATGTGATCACCCTAGCATTTCCATACTAATATTATGGAACCTGCAAAATATTTATAAAACATTTGCACTACAACCACCTGTAATTCCAAACTTCATTCATATTTAATTTTATTCTGAAAGCATTCATAATAATACTGACCATTTGCTCTTTTATTAACCTTTACTAATAGCTCACCTCATACTCAACCACTTTTATATTGAAAATATATCATATTCAAACCACTAATTAGCTTTATGGAGTAATATGAACTATGTTAAGTAAGGAAATTGTTAAGCATACTGCATCAACTCATCTACTACAAACACTTGTTTCTTATTAATTTCTTCAAATCTGATATTGCACATATTTGTACTAGTGGTCAAATTACCTCCAATTATGCTTCCTCTTAAAATACATCTTCAAATTCACTGAGAGGAGGAAAAATGCCATTATCCTTCGCAGGTTCAGTGGAGAAAAATGCATATCACAACACTTTAGTAATGATAGTAAGAAATTCTTCAGTGTTTTTTTCTCTAATTCATTCATTCCTTAACCACTAAACAATTCCTGAAACCATTTCAGGATACTGTTGTTTTATGTCATAATAATTTGAGAATACATGCTTCTCCAACTGCTACTCATCTGGCAATCTTTTTTTGTGCCCATTCTTTCAATAGCAACATACTATGCATTAGAAGTGTTAGTGGAGGTACCCACTATGTCTTTGCATGACATGCTTTTCTTTTCTAAGTAGCACGGTCAGTCCAATTCATACACACACACACACACACACACACACACACACACACACACACACACATTACATCACACTATAATAATGTAATGAGTATCATTGTATGAGAGGGAAACACAAGCAGTTTTATTACTGTGGTCTGTGTTCTGATTACGAAGCAGCATAGGTTCACTTCAGACAACCCACCATGAACGTTATGATATTCTGCATAGTTTTTGATACTACAAGAATTTTAAAGTATAAATATGTGACACTGTAGTATAGAAAGCAATGTTCACATGCAAAGGAACATTTTAAATTAGTAACAACAATATTTGTGACGAAGGATGATTCAGCCAAGTCACACTTTACTCCTCTTTCCTGGCAGCCTGTGCTAGCTCACAATGTGATGACAGGCCACCATGGCTTGAACCCTCTTGGTCCACTCATTGAGAAGATCAGTAAACTGTCACCATTATCATGGGACTCTTGGATCAAGTTCAGAGATGGAAATCAATATTTTTGCAAAGAAATAGCCATCTGGAGGGTGATATTTGGCACTTTTCCCATGGATCCTTGTGGAGCAATTGCTTCTTTGATTCAGTGAGTGTCCTGTCAACAGCAAAAAGAGATGACAGAGGTAATAAATGATAAATGAGATCATGCTAGCAAAACACTTCTGCATGACACAATGTGATAAATATGGATAAGGATAAAAATTATTTTGTTGAAAAATATTGAACTTATTCTTGAGATTCTTTTGACTAAAAGAGCTGTTCTTTTGTAGTACTTGGGGAAGTCCAACAATCTTACAAAATCCATCAATTAATCAATCAATCAAGAAAATGAACTGCTCTGGAACTGAGTAAGATCTAGGGTCTGTAGATTGATATCATCAGTGCATTATCAAGGGGTACTTTCCTGCATGCAGTACTTGTAAAACAATTTATTCATTTTCACTACTCACTGATAAGTGACAAGTACAATTCTCAAAGACAGTCTAAGAAGATAAACTGTTTCTTTTGAAATTTGAAATATTTTGATTATATGCAGAGAGAGAGAGAGAGAGAGAGAGAGAGAGAGAGAGAGACTAAGAGCTCTGTTCTAGAGTGTAAAAAAAAAAAAAAACCTTTAGTGCATCCTTCCATATGATCCTCCAGTCTCCTTCATAGACTTTGTCCTCCTACTTTCATTTCTGTTGGTGCGATAAAACACTAATGCAAAACTACTTGGGAACAAAAGAGTCTATTTGATTCAAAGAATATAGTCCATCGTTCAAGGGAAACCAAGCAAAAATCTCAAAACAAACTTAAGGATGGGACTCAGAGGAAAGTACCTAAGCAGGAATCAGCGAGGAACCCTGTTTACTGACATGCTTCCCCTGTTTCTTACTAAAACTTACCTAAACTATCATTCTTATACAATACAGGTCTATGTGCCCACCGATGGCAAGACCACAGTAGGATAAACTCTCCTCTATCATTTAGAAATCAAAACCAAACCCCATATTTGTGCACACAGGGCAATCTGATGAGTCAATTCCTGAACTGAAGTCCCTTCTGCACAGGTATATCAATTTGACAACCAGGACGAGCCAGGACACCAAAGCACTGCAAGTTTTCCCTTCTCTCCTCTTCAATCCCCTCCCCTCCCCTCTCCTTCCCTGCCCTTCAAACCCCTCTTCTCTCTGTCTCTGTCTCTCTCCTCCTCTGTGGTGGGTAGCCATTCCAGCTTTGATCTGGAAGTTCCAACCCTATGGAGGCTTCAGTAACTGTCATGCCTACAAGGCAGGGCTGAGAGAGGACCCTGAAGAACCGAGATCTGGATACGCTGGCTCTTTTGGTTCGTGGACCCAGGACGCTGGAGGTAGACCTAGCAGAGTTCTCCAGAGAACACTGCCTGAATGTGCTACACCTATCCCAGACCCTGTAACCTATCCCTTTGCTTGTAAGTTACCACACAAAATAATCCACCCTTTTAACTACATGAAGTTGCCTTAATAATTTCACCAATATTCCCCCTCCTCCTCCTCCTCCTCTTCCTTCTCCACCTTCTTTGAGAAAGATCATCTCTATATAGCTCTGCCTGGTCTGAAGTTGGATTCTTAGACCAACCTGGCCTTGAAAACACAGAGGTCTTCCTGCTTTTTTCTCTGGACTGCTAGGTTTAAAAGTGTGTACTGGGATCCACAATAATTTTTCAGTGTAAAGATTCTATTAGGTAAATAAATACATGCATATGATGACGATTCTCAGTATCATGCTGAAAATACATTTGTGTTATTATTGAATGAGTTCACAACCAGCCTGATAGGATCATAGCAGGGAAAGTGCTTAAGATAAGAGCATTAACACACACCTGGAATACATTAAAATTTGTGTAGGATCCTTGACACAATGCAGTCTGTAAGCTACATAGTATCAAAGGATAAGTGTATAAAATAAAATATTAAGTTTTAGTATTATATTATTTTGGCTAGTCAAAGAAGTGGAAAACAAGATAAGGATAAATTTATATGATTTTTTAAGAAAAATCTTTATCTTACACACTACATATGTGTATGCCTTATCAAAACTATTTAAAAGTGTTGAAGATGTATGATATCTTAGACTGTCCTGTAGAACTAGATTTCTAATACCATGTTACTTCAAATGATGAGAGATTGATATAGCCTGAGAACAAAGATCTAATGAGATACTGTTAAACTATGTCTAGGTGAATTGTTGCTGATATTCAGTTCTCACTTAAATATTAATGTATGCCAACATTAATCAATAATCATATATTTATAAATGTGTTCATATAATGACACTATATCCTTCATTATACCTTAAATTAGAGCAAATAATAGAGTTTCTGGCAGTCTGCTATTTACAATCTACCAAGTTTGTTCATTTTAAATAGAATGATTTTTTTTATCATTCAGTCAAAACCTCTTATTTCTGAGACAATTATAAGGATTATTCAAAATAGCCTGATGTTCTGATTTAAATCATTGTTCTAGGAACTAGAGAAAGACCACTTATATGTGTGGTCTTTGTAAATGCTCAGCAGCACAGCAACAATGCTTGATTCCTCTAAATATCAAATCAAATCAGATTCTTTTCTGTTGATCTTGCAAGTGTCTGCTCATTTCCCTAATTCTTCTGCCTCCAGTGCATAGCAACAGAAGTAGAGACTACTGTCCTCTTGAATGATGACTCAGAATATCATGGCATACAATCACTGTTGTATTGTGAGGAACCTTAACTTGAGAACCTGGCCAACTCTTCCCTTAATGGGTTTTGGATTTGAATACTGGTTCAAAAAAGAAACTGAATGATATCTCTTTCTTGCCAACTTGCAGTATCCAGAACTAGTTAGGTCTCTTAATATTTAATTTTGCTCATCACCAGAATCCCTCGACAGGTCTGTGAAAGTATCTCCAAGAATTATAAACTGTAGGGAGAACACAGTCTCCAGAATTGGACAGCACCTTTATGTGGTGGCCCAGATATAAAGAGGTCTGAGTGCAAAGGAGTCTAGTGAAAAGGTAAAACATGCTTGTTTGCCTGGTTATGTTTTTTGTTGGTAGACGTCTATGCCATTGTTGTTGCTACCATCTTCCTTTGTAATTAGAATCCAGCTTCTTTGGCATACAACATGGACTGGAGACCAGCATCTCCCTAGGACTTCATGACTATAATAGTATCTAGGTTCTTAGACTGTTCATCTACCAAGTTTTTATCTTCTACAGCATTCAGAGTGCAATTGTTGGACTACTCATCCCAGCTAGTAAATTGCTCTACAGAATGAATTTTATCAGTTATGTTCCTTTAGAGAACCCCGACTAACACAGTCTATTTCTTTTAATTATCTGTTACATTTTTTTATGATACCACTAAAGATAGCATCTAACTTTACAGAAATTTCAGCTCCTGTTTCGAGCAGCCTCATGTATATAATTGATGATGAACCTACTCAATGGAAACTGTCTTTTGTTGGAATCTAAGGTATCAGCTTTCTTTTTAATAACTCTGTCATTTTTTTTCTTTTATCTTTAGAATTAATTTGTGTTGTCTACCTGAACATCAAAATTTCATGATCTCCTGTGTTTGTTTGTGAAAATATTTAGGAAATTATATATATATATATATATATATATATATATATATATATATATAGTCTTTAGGAATCCTTGTTCATTCACCACTGGAATATTTCAAAAAACCACTTTCTAAATATATAGCTATCAATTATATAAATACTTATGTTTTGATGATTTGGTTACCTTGCAACATCTCAGAATGAATTAGATTCCCATTTAGAAAGAAAAATTTAACAAATTTTGGAAAACATTTAAAATGAGTACTAACAATTGATTTTTGTGATATTAAAAATAATATAACATTAACTGGAAAATACTACCCATACTCAATAAAAATAGCAATATAAGGACAATATAGATTCTGAACTACAATGAGATTAAATATTGAAATTTTTTATCATGAATCAATTAAAAGAGGTTAAAAAATACACACTAATAATGAATAAAGATGTCAGAGAAGAAAACCACAAGCTTTCTTTAAATGGAATAAAATACAGAAACTGAGACTGAAAAATAGACATACATTTTTAATGAAAATTTTACAGATGATTTCAACAGTAAATTTCAGAACAAATTAAATGTTTTCAAGACAGAGGGAGGGTTAATATAAACCATATATCACATTATACACATCCAGACACAACAATAAATAAAAAATTAAATGGAAAATTTATTTTCATAAAAAGTAGCTAACAAAGGATATTACACAGCAGTGGAAAAATAAGTGTCAATAGCCAATAACCCAAATCCTGACATTGAGAGCAGAGAAAGTAGAACAGAATGATGTATGTGAGAAAATTATGGTTCAGAGCATTGTAAACCAAGTGAGTTTAGCAGCCTAATGGATAAAACTACAATCTCATAAAAAATAACAAGGAAATATGACAAAAAGCCATACTAGAATTCACATAGGCAAACTTCTAAAATACAATAAATGAAAAAATATTGAGAAGTCAACAAGAGGATAATAGAATGCATATAAGAAACAATATAATGAATTATAGTTTAGACATAAGACACAAATTAGATTTTATTTTATTTTGTATATACACATATACAGTGTACATATGTACATATGTTTGTATGTATTTAACATATATTTTAAACTGCTTTGGTAGTTTCATATGTGTTTTTTAATTATATCCATACCCTACCATGAACTTTTTCATGTAGAGCTCCCTTCCCTTCCAGTCCAACTGTGTGTGTGTGTGTGTGTGTGTGTGTGTGTGTGTGTATGTATGTATGTATGTATGTATGTATGTTTCTCATCAGTACCAATTTTTGCTGCCAAAATATTCTTATCTGTTTGGTCTTCCGGTCGGAGCTTGCCAACAGTCACCTGGGTAGCTGGGTAGAGGCTTGGGGATTGAAGAGACAATGAAGAAGACAGAAAAGTCAAGAGGTTTGCTGGTCCATGCCGGACAGCCCCGAGTTTATTTCACAGCCAGCTTATATACAATTTTGAAGGACAGAGGTAGGACAATGCACAGCGCAGGCATTCAACCGCTATCTTTCCTGCCTCGTGTCAAGGAGCAGGCCTTTTCATTTTCTATCTTGATGTACCTCCAGCTGGCATCAGCAGCCTGCATCTAGCTAGATAGTGTGTTCCTTCCTGTTGGCTGATCAGGACTTTCTCACAGCTCTAGAGCACAGAAGCTTGAACTCGATTGAAAACTGGGAAACTGAGTCAGTTGTGAGCTCCCACATCTTCCATTTAAATATGGTCAACCTATTAGTGGCTACATTGTCAGTGAAAACCATCTCCCAATACCCAAAGACTGTCAATACCTCCGTCACTAGTGGTGACACTAAGTGCCTATTTCATACCTCCATGCAGGGATTTGGTGTGATCTGGGCTTACAGAGGTCTTGTGCAGGCTGTCTTATTCATATGTGTAGCTGCTACTCTGTGTCAGGAAAACAATGCATCCTTGCAGAGTCCTATGTTCTTTCATTCCCTTACCATATAATGATTCCTGGGGCTTTGAAGGAAGAGATGCTGTATATGCGATTCATTTAGGGCTGAGCATTCTTCACTGTCTTAGTCACTACAGCCAGGCCTACTGTTAGTCATTGTGTCAATCACTATTTACTTCAAATAGAAGCTTCTCAGAAGAGGGCTAGGAGATGCATTGATTTGTGGATCTAAATGATACATTATTACAGGTCGGTTTGATGCTATTTCTATTTAGCAAAATATAGTAGTAGGCCTATGACCTATCTAGTTACAGATTCTTGGTTGGAAAATAGTGTCAGATATTGCTTTCATCTTGTGGAGCAGAATTTAGATCTAATTAGAAAGTAGTTGTTTACTCCATTCCTGCCAGTATTGCATCAGAGGTCATATCCTACCAGGCTAGGCATTATTAGAGCTTAAAAGGTACATAGCTGGGGTATAATAGATGGATTTACTCTCCTCCACAAGACTTCTCAGCACCTTACACAATTTTAAAAGATAGCTGGTAGGAATGAAGCATTGAGGTCAGTTCCAAGCATGGATTTTCTATGCTCTGTGACTGAATTATGATAACATGGGGGAGGGGGGTTCTAATTCTGGTGGTTGCTAAGAGTAATGATAATAGCCTGGAATGTTTGGTGGTCTATTGGAACTCGCTGGCCAACTGCTCCAAAACCAGTAACCTATTCATTGCAGTGGCCTTTTTAGTACTCTCTGGTGCCCAGTAGGAGTATTGTTGCTCTGATTTAGGATAATTACTCTCCCCCTGCCTGTGTGTGTGTGTGTGTGTGTGTGTGTGTGTGTGTGTGTGTGTGTGTGTGTGTGTTCAGGGAACTTCCACAATAGTAGGCTAGTATAGTTTCATAATTTTTTTTTGAGACAGGGTTTTCTGTGTAGTTTTGATGGCTGTCCTGGATCTCATTCTGTAGACCAGGCTGGCCTTGAACTGTCAGGGATATGCCTGGCTCTACTTCCCCAGGGCTGAGATTAAAGGCTTGTACCACTGTCACCCAGCTCATGTGAATTTTTGAGGTCTTTAGTGATATTTATCTTTCAGCCCACTCTGTATTTGGTAGTTTTTACTCCTTGATTTTTGGGGGCCCTCCAAAAAAGCAAAAGAGTAAATAATAATAATAATAATAATAATTCAGTACCAGGGTGGGGCTCACATATTTCCATAGGGCCTGAGAAATCTTGAAAAACAAGACAAAACAAACAAAAAATGGGCACATTTCCTTTAAAAAGTTCTGCTCTACAGAAACTCCTTAGCAGGAAAAGTAGAAAAAAAAAAGTAAAAAATGCCTTCCACAGTGCAGGGCACTGGTGTTCCATAGCTTGTGGGTTGAATGTAGTTCCTGGTCAAGGGCACTTCTGACCAGGCTACAAGTTTTAAGCTTGGCTTTCACCACCCTGGAAGGACACAGATCCAGCCAAGTGATGCATGGAGGATTCAGGTGTAACTTAGCAGGTTCAAGTTTGCTCCTATGGTCAAAAAGTATGGAAAAAACAAAAACAAAATCCTCTAAACAGGTTCCAGTGTGTTTCACAATGTGCATATGCTTAAGAAAGAAATGAAAATGGGTATAGATAGTCACAGAAAGAAAGAAATAATTTGAAAAAATAGTCTTTAAAGAGACACTAAAATTAATATAAAAGAAAAAAGCCATGTAAAGATGTCAAATAAGCAGGGAGTCTGGATCCTATATAATATCATGTTGATTTTGAATTTTTGCTAGTTAATGGGCAAGAGACAGCTGTTGGGTGGTGTGGGATTGTGAACTAGTCTACAAAATTGAACCAACCTATAGACTTTAGGGCTATCTTAACTTTAAAAAAAGACATCAAAAATGTATTTGTTAAATAGAAGTTTAAAAATGTTTTGGAGTAGCAATTTTGCGTTTGGCTCCACAGAAAACAAGAGGCTGTAGATTTGTTCCAGGTTAATATGGATCAGGTATGATCAAGAGAGAAAATTGACAGGTGATATCTGTCAACAAAGGTTGTAGCTGGTCTTCCAATGACTTGGCCATTATCTCAAATTTTTTTCTCAGAGACCCCTAAAAATGACTTCACCCAGAGAAAATAGGAAGTAGTCTAGAGAAAGTGACATCCACATTCCCAAGAGGGGTGTGGACACTTTGGTTATTAGTTAATTATGGATGTTTGTTATAATATAATATAAGTGTAATATAAGAATATTGGTTTAAAAAAGACAACTACTAAATTCAGATATTTTACATTGGCATGGATTTTGGAATATTAATACAAATTTAAAGTTGATTTTGGTAAACTGTACATATGTTTCTACTCTTGTTTGGGGTATTTTTCTTATGCAGCTTTTTAAAAAATGCAATGTATAGAGATTAGTAGTTAATCTGTAATAATCAAACTTGAGGGCACATTAGGTATGTTTTCAAGGTGGAACAGGTCTATTTTAGATAAATGGTCTTCAAACACTTCAAAGACCTACAGAATATGGCATTTAGAATGTTTTGCTAACTTAGGGCAATGAGGCACATCTAGTCATGGCAGCACCAATTTACTTCATAAAAGGATGATGGGCATGGAAGAAACTCCACAGAAGTTTGCTTTCATTGTGGCAATTTGGGAAAGAAACTGCTTTTGCTGTGACTACTTGACTATGTGCTGTACAGACTGGACATATGCAGACTGGACATGCAGAACCCACAGGAAAGTAACTGCTGAACTTTACCAAAACAAGGATGGACAGTCCTGCAAAATTCCTGCTTTACTGAATACTCTAGGCCTGTAGGCTGAAGATGGATGCCTCAGTTTTACAAAGAAACTTTTGGTGACTATCCAGGCAGCCAAATGTCTCCATTGTTAGGTAACATTAATTCCTTCTGGGGACTTTGATGGAGTTAAAGACTAAATGAAGTTGCAGCTTCTTTAGTTATGATTGGAAGTAAATTAGGTATAAAACTTTGGAGTCACTAAGATGGGACGGGTGGTGGAATGTTTTATCTGAGTTTGCTAAATATAAATGGACTGTACATTGTAAATAATTCTAATTTGATAACAGTTTTTTTGTGTATAGTTTTACTATGTTAAAGTTAAAACCTTTCATTTTTATTTAGACAAAAATGGGGAAATGTTGTGGAATATTATTTTAAGATATGTGATATTTGTTTATGCTATGGAGCTTTGTTTTAATGATGCAAAATGTGTTATGTTCTTTTATGTTGCATTTGTTTAACCCTGTGAAACTGTGATTCTTTGCCTGTCTAAAACACCTGATGGTCTAATAAAAAGCTGAAGTGCCACACAGCAAGACAAGAGAAAGAGTAGGTGTGGCTGGCAGGCTGAGAGAACAAATAGAAGGAGAAATCAGAAAGAAGCAAGAGAACAAGGAGAGGAGAACGCAAAAGTGCGAGCCCTCAAGCCTGATAGCCAGCCACAGAGTAAGTGTAAGAAAGCTATATAAAAATAGAGTAAGGTAAAGGCCCATACGTAGACAAGATAATTCATGGTAAGAAAAGTTGGCTAGAAATAAGGCAAGCTAAGCTCTGGCACTTATAAGAAAAAATAAGCCTTCTTGTGGATTTAATTGCGAGCTGTTGGCAGGACCTCCAGAAAAGCAAAAGAGTTAAAACACAAATACAACACTCATTCCTCTATCAGACACTCCACATCTTAACCTCAATTCCTTTGTTTTCCATAGTTTTTTAAAAACATTTGTAACAGTGCAGAGTATCTGCTTTTCCTTGATTGCCCCTTCCCATAGATCATTAGTAATTTCCTGACTCTACAGATATCCTAAATAGTTGTCCTTTTAATATGCTGAAAGAAACAAATTGTAAAATAATTCTGCTTTCAGCATGATATCTTCTTCTAAAACTAAAAACTAAATAAAATCTTGATAACATAATATAAAAATGTTTAGTTGCATTTTTGTTATATTACAGGAAATAAAATCTATTTAATAAAATTATATCAGATAGTAATACAACTGAAATGTCAATTCTATGGAAATTACACAAATTAAATATACCATACATCCATGACACAAATAAATAAATAAAAAGAAAACTACATTATTTCAACTTTGCTGTTGATTCATGTGAGTATATTAGCTAGCCAGCTCTATAAAAATTAAGACAGCCTATTTTAATCTCTAAAATAACCATTGCATTTTACTTTATAGGCAGAGGTAAAGTTTAGTTATTAAAACAAAATTCAATATTTAAAATATATTCTCCAACAGTTAAAAAATAGAACAAAGGTGTAAAAACAAATAAAAAGAGAAGGGTAATAAGATGTTAAATGTGATTCAAATCATATCAATAACATATTTCAAGGCAGATGGACTGGACACTATAATCAGAAGCAGGTGTTAATGAAATAGATTAAAAAATAAAAACACTATTGTAACTACAAAAATTGCATTTGAAATACAATGACATAAATTATTTGGAAACAACTGGAATGAAACTAATACTTGCAAACAGTAATTAAGAGGAATGAAACTAATACTAGCAAACAGTAAATAAGAGACCTAGAGTGGCCATATTAATGTTAGACAAAGTATAATTCAGGAAAAAGATGATTATATGTGAGATTTGGAACTTTATAACACTTAGCATATGAATGAATTGTGAAATTACTATGT
Organism: Peromyscus maniculatus bairdii; assembly: GCF_049852395.1. NCBI lineage: Eukaryota > Metazoa > Chordata > Mammalia > Rodentia > Cricetidae > Peromyscus > Peromyscus maniculatus. The sequence goes on from NC_134860.1 coordinate 79,818,760, forward strand.
TTATAAATATATATTTCTAAAAGAACCTTAACATAGGAAGCAAATATATATACTTTAAAAAGAAAAGTAGACAATATTAGAACTGTAATAAAAAATTTTAGCATCTCAAAAACAATTGGAAGTTTATTAAAAGTTAGGCCATGAAAGATAGGAACATTCTCTCTTTTTCTGTATTTTAATTATGCTTTCTAGAACATTTTTTCTTTTATTTTACAATACTATTCAGTTCTACATAACAGCCACAGATTCCCTTGTTCTCCCCCTTCCTGCCCCCCTCCCCTTCCCCCTAGTCCACCCCCCATTCCCACCACCTCCAGATCAAGGCCACCCCTGAGGACTGAGATCGACCTGATAGACTCAGTCCAGGCAGGACCAGGCCCCTCCTCTCAGATTGAGCAAAGCGTCCCTGCATAAGTCCCAGGTTTCAAACAGCTATCTCATGCAGCGAGCCCAGGACCTGGTACCACTGCCTGGATGCCTCCCAAACAGATCAAGCCAATTGACTGTCTCACCTATTCAGAGGGCCTGATCCAGTTGGGGGCCCCTCAGCCTTTGGTTCATAGTTCATGTGTTTCCATTCATTTGGTTACTTGTCCATGTGCTCTATCCAACCTTGGTTTTTACAATTCTCGCTCATATAAACCCTCCTCTTTCTCGCTAATTAGACTCCCAGTGATCCACACAGGGGCCTAGCCGTGGATGTCCACATCCAGATTCCTCAGTACTTGGATGGGGTTTATGGCACAACTATTAGGGTGTTTGGCCATCCCATCACCAGAGTAGGTCAGTCCCGGCTGTCTCTTGGCCATTGCCAGCAGTCTTTTGTGGGGGTATCTTTGTGGATTTCTGTGGGCCTCTTTAGCACTTTGTTTCTTCCTTTTCTCATGTGGTCTTCATTTACCATGGTCTCCTAGTCCTTGTTCTCCCTCTCTGTTCTTGATCCAGCTGGGATCTCCCGCTCTCTTTCCCTCGACCCTTGCCCTTCATTGCTCCCACTCATGTCCAGGCTGTTCATGTAGATCTCATCCATTTCTTCATCATTGGGCTATCCTCGTGTCTTTCTTGGGGTCCTGTTTTCCGTGTAGCCTCACTGGTGATGTGAGTAGCAGTCCAGTTATCCTTGTTCCACATCTAGTATCCTCCTACGAGTGAGTACATACCATATTTGTCTTTCTGAGTCTGGGTTACCTCACTCAGGATGATTTTTTATAGATCCATCCATTTGCCTGCAAACCTCATGATGTCATTGTTTTTCTCTGCTGAGTAGTATTCCATTGTGTATATGTGCCACAATTTATTTATCCATTCTTCAGTTGAAGGGTATCTAGGTTGTTTCCAAGTGTTGGCTATTACAAACAATGCTGATATGAACATCTTTCTAGAACATTTACTCAACAACTATAGAATACACATGGCTTAGTGCTGTTCATAGAATGTTCAACATCTACCAATGGCTAGAACACAGCAAAAGTTTAAATGTTATCTAAAATATGTAAGTCTTACAGACTAAGTCATGAAAGAATCTTGACAGTGGTCATGAGTGTATGAATGTGAACTTTCTCTTAACAAAGACGGCTGTCAATGGTTATTTCCAGTATTTAAGATTGATCTTTGCGACATGTGTGAGGTATATCAATAAAGATGGTATAACCATTTCAGTGAGAATAGAAAACCCAAAAATCTGAATGTATTTGTAAACCGAAGAAGACAATTTAAAATAATTTTTATCTTAAAAATTATCTATAATTTTTCCACAGATAAAAGATGAAATGAAATTTTAGGAATATTGTAATCAGGATCATTATTAAAGCACTATAAATCTGTTTATGTGTCATGTTCTAAGGACAAGTTAATGGTCAAATCTGTAGCTTTAAATGCTTACCTAATAAAAGAGGACATAATCAATGGCTTACAGCAAAGGCAGTAAAGAAACAGCCACTAGGAAGAGCAGGTCACCAGGTCATACATACCGCAGTACATCTGATACTATGCTCTACAGCCATGAAGATGCACTATTTTAAAAATCTGTTCAGTATCATGTAGCATGAATCTTAAAGAGTCTTGTTAATAAAAATCAAACCTAAGGCCAGTTATTGGGGTGAAATGCTGGATGGTCAGAGAGACAGAACAAGCCACAGCTACCTCACCTCTCCAGATCCTCAGCTGGTCTTGTTTCCTCAGACTGGAGGCCTCTAAGTCCTCATCCCAATGGCTCTCAGCTGAACTGCTGGTTGAAAGTCTGAAGTTTAACCAGCTAAAACCTTAACCAGCCAAATACTTCTAGCTTCTGGTCCTCATACCTTATATACCTTTCTGCTTTCTGCCTCACTCCCTGGGATTAAAGGCCCACTTTCTGGGATTAAAGGCATGAGTCACCAGGCTTGGCTGTATCCTTGAACACATGGATTTCTGCCTCTGGAATGCTAGGATTAAAGGCATGGGCTACCACTGCCTATCCTCTATGTTTAATATTGTGGCAGTTCTGTCTTCGACCCCAGATAAGTTTACTAGGGTGCACAATATTTTGGGGAACACAATACCACCGCAGTATCATTTATTCCAAAACTGATAGATAGCTATTTTCATTTGAAATTAACATTGTTAATATATATAATATATAATATATATTATATAATATATATATAATATAATTATTATTATATAATGTTCAGTCATATGGTATAGTATATAAACACTAAAGAAATTATAAATGAATTTATAAACTAATATTTGCTAATTTTCCTATGATAACAGGTGCAAAGGGAAACAGAACTTATAATTCATAAAATTTAATAATATTTAATAATTTAACAACTATTACACCCATGAGATTTTGTTCTTCAAATAATTCAGACCGTTCTCACTAGTATGATTATTGTTTTTGCTTAACGAATAGAATCTAAAGTGTGTGGTGTAAAAAAAATATAAACTGTATTATGAAAAACTTCTTTTTGTCTGTGTTCACAATTTAATTGAACTGAAGTTAGGGTTTTTTGTCATTTTCTCTTTCTAGTATCCTTTTAAATCTTTTGAGGTGTTTTCCCTTTTATTTTATGTGTATGGGTGTTTTGGTCTGCTCATCACATGTGTGCAGTGCCCACAGCGGCCTCAAACCATCAGATTCCCTGGAACGGGAGTTGTAGGCAGTTGTTAACTGCCATGTGAGAGCCGGGAGTTGAACCAGGGGCCTGTGGAAGAGCATTCATGGCTGTTTACCACTGAGTCATCTTTCTAGTTCCTATTTCACCTTATCTCATCATGTACTATAGCCTCCATAATTTTGTATATAGTGGTATAATTTTTTTATATTATATAGCAAAAGAGTAATTTAACTTTAAGTTTTCTTTCTTGTATTATAGAATATTTTTTTAATTTCTTCAGTCATATTTATGACACTATTTTGTGATTTCTTACTTCAAAGCCTCCTTCACAGATCAAATTATTTCATAAAAACAGTTAAGATGGGCTGTATTAAATTATACCAAGTAAGAAGACTTATGAGGGTAGCAAGCACTTCTGGTAGAGGGAGAAAATAGCAGTAACACTCGCTCTTATGTTTGCTAACATCCATGTCATCACCACAAGAGAGGAGACCACATTTAGGTAAATGTACTGAAACAACCCAGTTGCAAAGGTAGATCACCACTGTTTCTTCTCAGTTGCCCTGAATAGTAATTCTATTGTAGTGTATGTCCCTCAGAGAAATTTTACTGTGTTCTCATTATAAGAATCTGTGAACTTTTCCAAACTAGTTACTTTTTGCAACCCCTAAGAATTCATGAATTTACCAGAAGTTCCATGATTACATGAATCTTTTTTATTAAATGCTAAGTTGAAATCCTGAACAAATTATTTAGTTCATTTCCAGGCTTAAAATTCCTACCTTAAAAAAAAAAAACCACACAAAACAAAACAAAACAAAAAAAAAACCAGTATTTTCATACAGTCCTAAAAGAATCTAAGCAAAGGCATGTAAGAACAATATCATTCCTTTGTAAAATATGCAGAACCTTCATTTGACACCCACTCCAATTGTCTTCTTCATTCTACTTCCATCATTTCCCTTTCCTACCCTAGGAAAATAGTCCCTTCCTACTCTCATGCCTCTGTTTCCCCTATTGCATTTCTTTTATGATTATTTCTTTAACATTATTTCAGGTAGCCAGAGGCCTTCCAATTCATTTTCCATTACATTCTCTGAGCTTTGAGGTCCATTTAGGCCAAACACTCATCAAAAAGACTACGGTTTAATATTTACTAACTTTTTTTTTTTTTTTTTTTTGCTTTGTTATTTTACCTTTAATTTAGATATTCTTAAAATAATACACACAAATCTGACATAGTTTGTGCTTTATGACAATCTCTAATTATATGATAGCAAAGATTGCAAGCTAAAATGTAAATTAGTTCATTTTATTAAATTTAATTATCACTACTGTAGACTGAATGAACAGTGCACACACACAAAAAAAATCCATGTCATACATGAAATAGTTATGTGCCATTTGAAACTGTTATATTAAAATGTGTGTTTACCTTTTGCTTAGGGAAACCCCTGGACAAAAAAACAAAACAAAATAAAAACAAAAAAACAAAACAAAACAAAACAACAACAAAAAAAACAGCTCTGCTGGGCTATGGAGAGACCAAAGGATGGAGGAGTGGTTCTCAGAAGCTTAATAAAGAGAATGGCTGCTTCAGTTACTTTTCTATTGCTGTGATAAAACAGCATGGACAAGGCAATTTATTTAAAAAAAAAGTGTTTAATTTGGCTTATGGTTCCATAGTTGGAATGAAGGCATGATACAGAAGCACCTGAGAGCTCACATCTCAAACAGTAGATGAGGTAGGAGTAGGAGGTAGAGAGCTTATAGGCATGGTACATAGCTTTTGAAACTTCAAAGCCAGCCCTCAGTGACACACCTCCTCCAACAAGGCCACACCTCCTAATCCTTCCCAAACAGTTCACCAAATGGGGGAGGGGGAATAGGGGGAAGGGACCAAGTATCCAAACATATGAGTCTATGGGGCCATTCTTATTCAAACCACCACACCTCTTTTAAACAAAATAACTCTTAAACATTTTTAAAAAAATTAATTTCATGTGTCTGAGTATTTTGCCTGCATGTATCTATGTACACCACATGCATGTCTGGTGCTCTCAGATGTCAGAAGAAGGCATCAGATCTCCTGGGATCAGAGTTATGTGGGTACTGGGAACTGAACCTGGGTCCTCTACAAGAGCAAGAAGTGCTCTTAGTTGCTGAGCCATCTCTCCAGCTTTCAAAATGAACTCAAGTTTCACTTCAGGTAGATACTGCTTGACAGTGTCATTGTGTGAGTTCTGCTTTCTTTTTTTTTTTTTTTTTATCCATCACAGGCAATTTATTTTGTTCTATTCATTCACAGTTAATACAGAAAATACTTGGAAACATTTCCATATAATATTTGACATAGAAATCATCAAATAGAAGTATACAATGTTGACAGGAGGCAGTACATCTACAATTTATAACCCCAAATGTATTTATAAATTAGAAATGGAAAGATCTACAAATGAAATTATGAAGGTTCACCAAAGTCATTTAATCTGTCAGTTTCTCATTCATTTTTATGTCTTAATAATATTCTATTGTATGAATAAGCCACAGTTTATTTTTCTCCAGTATTTGATAGCTATTTGAGTTGTTTTAACTTTTTTACTATTAGCAACACACTGCTGTAAATCTTCATGTACATGTTTCATAGGTGCACATTTTCAGTAGTTTGAGGTTATATTCCTAAAGGTAGAATTGTTGAGTAACAATGTTTTGCATTTTGACCAACCACCAGACTGTTTTGCCAAAGTGGCACACCATTTTACAATCTCACCAAATCCTTGTTTTTAAGGCTCTGATTTTTGTACAAAAGCATTCAATCATTCTGTCAGACCCAACCAGGAAAAGTAAGCTATAGTTCAGAGCTGTTCTATTCCATTTACTATGCAAAGCCAATCTTGGCGTTTACAACTCTCAGCCCTTTTGAGTATTCTTGCCGTGTTCACCTTTTCCTCCACCACTTTTTTTTTTTCTTCTTTTTTTTCTGGTTTATTTCTATCTATTACAAATGTATAAAAAATCCTCCATCAACACTGCTGATAGCAGCAGAACCTTGAGAAATATACCTTTGGTTTGCCTCAGAAAAGGAACACATATTGTACTGTAAAGTTTATAAAATTGGTGCAAAACATTGTAATAATGTTACAATACCAGTTTTAAGAGTTCAGTGACTAATGGGGAGCCGATGGGATACATGCAGAACTGTGAAAGTGATCTCACTTAGCCAGCTGTACACGTAGACTGTAAATCTACATTCAGATCATTTCTGAACTAAGACTATCATCTCAGTTTATCTGTTGAGGTCAACCAGGAAACCCTAGAATATACCTTGATTTTTGCAAAAAAACAAAATAGGGGGAGGGGTTTCTTCAGCATTTCAGTTTCTTCTTTTATTTTTCACAAATTAAAAAAAAATTATATATTATTGTTAAACTTACTGTATATTGAAATGATAGTTAATTGCATATACTGGTTAAACTGATGTTATTAAAATTCATTTTATTCTCTATATTCCTAAACAAGGAATAAACAATATATGTATTAAGAACTTTGAACAAACTCACTTCTCATTGCCCTCTTTTGTTTCTACCCAAGTTCACTTTCTTCTTCATGCATCTCTCTCTCTCTCTCTCTCTCTCTCTCTCTCTCTCTCTCTCTCTCTCCCTGTCTCTCTTACAAACACACACAAACACTCACACACACACACACACACACACACACACACAACACATTGTATAAGAAAAATCACATGATGTGTATTTTTAGGGAATTAACTTACCAAAATGATCCTCAGCATTTATTTTCCTGGGGGCAAAAATACTGTTTACCTTCATGGTTAAAAGAAACTTTGATAATACATTTTTACATTGTTCTGTTGATGGATGTCTAGGATTTGTCTATAACTTGGCAATAGACTACTTGATATCTTGGCCATAGTAATAACCTAAGTAGAAATAAGCGAAAAGGACAGAAATAGGAAGAAAAGAAGTCAAATATGCACATGCAGATTCAAGGAACCTGTAGTTAAAAAGACCCTAAAGTTTATAGTAGAAATCTCTTATGTTTGATAAACACTTTCTGCAAATTATCTGGATATGAATCAACATATGAAAACTCAGACTTTTCTATAAGCCAATACTGAGACTAAGTTAATCAGAGAAATAATCTCATTCCATACAATCTCAAAAACATTGTAAGCATAAATTTAACCAAGGAAGTAAAAGACCTCCACAATAAATATTTACACACCGAAGAAAGAAATTAAAAAGGGAACTATAAAGTGGGATGATCTTCCATGAACATGAATAGACAGAAGTTATATTATAAAAAAAATATATGTTTCACTACTGAAAAGCCAGCTAAACTTTTTATCAACTTGACACTCCTGGGAGAAAGTAATGTCATTTGAAGAACTGTCCTCATCCTATTGACATGTGAGTATATCTAGGTTCCACTTTCTTGATTGCTTATTGTCATAGGATGTCACAGCTCACTATGAGTAGTACCATCCCTAGCCATGTGGGCTTGAGCTGTATGACCAATGTTTCTGAGCACGAATCAGGAGCAAGCAAACAAGAGACATTTCTCCACATTTCTATATCAGACTCCAGTCTGAGTTCCTGCCCTAGCTTCCTTCACCTCAGATTGTGGCTTTTAATCTAACTAAGCTTTTTTTCTCTCCCAAGTTGCTTTGGGCAGGGTGTTTATCACCAGAAAAAGATACTAGCAAACTAGTATACAAAATGATATTTGTATAATAGGTTGGAAAATATCAATTCAACTTTTATATGGGAGCACAAAAAACATCATGCTATTGCACAAAAACAGACATATCTACTCAAGAAATAGAACTCCAAACCAAACACAAGCCTATACAAAAACAGACATATCTGCTCAAGAAATAGAACTCCAAACCAAACACAAGCCTATACTTAGTAGCCTACATTTAATAGCTACAACTGTTAAGAATATACATTAAAAAGAAATGATGCTATTCAAGCCAAATATTAAGACATAGAAGAGTGGAGTACGACCTGTATCTCTTACCTTGAGAAGAAATCAATTTAAAATCAGTCAAACACAGTACCAACTGAGATTCTGAAACAAACAGAGAAACACAGAAAAAAATCATGACTCATGTAGGTATAGAAACAGACTTTCTTAATGGGATTCTAATAGCTGAGTAACAAATTCCAAAAATTGACAAATAGGAGTATCTGATATTAGAAAAGCTTCACTACAGCCAGTGAATGTATTAACAAGCTTAAGATTAGGTCTAAAATTGTGAGAATATTCTTACTAGTTATACCACTGAGGGAGAACTAATATCTAGAATATACAAAGTTAAATACCCAAATAACCAATGCATAGACAAGATAAATGAATGCACCTCTAAAAAAACAACAGATAGGTAACATATATATTTTTTAAAATGTCCAATTTCTTAGCCATAAGAGAAATGCAAATTAAAACTATATTTTGATACTACATCACCACTCTCCTAATAGCAGTCATTAGTTTAACTAATGCTGGTGAGGTTGTGCTGGGGAGAACATTAATCTGCTGGTATGAATTTAAATGACTGAAGCTTCAATAGATATCATTATGGAAATTCCATCAAGATTTTTAAATGTAATCTAGCTATATCATTCTTGATAGTATAGTCAAAGGACCCTGAAAGAGGATACAACAGACACACCTTTATCTGGGAACATTGTGGTTCTGTGCCTTCTTTAACCCCTTTGCAAGATTGCTGCCGATCTTTCTATCTCACTTCCTACCACTTTAGTGCTCATAGGTATCTGTATATCTCAAATCCCTTCTTAATGGTTTGTATAGTTACATGATGATGTGATGAAGTCACAGCCTAAATAATTCTTTTCTATTTCAGAGATTCTTAAATTACAAATTTTTCATTAACCAAATGCCACATATGAAGTTTATAGTGCATGGAACAGATAACAGGAATAAGTAGATGCCAAAAAAATGTTGCTTGGTGTGCTTTAAAATACAAAAGAATGTTGTTGTTGTTGCTATTTTTTGTTTTATTGAAATTAGATTCTTATCTCATAATAAATTCTGAGCACAGTTTCCATATCCCTCACTCCTTCTAGCTCCTCCCACCACCCCTCAACAACCCCCCCTCTCCCCAAATCTACTTTTCCTCATTTTCCCCTCAGCAAAGAGCAGGCCTCAAAGAGACAACACATTTTTTTCATTTGGTTATTTGTTTGTTTGTTTTCACAAATGATTTGAAAGCAATAAAAGGCTCTGGGTTCAGAAAGGGCAAGAGCTTCCTCTTTCTGATTGTTATACGAATCGTCTTCCAAGAACCTTATAGCAGTTGGGAAATATTCTAGATGAATTATAAGGGAACAAATGTTTCATGCATGGAGTAGGGTTTTATTCTGGTACTGAAAGAAGCCTTTGGAGTAGACTTATCTATACTGGTTTCCTGTATTTGACAGAATAATAACTTTAGTGAAAATTGAAAATTTACCATATATGTTCAGAACACTACATGAGTTTGTATTGCCTATCCATATTTCAATTATCTACAGAATTTTGAGACAAAGCAGTTGAAAGATTCAGTGAAGAAAGAATAACATTGAAGCTTGACATAGTATTTGAAGAATTACCATGGTGGTGGTATTTGAAACAAAGATAAGTAAAAATGACTTTTCTTCACAGAAGACTAGAGGGAAGCTGAGGAAAACAACATAGAAAGAATATCTTTAGTGTGGATTTCAAAATATGAAAACTTGAGTTCTAAGCTTGAGTCTGTTCATTAACTAAGCCTTCTTCTTACAAGAAGGCTTAAGAAACTTAGGTTGTGTTCTCAGGATTTGAACATTAAGTGAACAAGAAATTGAAGTTTCTCTTAGAGTTCTAAAACAACATAAATTGAAGCAGAAAGATGAGGAAGACTTCCAGTCCTGATGCTCAGGCAAGTGTGTCTTTTCAAGTTCACTCTCTTAAGGTGAGCATGTAGGAGGTTTATTTGAATTATGGGTACAAGATGACATTGGAGAGACACAGCATGTGCTCACTCCAAAAAGAATGACAAGAGGGAAAAACTGTGAATCCCCCCAGGCTTGCTTTGTTTGAGAAGTATACTGTTCAGTAGTAAATAATATAACACATGTCTTCAGCACGAAACATCCTTAAGTGACATTGAAGCAACAAATATTTTAATTATGAATCAATGGATTTATAGTCCAATACCACCTGTACACACTGCCGTCAATCTTGCTCTTTAATATTACAATTACTCATATTGGTGTAAGTAAATCAATGACTAGGCTTCAGAAATTATTGATGATTGATGAGGGGAAATTTAGAAGAAAATTTAGTTACTTGGAAAAATCAAGAATATGTCACTGCTGAGAAACCCTACATTCTCATAATTTTCTATAATTGGATAACTTTGCAATAAAAACCTTTACAAAGCTTCGTATTACAAAAATGAGTTTATAAGTAAAAATAAAAATATTAGATATCTTTTTAACTATAAACAATATTTTATATGTGAGCATGATATACATTCATGTATATATTCATGTCCCCAGGTGTTTCTATTTGGTTGTTGCTCAGATGTTTTGTAATGGATTTTTTATTCTACCTATGACCTTGAGGTACAGCCTCTCAAGATGTAGTGGGTAACTGTTCTGCTTAGAACTTTGAAGTTCCTGCCCCTGGGGTGTGGCCTCAGGGCTACCCTTTAGACCTGAGAAACATGTATGCTGCTCTCTTCTCTCAGTCATGGGCTTGGATGGATGGTACGGACTGACTCAGGTGGTAAAACTGTGGGATTGCACCTCAACCTTCCAGGACCCAGTGTCGGTTCTCCTGTCTAGTGAGTTTTCTTTGCCAATAAATTCTTTTTACCATTTAGGCAGACTCCCATGGATTTCTTGCAATAGTGTTAGGTACACAGTAACATTTAGTAGAGCAGCAGACTGAATTAACAGAAACAATGATTTCATGGCAATCCTGCTGATATTATACAGTTAGAAAACATTCGTGACTTCGTTTATATCCTGCTATGCTTTAGAGACAGAGCCATATGGTTGGTGTAACTGAAAGTGTTAATAATGAACATGTAAAAAAAAAGAAAGAAAAGAAAAGAAAATATGGGGAAAAAAGAGAAAAGAGGGAAGAATATATGAAAGACAATGTACCTGGAAGTTTTCCTGTGTCCCACAGCTGCTTGGTCACAAATAAATACCCAGAGGCTTAGTATGAATTACAAAATCTTTGGTCTTTGGCTCAGGCTTATTGCTAGCTGGCTATTACATGTTTAATTAACCCATATCTATTAATTTATATTTTGCCACATAGCCATGGACTTACCGATCTGATGGCATCTTGTTCCTTGGGTGGCTGCAGGGCATCTGTCCAGACTCAGCCTTTCTTCTCCCTGTTTGCTTGCTTGGATTTCCTGCCTGGGTATAACTTGACTTGCCATAGGCCAAATTAGCTTTTTTAATAACTAATGATGGCAACACATATTCACAGCATACAGAAAGACCATTCCACCGCTGAACAATGAAATTATATGTGCTAGGGATATGAGAGATAATGGAGAAAATATTAAGGAGTAGGTACAAGCAAACAAGTACAATAATTTTATATTCAGGAATGATTTAAGCTAAAAGACAACAACTGAACAATCAGAATTAAAAGCATGAAATTAAAGATATATAAACATAAATAAGAATAACATGAGCTAGAAATGGTTAAACTGTCAATTTGTGATCAACATCCAAAAAGTTTCTCATCCCCAAAGTTAATGTTTGTAGCTGTCTGTGCAGATGGAGAGAGAGGGTTGTGGGTCTCAGATATTCAAATGAGGTAGCTGGTTATGTCTCCTCTGCTGGCAGGTGATTCTATGTCAGATTCAGCTTTCTGTAGGAGTTTCCCAGTCTGAGAGCAGTGCCCCCTCCACACATCTGCCAACTGTACAATGACTTGTCTCTGGTGGTCTGGAGACCTTAGTTTCCATGTAGAGCTTTTAGCATCTGAGGCTCTTAAGGGATGTGGTGCTGCAACCACACTTGTATTTACATTTCCTGCAGGCTCTTCTCCCACCCAGATGCCAGCCGCTGTGTTTGTTTGCTTTCTTTTACTTTTCCCAGTGTCCCAAAATCTCATTTGAGAACAATTGCTTCCATCTGCAAGACTCCAGCGGGTCTTATATTATCCTATTGTTGCTCACTTAGGCAGTGGTTGGCATAGTGGCATCCATATATTCTCTAAGCTTGAAAATCAAGCAAAAATATATTCATTTTCAGCTTCAGTTCCAGTGCTACTCATTTGCCAAAGCCTTCAAGGCCATCAATACCGTTCTCTAAGTCTTGAATCACTAAGTTCACAGGGCTCCTGGCTGTTCATCACATCTCTACAATCCATCTTTTGCTCCCCACCTTGCAGTTCTTATGGTGTCCAAGCCTAAGAGAAGACAAGACATCTGACTCTTCACTCCTCTTGTTGAGATGTGGGTCTTGCGTTACGGCCTGGAATAAAATAGTGGTTACTCTAGCCTACTTCTTTCCATGAAGTATTCAGTACATCTCATCTTGGCTTATTTTGTTTTTCTGTGTATCCTTTGTTTTAACCTATAATACCTTTCAATGTTTCTGACATTTCCCCCCTTTGGGTTAGGAACAGAATTTGCTCTTTTTAAATCCATACTCTACTCCTTCACTAACCAGACAAACAGAATCATCCCCTCTGTTAACTGGAACCCCACAGTATTGTTTATGCGCCACAGATAGAGCTAGAGACTTTCCTGTATATGGTCTTTTATAATCGAAAACAGCTGAACAGAAATATTATTATTTTTCTTTTACCTGTGATGGGATCTGATGGAAGCACTCTGTTAGATAAGGACAGGAGACAGAGGGATCTGATATAGGGACGATGTCTGATCTGATTACTTACTCCCTTCTCTGATAGACTGACAAAGTATTTAGCTCCATTGTCAGTTGGTAAGTCTTTCACCACTATACAAACACTTATAAATCATTAATTTGGGATCAGTAGGCACTGCCAGAAACACTCACATGACAAAGTAAGTGCTATATGTTTGAAAACACATTGTTTTCCCTGATATTGCACTTTTGTTTGATTACTTTTTTCCTTTGCTAGGAAATACTGATTCTGAGGATATAGTACTCAATGGTGACAAGATTTTGTTCAACTCAGCTCTACACATATCTATGTGTCTAGCAGATTTTTAGGTGCAATGCATGAAAAATTGAGGTGCCACAGTTTCTCTACTTTTGTAGAACATAGTCTACTAAGGACACTGTAACTTTAACTCTTTTGAATCTTACAAAGCAATAGTTGCAATATGGGGTTCAAGCAGCTTATTGGTTTGAAGAGTAAGCTTTCAGGAAATTGGACAATAAGATTAACAACCAAAAGGAATTTCTTATAGAACTAACTAACTATAATTTCAGCTTCAGGAGTAATTTTCTTGATTATTCCTGAAAGATATTAAATTAAATGACATATTTTTTTTAGCATTTGAAACAGCCAGCTACACTTTATTTTCTAGGTAACTTTACTATCATGGAATACAGAAAAAAATAATAGAACACAGAACATCTGAAAGTATTTTACTGCAGGCTACGAAATGGCATATATAAGTTCTAAGGATATCTAGCCAGTCAATGACACATGTCTAAGTCTTAAAATATGAAAATTTTTTCTTTAAAAATGATTTCAACATATGGTGGTGGCCTGCACCTTTAATCACAGCACTCAGGAGGCAGAGGCAGGTGCATTTCTGTGAGTTCGAGGCCAGCCTGGGCTACAGAGGTTGTTCCAGAAAAGGTGCCAAAGCTACACAGAGAAACCCTGTCTCAAAAAAAAAGAAAGATTTTAAATTTTGAAATATACTATTTTTAAAATAAGCAAATGAATAGCTGGATGATAATTCAGCTACTAATTTGTCTGTAATGTAACAGACAAACCTGTAAGGAGGCATTAGGGCAGACAACCAAACTGGGATAGACAGCACAGGGCAAGCCTAAATATCTGAAGACATAGTTGGAAGATGCTTGCACCATCTCGCAGTACTCTATGGTATAGCCATTACCTTTGTACTACCGCAGTGTTCACAAGGAAAGTTCTGAACTGGAAACATACTCACTACAGGCCAAGTAATAGAGTTTCACTGGGTCAAAGAGACCATACTGCTTAACATGTCTGAGTACACAGCAAAAGACTATAATAAGCAGACATCTGCTCTTCAAAGAAGACTTGGAGAAAATTGACAATTCAATTTTGAATATGTTGAAGAGCAAGAGAAGGGCTCAAAATTGTGAATACAGACTAGTGTGAATATTTCCAAGGAATCGGTGACAGTCCCTGGAAAGCTCAGCTGTCACTCCATTAACTTCTTCACCTCCCCCAAAAGGCTTTACTTAGTTCTCTTGCTGAGAATGTCTATATTAGTTACTATTCTGTTGCTGTGATAAAACCCATGACCAAGGCAAATTATGGAAGGAAAAAAGGCTTGTTTTGTCTTATGTTTTCAGAGGGATAAAAGCTAATCATGTCAAGAAGGCATGGAAGTAGAAACAAGAAACTAAGTGCTCGTGTTTTCAAAGGAAAGCATGAAGCAAAGAGAATAAACTGGAAATTGGATAAGGCTATACAACATCAATGTCTGATCCCAGGGACACTTCCTCCATCAAGACTGCATCTAATAAACTCCTAATGGGAACATAGTCCTGAAATACCCAAGCCTATGAGGGATAGTCATCATTCAAGCCACAGGTTTGTAGCTAGAGTTTTTCTCTCCGGGTCCCAACAAACCCCAGCAGGCCCTTAGCCCACTTATAAAATAAACATACAGACGCTTATATTATTTAAACTGTGTAGCCATTAGCTCAGGCCTATCATTGTCTATCTCTTACTCTTTTTTTTAACTTTTGTGGCTGAGGATCGAACCCAGGGCCTTGAGCTTGCTAGGCAAGCACTCTACCACTAAGCTAAATCCCCAACCCCAAGAAATCTTTTTTTAAAAAAAGATTTATTTATTTATTATGTATTCAGCATGTATGCCTGCAGGCCAGAAAAGGGCACCAGATCTCATTACAAATGGTTGTGAGCCACCATGTGGTTGCTGGGAATTGAACTCAGGACATCTGGAAGAGCAGTCAATGCTCTTAACCTCTGAGCCATCTCTTTATCCCGTTCTTACTCTTATGTTCAGTCCATTTCTATTAATCTTTACTTTGCCACATGGCTCGTGGCTTACTGGTACCTTACATCTTCCTTGTCCTGGCAGTGGCTGCAGTCTCTTCCTCTCTGCCTTCCTGTTCTCTCAATTTTTCTCTCTGTTAGTCCCACCTATACTTCCTGTCTGGCTACTGGTCAGTGTTTTATTTATACAGAGTTATATCCACAGCACATGTTTGTCTTTCTTTTGCCTCCCAGATACTTTTCCAGAACTCTTTCAGCTGCAATTCACTCACACTGATTTGCTTTCACTAAATATAATAAATAGAAAAACTTTTCTAAAAAATGTATGTTTGATGCTGTTTTATGACATCAGTTCTAGCAATTGAGCATAAGCAGGCCTCTGTGAGTTGGAGGCCAGTTTAGTCTATTTAGTGAGCCATGGACCAGCCTGGTTTTCAGTAAGGTCCAGACCACCCAGGACCTTACAAATTATTTGCAAAAAATTAGTTAATTAATTAACTAGACTACTTAATCAACTAAAATGTGCATTCAAGGAGTAAAAAGTTATTTTAAATATTTAAAAGTGATTAAAGTCAAGAATAAACACAAAACTGTCCTGGCTAGTTTTAGGTCAACCTTTTACTAGATAGAATCCTCAGAGAAGAAAGACCCTCAATTGAGAAAATTCCTTCATAAGATCTGGCTATTCAGCATTTTCTCAAGTAGTGATTAATGTTGGAGGGCTCTGGCCATTGTGATAATATCTCTAAGCTGCTTGTCCTGGGTTCTATGAGAAAGCAGGATGAACAAGCCAGGAAGAGTAAGCCAATAAGCAGTTTGGCGTTTGCATCAGTTCCTACCTCCAGGTTCCAGCTCTGTTTGAGTTCTTGTCCTGACTTTCTTCAATGATAAACAATATATAAGTGTAAGTCAACTAAGCCCTTCTGTCTCCAACTTGCTTTTTGGTCATGTTGTTTCATTTGTAACTAAGACAAAAAAAATCCAATTAAGAAAATGGTAAATTCATAAGAACAAGAAAAGATGCCTTAAGGAATTCACAGAGCAAGCAACCCTGAATGCATATTCTGTTTTACCAGGAACGATGAATTGTTAATGAAACAAATTATCAAACATTTTCTCATATATCATTTTTATAAAAGCCAAGGAATGTGCATAGAAAATGGTTTAGAATAATATTACTAAAAAAGACAAAACCATTTTCAAACCACATTGATGAAATTACATTACATATTAGTAAGATAGTTTGGCAAAGCATTTTGTGATTTTTCAGTACCTTTCTAAAATTAAAATGTATATAACTATGCCTCAGTGACTCGCTTGCTTTTATTTTATACATATGTGATATATTTTATATATAGGAATAAATATCTGTGATGGTTTATATAAGAATGGCACCAATATCCTCATGCATTTGAATGCTTAATCAACAGGGAATGGCATTACATGAGAGGGATTAGGAGGTATAGACTTGTTGACATATATATGGCCTTGTTGGAGAAAATATGTCCCTGGGGGTGGGCTTTAGGTAGGCTAGGTCAGAACCAGTGGCTCTCTCTTTTCCTTCTGTCCTCAGATCCAAAATTAGAACTCTCAGTTACCATGCATGTCTGTGTGCTGCCATGCTCTTCACCATGGGGATAATAGACTAAGCCTCTAAAACTGTAAGCTATCCTTAATTAAATGTTTTTGTTTGTTCTTTTTTTAAGAGTTGTTTTAGTCACAGTGTCTCTTCACAGGAATAAAACATTGACTAAGATAATGTGCATGTGTAGAAGTAACCAACCATCTTATTAAATAAGAAACACTGAACCAATGCAAAGAAGAAAGCCAAGAGATCAGAGCTAAGAGCCTTACCACCTGCTGCAGCTAGCCTCTTAAGCCAAGAGACCTCTCTGAAAAGGACCTACTTCCTGTGTTTTTGTCTTTATATAATCTTTCTGTTCTGCCTTCTCTTTGGTTGTAAACCCAAACACATGACTGCCTCGTCACTGCCTGTATGTACAGCCCTCCAGGTCTTCTATGGTATTGTGATTAAAGGTGTATCTCCAATGCTGGCTGTATCCTTGACCACACAGAGATCTACCTAGCTCTTCTACCAAGTGCTGGGATTAAAGGCATGTGCCAGAAATGCCCAGCTCTGCTATGGCTTGCTATTAGCTCTGACCCCCAAGCAAATTTATTTATTAACATACAAATAAAATCACATTTCAGTGCAAATAAAATACCACCACATTTCCCCTTTTCTATTTTAATAAAAAGAAAAAAAAGCAAGAGGTTATAACTACAAAAGAAAAACTATATACAAAAATACAATAACTATACACAATATATACAAGTAATAAATACCTAAACAATGTCTAGTCCATTTGTATTTGACAAATTCAGAGAAAATAATTTCATTATCTATCCTATTTTGGTAAGTCCAAAATGTATCTAATTCACTTTCTATCCTAATTAATCTTCAACTATAACTAATCTAACCTTCAACTATAGCTAACTAATCTTCAACTACAACTAACTAATCTTCAACTATAACTAATCTAACCTTCAACTATAACTAACTAATCTTCAACTACAAGTAACTAATCTTCAACTCCCTCAAGAAGAAAATAATATTAGATAACAAAAATAAAAACTGGAGGTGCATGCAAGCAACTTCCAAAAAAATTGTGAGTTGACAGAAACAGCCACCTGCCTGGACAGTTACCTGAGGTTTCTCTGCAGTGCTGGGGCATCATCTTCAGCCTATAGGCTTAGTTATCTGACAGACTCATTTGTGAAGTAAGTAGGATGTACACAAGGTCAACAGTTCAACCTCACATTGGGTGAGAGCATTCCATGTACCAGAAACACCTGAATTCCACTAGTGTCAAGTCATGATTCAGGATTTTAAATTCTGGAAATTGTTGATGGTTTTTTAAGTCAGCTGTCCATTCTTCTTGGCTGTGTATATATGGCTTCATCTCAGCATTCCGTTCTTCTCCACATCCCTATATCAAATGCCAGTCTACTATTGAGAGGCGTGAGCTTAGTTACTCTTCAAGAATAACTGTTTCAGCTGCTGTTCCATTGCACATCAGAAGCCATCGGCCCACTGCCTGTTCAACTGCCTTCGAAGAAAAGGGCACTGTACCTTTTCCGGATTGTGAAGGCCACTTCAGGGATGGTGCCATATTGTCCTGGCCTCAGAAGATGCCTTTTGAAAAAGTCATAACCACACTTGTTTTGGCAAGAATCGGTAGTCCTTTATTTCATGTCCTGCCTGTCCATTTTGTCCTGTTGATTCGAGGATACTTTGTTGTCCAGTGGCTAACTTTTGCCACAATGAAAATTAACTCCATATGCAGTTTCTTCAATGCCCATATTTTCGCTGAAGTAGATTGGTATTGCCAGGAGCCAACATGTCTCAAAAAAGAAAAATTTTCTAAGTTATTAAAATATTTTAAATGCCATATTCTGTAGATCTCTGAAGGGTTTGAAGATGACCTGTCTATCTAAAATATATCTGCTCAATTTTTAAAACATATCTCATGACTACAAGTTCTATTGTAATGTCTAACTACTAACTTTCATTTCTTTATATCCAAATAGTTGGTAATAATAACATTCAAGGATCAGAAAATTGCATTACATTGTTAAATGAATGGTATGAATACAATTAGAAATATACATATAGCATTTTCTAACAATATCAATATATATATATATATATTACTTGTATACAATATAAAACAATCCAATTCAATGTAAAGTATTTAAAACTAGTAATTGTCTTTTTCTTCTTTTCTTTTTTTTAAAACAAGAACCTTAAATCTCATCTCCTTTGCTTAGCCTTTTTCCTAACCCTTGACAACAACTTGTAACCAACTCCCCATAAACAATGAAAATTATCCCAGACCCAAAACCCATTTTTTTTCAATGTGGAAAAAGTTTCTCTTTTAAATAGTTTCCCTTAAAATATCTGATATATTAAGTGACTTACCAAGTCTGCATAGAACAGTAGAAATCCGAGGGAATTTCAAAACAGCCATCTAGTGTCTGAGGTGTGGAGAGAGAGAGAGAGAGAGAGAGAGAGAGAGAGAGAGAGAGAGAGAGAGAGAGAGAGAAAGAAAGAAAGAAAGAAAGAAAGAAAGAAAGAAAGAAAGAAAGAAAGAAAGTTTAGCTACTAAAAGCTTAAATCCAGCCACATGTTCCCGCTTGAGCTGAGTCAAGCCTGGGCTCCGCTTCCTTAAGCTCCGTCCACGTGCATTGGCTTTACAGGCAGGGACCCTGTTTGGCAGGCCAGGCCTGAGTTGTTTCTAGCACCGGCTTTAAGCTAACCGCTTGGGGCTACAGTCAGTCCAGCCTGAGGCCAAGCCGATCTGGGCCCGGGCTAGGGAGCCGGCTGCCTGGGCTAGGGAGCCAACCCCCAAGGCCAGAAACTGGACCTGCTGCCAAGCCAAGTCAAGCAGTTTTTAATGGATTCTTGTCACATTGGGTGCCAAATGTAGAAGTAACCAACTGTCTTATTAAATAAGAAACACAGAACCAATGCAAAGAAGAAAGCCAAGAGATCAGAGCTAAGAGCCTTACCACCTGCTGCAGCTAGCCTCTTAAGCCAAGAGACCTCTCTGAAAAAGACCTACTTCCTGTGTGTTTGTCTTTATATAGTCTTTCTGTTCTGCCTTCTCTTTGGTTGTAAACCCAAACACATGACTGCCTCGTCACTTCCTATATGTACAGCCCTCCAGGTCTTTTATGGTATTGAGATTAAAGGCGTGTGTCTCCAATGCTGGCTGTATCCTTGACCACACAGAGATCTACCTAGCTCTTCTACCAAGTGCTGGGATTAAAGGCATGTGCCAGAAATGCCCAGCTCTGCTATGGCTTGCTATTAGTTCTGACCCCCAAGCAAATTTATTTATAACAAATAAAATACCAGCATGTCTGATAAACTTAAGTATCATGATTATAAACATTTACATCTGAATGTTCATATGCAGGTGAAAACTAAATGTGTTAGTTCAACTGTGTTGGCTCAGTGATATGTAAAGTGTGCAGGTGTTATAGAAGTTATGTAGACATTAATGAGATATCTTGAAAAAACATTTGTGGGGTGTCTTGAAAGAGCCTTGGACATATGTAGGAATTTTATTATTTCTTATATAAATTAAATATTTTTATATATTCATCCAGTGACTCATTTGTTTATTTAAATGTATACCCAATGGTTAATCATCAATCTATAGCATAGGATACTCAAGGTCTGAACATTCAAAGATAAGAAACAGAACATAATTTTTGCCACTGTGGAATTTAAAGTTTTGAGGTGAAAAACACATTAATATATGCAGCTACTGCAACAAATCAAAAATTTACAATTGTGAAAAACACAGGTGTGTAATTGTATTTCTGTTAAAACATGCTGTGAACTTGCAAATGAATTGGAAATAAATGCAAAAAACCATTATCTATGTTAGTAGAAAGAAAAAGGAGGCAAAATGGATTGATCATATCAGTCTCATAATTTTATGAATTATATAAATTAATAATAGTGGAAATTCATTTACATAAAATTCTGCAAATAGAAATTACATGCACTAAATAGAGTGCCAAGCTGTAAAATATACATTTTATTTTCACATATTTACATATTTAAAGGCCAGCAAAGCTTTTGTATCTTTGAAAAACTGGCATCTGATGATAGCTAGTTGTTTCCTTTTCCTTTCCTTCAAGTCCCTCCCTGTTCAAGTGCAATTAAAACTGTCCAGAACACTAAAAATAAACTTCATTGCTGTCGTAGTTTAATTAGGTAATCAGGAAATGATACTTTCCATTGTCCCGTGCTTTTATGACATAGTTGTATAACTTGTCCAAAGATGACATTGCATTACTAGGTCAAGGTCAAAGTGGGACTGCTGGTGAATGGGATGGCTCCAGAGACTAATTATAACATTTGGAGTGTTGATGATGGAAGACAATGACTTTAAGACCAGACTAATATGTACAACCAGAAATCATGTTGAGAGAGATAGAGAAAGAGAGACATAGGGCAGAGAAAGAGAGACAGAGACCCACAGGCAGACAATGTGCAGAGTGAGAGACCTTAAACACTCAGTGCTAAATAGGATGTTTCCACCAAATCCTTCCCCACAGAGCTCAGGGAACCTCATGAAGAAGAGGTAGAAAGAGTGTAAGATCCAGAAGAAATGGAGGAGACCAATGGAACAAGGACCTCTAATTCAACAGGATTCATACACATATGAACTCACAGAGATTGAGGCAGCATGTATAGGACCCAAACAAATCTATACCAAATAGGACCCTAGAGCAGGAAAAGTGGACACATGACTCTATCTTTAACCTAGAAGCTATCAACAATTGATAACTACATGCAAATGAAAATTAACTTTTCTCCAAGGGAGTCTCAGTGGAAAAACATACTGCTTTTGGGGGTAGTCTGTATGCATAGTGCTAGATGAAAAGAAAACAAACTTAATGTAATGTTTGGAAGTTCCTTATCTCCAAATGTCATGTCAGGGCTTTTTTCTTTTCTAACTTAATAAAATTTTGTGGGTTTTGTTTTTACTTTTATTTTTCTCTTTTTTAAAATCTATACGCAACTTTTTCATATATATTATGGCTTCTAGTTTAGAGTTTTTATGGGGTTTGTGAGTGTGAGGGTGTCTGTCTCTGTTTCCACATCTGCATCTTGTGCCTTTCCTTTGCTCTTTCCCTTCTGTTTGTTTTTTTTTTTTTTTACCAATTCTTATGTGTTTGTTTTTGTCTTGTCACATTATATTATATTACTATCTTGTACCATATTACTATCCCTTAGAAGCCAGTCTGTTTGTTTTCTAATGAGAGACAGAAGGGGTTAAGCTGGATGGAAGGGGAGGTAAAGAGAGAGGAACTGGGAGTAGAAGGAAGGAAATTCATAATTAGGATTAAGTATATGAAAAAAACACTTTCAATAAAAAAGGTGTAGGAGAGAGACAGATACACACACACACACACACACACACAGAGAGAGAGAGAGAGAGAGAGAGAGAGAGAGAGAGAGAGAGAGAGACTTGTGATCTCCAGAAAAAATTCCAATGTTGTTTGTCTGCAGATTTTTTTCTCATTTTTTAAAACTAGTTCCTTGAGAATTTCATACAATTTAAAGTGATCATGTTCAAAAATCCTTTCCTCAGCTCCTACCAACTTTGTTTCCTCTTAAAACAAAACAAACCAAGATAAAAACATCTAGTTCAATTTAAGCTGCCTTTGTATACTTGCATGTGTAGCTTTCTACGGGAGCATAATTTACTTAGCAGGGGTCACACACTTACATAAACAGATTCCTCCTCTCTCATTGGCTGTCAGTTGTCAGTAGCTACTCTCCCAGGAGTGAGAGTTAATGCCTACTTGTTCTCTTCATGTTAGTAGTTTGTCTGGATTGGGTTTAGGGTGCTCATTCATGCTGCCACAACTATGATGAGTTGATAATTCTAAACTGCTCTGGTGTGTTCAGAAAATACTCCTCCCTTGTTTTCATCCATCACTTCTGGCTCTTACAATCTTTGTTTTTCTCATTGATCCCTGAGAACTGAGAGGAGGGATGTGTTACACATGTCCCGTTGAGACCTGAGCACTGTTTAGCATCTGACTTCTGCATACTGACCAGCTGTCCATCTCTGAGTTAATCTCAATCTATTCCAAAAAGGATCATTTCCTGTAAGAATTAAAAGATGCATTAATATATGAGTATTAAGAATAAACCATTAGGAGTCATTTTAATACTTGTCAGTTTAGCTGAATAATAATGGGTAATTCTGCCCTAGGTTCTGTGACCTATAAGGGCAGTGAGGACATAGTCACCATATAAAAAATAAATTAGCATATTTATATTAACTTACACTTTGTTGAAATGTTACAATTTTGCATTTTTTCTTCTATGTACCATCAGTTTGTTTATTTAGTATTGTAAAGTCCTTTTCCTCTCTTATTCCACATTTTCATAGACTTTTTAAAGTTCACACTCAATATTTTCAAAATCTAAAATAAGTGTAATTTTTAAAAGAGAAATATAATCTTTCTATATTATTATGTACTTTAAAGGAGATAATTTCATATTTTAAAAAGTATAAACACCTTTATTGGAGGAAAAGGCATTCTCTTACTTATTTTCATCCCTGATAATAAAATTCCTACATCCTTTCAAAATCTTATGTACATGTGTGCTGTGTGATGTCGTTCTGTATTCTGTGAATATGTGTTGCTCTGATTGGTTGATAAATAAAATGCTGATTGGCCAGTAGCCAGGCAGGAAGTATAGGCAGACAAGGAGAATTCTATGAAGAGGGAGGCTGAGGCAAGAGTCATCAGCCAGACACAGAGGAAGCAAGATGACAAGGCAGAACTGAAAAAAGGTACAACGCCACGTGGTTAAACATGAATAAGAACTATGGGTTAATTTAAGTGTAAGAGCTAGTCAGTAATAAGCCTGAGCAAATGGGATACAGTATGTAATTAATATAAGCCTCTGTGTGTTTACTTGGGAGATGCACGTCAGAGAGATTTGTCCTGACTGCTGGATGGCTGGCACACATGAAAACTTCAACTACACATGTGTAATTGTAACTGCTTAATACCTATCAGAAACATTGCTTGACAAATGTTAATGATGAGGCGTTTGTTATCTTTGTATTGTCTTTGTGTATAGTCTGCAATAAAATTTTATTTCAGGAGATTAAATAATATTTTTATATTTCTAGAAGATAATTATTGTTTCACATGATGTTTTGACTCAATTTTCTGGAAAAGATGCTGGATGATGTGAGTAACAAGCTTTGTTGGACATGTGCAAAATCTCAAAGTTATTTATTTACCTCATTAAACTGAATAAAAACAAAGCTATCTGCTCAAAAGGAAACAAGGATGCATTTATTCTTTCCTTGCCTTTATTCTTTCCTTAGTGTACAGAAGTCTGGAGGGAAAAGCATTAAAACTTGCATCTGTTGCATGTATTTGTTTTAGAATTAAGTTAACTAAAGTTCTTTTCCTTTCAAAGTATTTCACTGGGAATTTTAAACAATGAAATGACTCTGCTATGTAAAATGTACCTCTAGTGGCTTTGGATTGAGTATGTAACTTGGATATTTTATTTGAGTATCTGATTATTGTAATAACAGTATTATAATAACATAAATTTACTTATATAATTCACTCTTTAAAAAAATATCAGCCTCTAGTCAATAGATTTTTCTAAATACTTATGGTCCAGAAGCAATACCCAGATCTGATGTGTTCTTCACCTCACCCCTTTGTGTGTGTGTGTGTGTGTGTGTGTGTGTGTGTGTGTGTGTGTGTGTGTCCATACATTTATGGGGAAGAGTAATATCAACTTTAATAGCAAAGGGTTGATATTCAGTGTCCTCCTTAATAGTTCTTCATCTTACTGTTTTAGACTAGGCTTCCCACTGAACAAAAACCTTGATGACTAGGATACAAGTACTCAGGATCTTGCATCTATCTGTAGCGTTGGAATTGCAGTTCTAAGGTTGGCAGACTCTGTTCTTTGGATGCCTTCTAGGGAT
This sequence comes from Peromyscus maniculatus bairdii, assembly GCF_049852395.1. Taxonomy (NCBI): domain Eukaryota; kingdom Metazoa; phylum Chordata; class Mammalia; order Rodentia; family Cricetidae; genus Peromyscus; species Peromyscus maniculatus. Next base: position 79,843,634 of record NC_134860.1, read on the forward strand.
TTGAAACCAGGACTTCATTCTTGTGTCATAAGCATTTTATCAACAGAGCCATCCCCTCATCCTATTTTCTTTTTAAAAAATTGTATGTTTATAATTTACAAATATCAAAATATTTGAGACCAAAAGTTTATATTTTCCACAAGATATTTTTCATCTGGTCAAAATTCACAATAATCAGGGTGTTTTGTTGCTATTTTTATAAGATTCTTAATTTAAAAAGAGTATTTTATAAATTATTATGTTCGAATTTCAGGTTTTCCTGAGAATTTCATTATTTTAGATGGAATAGGTTCCCATATTGTATATGCACCTTCCTTTTGAGTCAAAAATCATGGTAGTGTGTTTCTCCATACCTTTTCTTGTACCCACTATGCTATAGATTCAAATTGAATAATAAATCAGTTTAATTCAGATAGAGTGATTAGTATGTGATCAATTTTTAATTGGGAAGATAAATTGAAAATATTTAATCTTTTTGAGATGTAGTTATTTGACATTGCTTCAGATAGAATTTTTTAAAGCATTCATATCTATACAGCTCCAGTCATAGGCAAACTATATTGCTTGGGAAAAGGTAAAGTGAAAGCCTTGAATTGGCTAGTCACTAGCACAAGCTTTTAAAATGAAAACCCTGGCTTCCTCTAATGTAGAGAAAACTCAGTTCATGGTGCATTGGGTTAAGCTGTCTTAAGTCAGTTTCTACTTTTTTTTTTTTTGACTTAACATAAAAAGTAAATGTTTTCTGCCTTGTACTTCAACGTTGTTGGGTTTGCAAGACATCAGTGATCTTGCAGGAAGGAGAATCAGTAGGCGTAGCAGATCCAGCACTTTAGAAAGCAAGGATGGAACCATACTAATCTGACTGGAGACTAAACAGAAGGCAAAATATTTCCCTTCCTCTTCTCAAACAGGCCTTGCCTGGAGGTGAAGAAGCATCTCATGTATGCACTTGTATTAACAGGCCTTGTCTTTCCATGGTTCATTGCCAGGAATAACAGTAAACAGTAGCTCATTATGCATACTGCCATCTCATTATACAACAAGCTACTCTAGCATATTAAAAACAAAATACAAAAAGCCTAAAAGAAAACATGATTGAAATTAAATGCAAACAGCTATGCCTTTTATTTTAGAAATATTGATCCTCTGCAAAAGAGTGACATGTTTAATGAATACCCTTAATGATTTTACAGTAGTGCAAATCATCTATGAAAGTAACATGGTTCAGAGAGACTGTTATAATCTGGTGCCCAGTGAAATCCAATATTCTTGTAAGCAACAACAGTCACTGTGTCAAAACTATCTGGGAGCAAGAGAGCTACAAAATCAAGAAGGGAAATAAAGCTCATTTATTTTAGCTTTAGTTTCAAAGTCAACTAAAATGCTTCCAGGGGTTCCATGAAAACATTTCCAAAACTAATCTAATCCTGTTCATAGTAATTACTTTCTTCCTTTCAGGCAAAACACAGTTGACAGAAAACAGCAAATGGGTTTTAAGGGATTTAATAGGGATGAGGTATCATATTCAAAGAAAATTTCCATTACTTTAAACCATACCTCTTAAGATTTTATTTCCAGGAATACTTCCAAATGTTTAATAGCAGAAAAATTATCAGAAACTAAGAAAAAAGTAGGCTATAAAAGATTAAGCTTGAGGGAAGTTGAGTTAGCCAAAGCTTTGAGATCAGTGCTAACAATATCTCCAAAAGTTCAAAGAATTTTAAAATAAGTATATGGAAAGGTCATGTATATAAAGAAATACACATGCTTAAATACAATAATTGATTTGCTTTATAAGATTATAAACAATGCTTTAGCATTTCAAATATAAATTGAATATTTCTCCAGAGGGTACAATCAATTGATAAAGTATTAGATATAAGAGATGGCTATCTAGAAATTATACTATCCTTCTTTACATCTAAAAAAACTTGTAGGCTAATGTGTACAAACAAAATGTAAGAATGGAAACATTGTTTATTATTTCTGAATAGTATTAGTGTTGTATACAACATGAAAAATTAGACTTTTAGAGTTCATTGGAAAGTCTCATCATTATTCTGACCTTATCCAGGTTCTGTGAATACACACATTAAGGTCACTTGTGATATTCATTTTATAACTCTACCAATCCAGTCTACAGCCTCCACATTATTTTTTCCTATAAAACTACAGAACATTTAAGTTAAAAGATAGCACTAATGCAGTTTTACTTTTTATACATTAAAATGAAATGATCTTCCCTTGAGAATATGAATGTTACTCCAGTAGACCTTATTTAATCTTTAAAGAAACATTGTACTGTATAGAGTTGTTAATTTTATTGACAAAATATTAGTTTCAAAACAATTAAAGGGTTTGCTATAGGTTCTTCATCAGGATAAATGCTAGTAGCCTTCTTCCAATCCAAGCTTAATTATGGGGAATGACCTCTTCAATACCACAATTTAATTAAAAGGTAGATAAAACACTTGCAGCTTAATGATTCTTAGCTTCCATAAAAGGAAGTGTTTGTTGACTTAACAAACTTAAACAAATTAAAACCATAATTTTAATTTTGTTTTGTCTTTTACCTTATTACTCTATCAACTTCTTATATGAATGCAAAGGTTATTTTTTACAAACTATACTTTTGAGGAAAAAAACAAGAGTGACATATTTTGTAATGATCCCTTGTGGGGGGATACACTATTGTGTGTTTGTGTTTTATTGATTTTCTATTCCAAATGACATCTGAAGAGAAATTTCAATCACTGCTTATTTTAAAGTCTAGGGAGCCTCAGGAACACCTGGGACCTTAGAGATAAGGAGAGAGTTGGAGGAGAGAGTGGTGTGTCTTGCTAAGAGACCTGTGCTTCTTTCAAGTTTTTCCCTTTACCTGGTTCTGTGACTTTAAATGAAGGTGAAGGTAACTCAGCGGGACAGATATGATATCCATCTCTTTTGGTAATCTTTGTCCTCTGAGTTGAGAGAATTTGTGACTTTTTACTCTCTTCTATATGGCAAAGGTGATGAGATGTTACATTTCTTATCCTGTTAAAATATGGAAGATACTCTCTAGAATCAGAGACCATACTTGTATCATAAAAGTTAGTTGCCTTGTTGAAGTTTAAGAATTCAATGTGGCAGAGAATCAAAACAGCCTTTGGTGTCAGAATAAAACCGGTCTCATAGAACAGCTGCAAGGAAATGAATTCTACCAAAAACTAGAATGAGATTATGAACAACATCTTCCTTGTACAACTTCCAAACCTATTCCAGCCTGTTATGCTGCACCTGCACACTTGTGACTTCAGATACACAGGACTTGTAAATGTAGTGTGTGGTTATATATCCGTTTGTATACACGTACATATAGATGAAAGAATGAGTGTGTGTGTGCGTGTGTGTGTGTGTGTGTGTGTGTGTAGCACCACTAGTAAAAAAAAAAAGAGTCCATGAATTTGAGGTGGAGAAAGAAGACAGGATGAAGAGAGAGGACACAAATGATGTAATAGAGTCTCCATATACAAGATTAGAAGATTAAAATTTAAACACATGGTTGTTTTAAACCAACCTTTTAGCATTATCTGATTCAGCAATTTAAAAAAATAAATGAAGACATTACCTCCATTGATTCATGTTTAAGCTACTTCCATTAACATATGTTCCTGCCTTATTTACTTTCAATGTTTTTTTCTAGATCTTTAGCTATGTAGGTATTATTTTCTGAGATTTACTTCAATATTTGAGATCAAAGTCACTGCTCTCATTTAAAGAATAAAATTGAAAAATTTAAATAGAAAATTATAGAAATACAAATTCAATGTATATAGCTTATAAAAGTTTTGGTGCTGAACTGTAGATTGTCTATCATATAAGAGTCCTGGTTCAGTGACTTCTTTAATGAAGGATGGAGACTTTCTTCCTATGATAGTAAGATTTCCTAAATGAAGGACTAAAAATTCATGACTTTTTTGTTCGTGCTGTATTTATTCTGCACATCTTGAAAATGCCTGGAGACTCTGAAACATGATCTCCCAAACACTAACAGAAAACCAAATTGTTAACTATATGGTTAAATATGCCCAAACTTCTTCACCCAGTCATTCTTCTGGCAATCAATTTATCAATCCAGTTTTCAGATACATAGTGGAACTATTAAGATTTTGTTACATTTTCCTCGATATTACAAAACTAAAATATTAATATTTATATAACCAACAACATGAAAGTGCATTCTGCCTCTACAAGGGGCTACCGCTAACAGATTAACAAAAATGGGGCTTGTACTTGCAGAGTTAGACAATACATGCAATTCCTATTACATGGATTTGAATTTTAAAATTCCAATTTCCACTGCTATTTTTTATGGTTTAAAATTATGAGATCAGAATATTTTTGTGGCTTTTGGGAATGATTACCCTGTAAAGGCAAGGACTCACAAGGTACCATTTTGCTACTTTGTGGCAACTTTCTGTTTTTACTACTATGTGATAATACAACATCTCATTTGTATTCTGATAACCTGACCCACTTATATGTCTTGTGATTTTTCTAGTAAAATGCCAGAAAAAAATAAAGCATTTTGGAATGAAGAAAATATGCTTCTGTATGAATTCTCCTTTCATAATGACTTGAAGATAAATGTTCCCTCCTCTTCCTTTTTTTGTTTGGAAATAAATGTGTTCATTTCACAAAGATTCATCACCACAGCATTAACAATGTATAGTCTCCTTTTCTGTATTCCTGCCTTTTTTTGTTAGCTCTCTCCTTTTTTTTAACCGTGCTCTCTCCAAACACATTGGGACTGAGATGCTATAACCTGCGTGTAATTTTATCCCTGCTTCATTTGAACAGCTCTGCAGGGATGTTGGAGAAAAGCGAGGTTTTATACGTATTAAAATTAAAATGTGAAGTGCCAGTATGGAATACAGAAGAGAGTCTGTCTACTTATGGGAAAACAGAAAATGAGCTCCCTTCCTGAGATTTTAATTTAGAATATTTTATTTGAGGTGCTTGGAGCACTTGTTCGAATTCATATCACGGAAATGTGATTTGTCTTATTTAAAGAAGATGAACCAAGGTGGAGAACCTTTGGGAATAGCAATATGAAGTAAATTAGGAAGTTTGGGTGTCATCTCATTTTCTTATACACACACACACACACACACACACACACACACACACACACACACACACAAACATGCATGTACAAACACATACATGTACAAGCATACAACATTATGCCTGTGGTGGTTGGAATGAGAATGCCTCCCATAGGCTTATATATTAAAATGCTTAGTCTCTAGTTGGTGAACAGTTAGAAAGGAGTAGGAGGTGTGTCATTGGAGGAGGTGTGTCACTGGGGTGGGCTTTGACATTTCAAAATGCTCACACTAGGCTCAATGGCCCTCTCTGCAGTTGCCTGAGGATTAGGGGGTAAATACTTTTTCTGGCTTACGTCTGCCTCTGAGCTACCATGCTCCCTGCCATAATGACAATGGACAAAGCTTCTGAAACTGTAAGCCAGCCTCAGTGAAATGTTTTCCTTAAAAGAGTTGCTGTGGTCATGGTGTCTCTTCACAGCAAAAGACACCAAGAAAAGCCCAAGCAACTTATACATGCTTTCTGCTTGTTTGTTTTTTGTTTCTTTGTTTTATTTTTTAGTTTTTCTCATTTTCTGTTTTTGTCTGTACTGTTGAGCGAATTCCATACATGCATATAATGTGTTTTAGTCAAATCCACTTGTTAGGAAGACAAAGAACTTATAATCACAGATAAGCAAGAGGAAAACCAGGAATGTTAAACACATAGAACTGTCCATCCAAAAGGAGAGATTTTACTTCCCTAGACCTTTAAGATAACACTGTAGCATGAATCTTAAAAGTTCTTATTAATAAAATCAAACCTGAGCCAGGTATTGGGGTGAACACTGGAAGATCAGAGGCAGAACAAGCCATAGCTAACCTCACTTGGCCAACTTCTCAGCTGATCCTGTTTCCTGAGACTGGAAGCCTCTGTGTCCTCATATCCAAATGGCTCTCAGCTGAACTGTGTTGCTAGAAGCCTGAAAGCTTAACCAGCCAAATGCTTCTAGTTCCTGATCTTCACGCCTTATATACCTCTCTGCTTTCTGCCTCACTCCCTGGGATTAAAGGCTCACTTTCTGGGATTAAAGGCATGTGTCACCATGCCTGGCTTTTTCCAATGTGGCCTTGAACTCACAGAGATTGAGGAATTTCTCTCTCTGGAATGATAGGATTAAAGGTGTGAGTGCCACCATTTTCTAGCCTCTGTAGTGGCTGTCTGTTCTCTGACCCCAGATAAATTTATTAGGGTGCACAATATTTTGGGGAACACAATACCACCACATAACACATAGTCTCTCTCTAGAACTAATCTTCATGAAAGAAGTGACACGTGTTTTGAGAAGAGTTTCAACACAGTTATACCTTCCTGTGCACGGAGGGTTTTGTTAAACTGGATTCCCCCCCCCAAACTGTACTGCACTTAAATATGCTTACCATAAATTGCCTGGGATTTGAACCACCATGGGCTACTGAGTCCTGTTGAGCCAGATTTCTTTCTTGCCGCACATGAATCATCAGTATGCTGGCTCTTGTCACTGCATAGACTAACATCTCCATTTGCCATTTCTTTTGCTCCCAACCCGACCACCTGCCACCAATTTCCACTCATAAATTCATGTGCTCTTCTTTCAAGCACACTGAGTTGCTGTCTATATGTACAAAGGTATGTGCCCATTTACTGGAGTTAGTTTTCAACTCTTGTATCCTTCATGTTTAGTTTTATTCTCTTTAAAACTTTTATGAGACCATTCAATGTTATACATCTCAGATTATATTAACAGCCCTGGGAAAGTCTATTTTTTATAAACAAATTTAAGTCATCAACACATGCTGAATATCCCTAAGATATGATTTCAGGTTCTCTACCTAATTGTATTGTTCTCTTCTTACAGTTTTAGCATAGTGTAGTTCTCATTTTGTATTCAAATGTTTTGTCATAGGAAGTATTTGGGAGATGCAAAAATGCTAGAAGGTTAACTTTATGTGAATAGTCAATTTGCAGTTTTCTAACAACAAAACTCACAGTTTTTATATATCCAGTATTTGTTTATAATATGTGCTATCTTGCTGATATTTTTATGAATATTTTCCAAGATTCATTTTTGAGAATAATCTTGGAAATGCACTCAGCATCGATCATTTCTTTTAAATAGAAATTTATTGTGATATTCTGAATAAATACTAAAAAGTAAGAAGTCTAAGTAGTTCACTAAATCTCAAGTGCATCTTTCATTTTATGTTGAATTTAGACTGAGACTTTAAGAAAATTAGACAAAGAGAGGACATTTCATTGAGGAAAACTCACAGACCTAGGTGAAATTTGGTGTTGTTTGTATGTTTGTGGTCAGAGGGCACATCAGCATGTCTCTAAAATTCCATGTCATGATGAGAATTCCATTGAGACTCTCTGTTATCAGTTACTTAGTAATCTATACTACAAAAAAGATGCAGATATCATAGTTTTAAAGCTTCTTTTAAATTTTTTACTTAAAATTAATTTGCAATACACAGGATAGCCACATAATATAAAGCAGTATCCATACCCATAACAACTTTTGAAAATAAAAATTCATTTTCCTGAAAGATCTATGTAATTCTTTAAAGTATATTATTTCTTAAAATTCAGGGCAGGTTAGCAGGAGAAATAGTAACAGATTCATAATGCCATCTGCTCAGTACATGTGTTCAGGATGAATCAAAGTATCGGGTTTCTGTGAAGAATTTTAAAAGTTCTCTATTATTAACTAGAAAAAAAAATACCGCTTGTAGTATTGTTAATCTTTCTCTCTGCTTTTGAAATAACTAATGCTCATTTGGAGCAGAAACTAGCTTTGTAAATTAATGATGCTTACATCAATTTTCATTCCATATATGTCTTTTAGTGGCCCTTGGTTAAGACTGCTTATACCAGGAACATATGAATCCAGTTGCATATCAGTTATCTACATGGTTTAATAGGTAGTACCTGTGAGGTCCTTAGTTCAACACAAAGAACACAAAGAACATACATACATAGATCAATACTAAAAATAATCAAAATATAGATAAGGTTGAAAATGTCACTCCACTAGCCTTTCTTCTTCTATGTAAATTTGAATCAATAACAATACATAAATAAAAATTAAATAATGAGATAGTCTGTGAGCAGCCCACTTTCTGGAAATCCTTAAATATTCAGCAAATGACATTAGTATCATAATTATTAACATATTTTTAAAAAACACATTATATAACAGTTTGATAATTTTGACAAATTTCATTTTCAAGTGAAATGCCAAATTCAAAACCCAATACACTATAATATTTAGGGCTGTTTGTAAGTATTGGACTATCTATCTACATGTATACTTTTGAATTTAGCTAAGAGGAAAACTCAATAAATATTAGAATTTTTAAAGTATCATAATGCATGTCTTATTATGGAGTATTTTAAAACACTAGGCCTAAATATCATATAATTAGTGAAAGTACATTGTAATCATTCTTATTTTATACCACCAAAAAATGGTAACTAAATACATGCATTTATAAATGTCATCATCAATGTAATCATAGAGATTTTCTGAGTTTTTCCTTTGTCTCTATCCACCAAAATAGCATTCATTACAACACATCCAGTCACACACACACTGAATTTCTAGTGAAAAAGAGGAGATTGAAAAATTAAAATCATTGTTATTTGTGTGATGTATTAGAACGTGGACACAAGGAAGTGTTAAGTTCTTTGACATATTGAAAATATCTTTTATTAATAAATGCCACAGTTGTAATTATCTTAACATTTGATAAGACCTTGGTCAGGAGCCCTTAAGTCCAGTACATGAATGCTGGCCAAGCTGAACAGCCTCTGACACAGTTATGTTCTTCAGGCTTGGATAGTTCAACAAGTTGGAAATATTTATTAAATGGGGATAATTGGCAGCCTACACTGAAGCATTACTAATCTCTCTGTTGTCTGAAAGAGTTCTGAGTAGATCAATAGATGAATGTTTAAAACATAACAGACAACTTCGGCTGACTCTGGCGTCAATTCAAATTGAGAGAAACAAAAATATTCATACTGCAGGTAGCCACACTTGTGCCAAATGCCAACATATGTTCAGAAAAAAACATAGTTAAATATAAATTTAAAAAAAAATCAATGGCAGAAATTTACTAGTTTTTGGTCTAGTAAGAAATAACTTGAGTTTGTTGCAATATGAAACTATTTACCCATGAAATAGAATTTGAAAGTAATATATAAGACCTTTAATTATAGTCATTGCTTCCTTTAAAATATATCCTCCAATGTAAAAATTAAAATTTGAATTTATTAGAATAATTCTAAATCTTAGTGATATATCTTAATTTGTTCTTGCCTGTTTATAGCAGGAATGAAAATGAACATTACCATGTATTTTTTTGTTAGGAATTCTCAAATATATCTATTAAAAATAATTAACTAAGCATTGAGGAATAGCTGAAAAGTCAAAGTTGACATCACATGCTGCACTTGCAGGGGAACCATGTTCAGTTCCCTTACATCCCACCAGGAGGGTCACAGTTCAGCTCCAGCAGCAGAGTACTTCACATCCTCTTCTAGCCTCCATCGGCAACTGCACTCACATGTACCAATATACAATTAAAAATAAATATTTACAAATGTCATTAACTAGATCAAAATAGAAAATATTATCTATTAGTGAAATATTTCCCATATTAATTTATTAGGGGCTGAGTGTGATTTAGGAAATATGCCTGCACCAACAGTTACTTGATTATTAATTATATTAGCAGAGTATGGAATGTACTTTATTTAGAAAAAAAAAAACAGAACTTGGATCAAACGTTAATTCTGTGTTCTGTGTATCCTAGTTGAACTATGATTTCTTTATTTCTTCTTTCCAGATGCTTTCTGTCTTTCAATATGGTTTATAAATGTTGATAAATTGGCTAATAATTGGGGATCATTGAAGACTTATGTAATCATCTTTTTCTGGATGCAGAGGCTGGTGGATCACAGGATGCGATAGGTCATACTGACCTAAATAGTGAGGTTCTGTTTAAAAGAGAAATAAAAAAGAACAAAAAAATGCTTGCATACATAAAAGTTAGTTATGGACTAAAATTGTATAATTGTTGAGCAGAACTAGAGGCACACAGCTATTAACATTCTAGTAGTTCTCTACTGTCTATCAAACCTTATTAAGGAACATTGGTCCTTAAAGGAAACTCTACAAATAAAACACCAGATGAACTAGTGCTTTCATATATGGAAGCAGCACAAACAGGCCCTCCTCTGTATTATTCCCAGTTCCCTCTCAACCAGCAGCACATGCAGGGTAACAGTTCCCAACTGTCTTTGTGGAGTCCGAAGTATAGAAATCATGGGTAAAATGAGATTGGGCACATTCATTAGTATGGCTGTAGAAGAAAATATTAGTATAAATAATGTTAGGCAGAAAGTCTGTTAAATGCAAATGTGTTTTATAGAGAGAAAGCATCTATCCAACAGTCATCTCAGTTACTCTGCTGTTAGAATTACTTTTAAGATTTAATTTTTAAAAATGTGTTTATGCTTGTCTGTCTGTTTGTCTGTACTTACATATACATATAGTGCCTTTTTTTTTGAGACAGGGTTTTTCTTTGTAGTTTTGGTGCTGATACTTGAGCTTGCTCTGTAGACCAGGCTGTCCTCAAACTTACAAAGATCCACTTGGCTCTGCCTTAGTCCTGGGATTAAAGGATTGTATCACCACCACCCGGAATATAGTGCCTTTGAAGGCTAGAAGATGCCCTGGATTTAGGGTTGTTCTAAGCCATGTGAATGTGGGTGCTGGAAACTAAACCTAGGCCTTCTAGAAGTATAGAAAGTGAATTTATGATTTACCTACGTCTCCAGGCTCCCACTTGTTGTTATTATACTTGTGGCTATTTTATGAAAACCTGAGTGGCTCAACTATTATTTTATTTTTGTGTGAAAATAAGATTTCACAAATTACTTTTTTAATTTAATTTGCTTTGAAATTTAGAGAATAACAAAAGAGATTGGGGGGATGAAAGTGTGTCTGTGAGATCATCATGAACTTAGCATGAAATACAAGCACCTACCATTGGCAAATATGAACATTAAACTCAGGTGGTTTTCTTTAATATGAGCTGGTGTAGAGGTCTGTTCTATGATCTTGACAGACAGAGCATTATATCTAGATTTACTTTTTTTAAGCCCATGATGATGACTGGATGAGACTGGGAAATGTACTGCAATGTACTTGTAATGAGAGTGCTGGCTAATTTGTGCAAATGAACCACATGCTTTATTGAGGCTTTACTTTATAGGATCCTTTCAATGATGTCATTACAGGATGCCAGAATCTAGCTTACAGTAACAATATGAACTTTTACAACAGGTAATGGGAATAAGAAAGTAAAGATAGATAAGCTAAAGATTAAATAAGTTCAGACTCATAACCAAGCTGAATATGGACTTTGAAAAAGAGATTGGGAATGTTTATTAATGAAAAATTTATGCTTCAAAACGTTATCTCATAGTCCCTAATTCAAGACAATTATATAACCCTTTCCTAGACGCCAAAAGCATTTCTATGTGAACTGTGTCATTAGCTGTTAAAATGTACTCTCCTTTGTTAACAATTTATTGTTGTCTGACAGTGTTAATTAGCTTTCAATCAGAATAAGAGTTTCCTTATCCCGAAATAATGAATGCTATTAATTTACTCCATATTGGTTTTGATTAAAGATCAAATAAATGGATAAGGAATATGCAAATAATATTACATAATATTAAATATTTAATAATATTAAAATGAAACATGGAAACTGAAGGAAGTTATTAAAAGTAAAAAAAAATCATTAACAGTGTCCTTAGAAACTTTGTTATGTTCAATTATTGTTTTAAAATCTAGGAGCATCAAAGGGCAGTGGCCACCTACTGACTCTGTGGAATCTGGCAGGTACTGAGTCTTTGGAAATTGCCAACTACTTTGTTGGAAGATTTCAGTCTATCACAGACCTCATTTTTCCCATTAAATAATCCTCTATTTGTCAATATATTACTTTCAAGAGAAGAGTTGATGGAAAGAAACAAGGCTTAGATACTTAGGATCCACTAAACCTAAGTGTTTGGAATTGTTTCATTTTTATCACAATGAATTTTTAACTGAATATATTTACTCTACCTTAAATATGATTTTCATTTCAAATTCATCTTTATTCTTCACACAGCATTTTCTATTTTTGCTTGTGAATACACTTTTACTTTAAACATTTTTCTCAAGTAATGTTGCTAAAGTGAATATAATTTCATAAAAAGGATTTTGAATTCTATATACTGTGAGACAATGTGGCTTTGATAGACTAAATCAATTAAATGTTGCTAATTTTTAAATTTCATAACCTATGCACTATATTTCACTAACTGCTGGTTTCATTGACAACCTGTACTCAATGAAGCAGCTTTTTCAAAAGCACACATAGAAAATTATGGCCACAGGAAAGTACATATCTGATGTCACATCACTGCCACATTCAAAGTTCCTCTGCCAATAATGAGATCAAGAGAATAAATCGTTCATGCTATAGATCCCCAAAAAGTCTATTAACCATGTGAAATTATTCTTTGCTTGCTTCTGGCAAAATACAATAGACAGAGATTGGTTGAATTTTAAGCTTGAAGATAAATGCAAACAGGAAAACAATAAAAAGGACTCTGTTATCCAATTTTCTAATTAAGCCTTGTGAAAATAGTGCTATTCTGGGTAGTTCTTCTATCCTTAATGCTCCACATCTGTTAGTGACTTTCAGTGAATTTAGCTTTGATTCTATCTATTACTTTCTCCCATAATTTACCTGTATTAATACTTTCTTCTACTTAACCCACACATTTCACTACAGATGAGTAGTCCATGTCCTAATAAGTACTTAAATACACTTAAACTAATTTTAAGAACTTAAGATTTGAACTCTGCTAATGTTTTCAGGCTTCTTACCCTGCTTCATGTCTAATCAGATTTTCCACTTTTTAAAAACAAATTTCTTCTGTCTCTTTGTATTCATACTCATATCCCTCTCCTTTGGGTCTTCTTGTACTTCTGGTATGACCTTTGTTCCTCCTGAAATTAACCTGGTGAATTCTTACACAGGATCCAGACATCAGCCTAGACATCATGTTCAGTCTCACCCTGGCCTGACCTCATAATTCCTAGACAGATGTTGTTCCTACAATGTCTCATAGAACAGTTCCACTTTTACACTCATGAATAATTACACATTTAATTCACCTTACCAGATGGTGAAGCACCTTTTCACCCTTGAATATCCAGCTAAGAGAAGAGTGCCTGCCACTGTCATAAATAAAATTAATAATAACCATTTAATGAAAGAAAAGATTTGTTATGTATTTTAATTTTCTTATTGCAGAATCAAACTTTTATATGGAGTATATTTTTACTTAGTTTCTTAAGAACTAAATTAAGAACTTATGAGAACAATTTAATATAACCTTTTGGAATATACTTCTTAAAAGTAAGTCAATGATCCTGGTTTATCATTTAAAAGCATTCTTAGACTCAAACATCATTTACAAGAAATAAAACAAAGAATAATAAGCAAACTAAATAGACCCAGTGAGCATTCATAACATAAATATATGAAAAACAAAAGTGTAGAAATAAGGACCTCGTGGATTACACATATACTAATTATGGTTTCAAAATTAGAATTTACAAATTATTTTAAATAAAAGGAAAACGTCCATGGAAGATCAGGATGAAGTAGAAGGAGTATTTAAATGAATGGTATTAACTGAATAACTGTCCTTTTAAATATTTTAATTAAATTCTTAAAATAATGAATTTCATGGAGATATTTTCTTGTACATATATCATTGTGTTTTACTTGTATTCATTCTCAAATATCCCTCTTTTGTCTGTCTTCATCCATCATTCCTTGTCTCACCAATCATCCATCTGCTTGTATATATGCACTGTCCACAAATGTATATTACATGTATAAGAGAAAACATTCAATACTCATCAGAGCATGGTTGATTTGGCTTAACACAATGATTGATGATGCAATGAAAATTGAACACACGCCACTAGTATCACCCCTGAACACCTGCTTTTGAGAGTACAAACCTTAGAACTTTGAAAGAAGGACAAACATGGAGCATCATATAAGAAATACTATTAAGTACACTCCCAGAAGGAAGGATTGAGGCCCAACATCCATAAAGCTAACTGGGATATCAGTTAATAAAAATATCATGATTTTTGAAACAAAGTCTGTAACTGAGCAGAAGTGAGGCAGATAGCAACATCCATGTAAAATATTCAGCAAAAAAGCATTCAGAGAAAGTTTAATTATCCATGTGACAAAACCAAATGTAAACCTCTGAAAAAAGAAATTAAAGGACTTGAGAGATGCCATTGATAAAATTATGATGGTTGAATTTTATGAACTCAGCAAGAAGGGTTGACAGACAGTTCAAGCTGATTTCCAAAGAGCAAAATAAAAGACTTGAGAGGTAAAGAAAAAGTGGAGAAGATTAAAGAAGTTCTCTAAAAAGACGAAGAATTTATCAATGATACATTTAGAAGAACTATAGAATTTACATCTCTAGCTAGAAATAATCTACCTTATCCAAATATAATATTTGGAAAATTGACTTAGCCTTCTATATGATTTTGAACCTACTGATATCCACAGAAATATTAGAATTTTACATGGTAATGGTAAAATCACAATAAAACAAAAATAATATTACAAGTGTTATCCAATAAAAATTTTCCTCATTTTTTTCTACTAAATATCAAAATATTGTAGCACTATGATTTTAGTAAACCTTTTACTGTCTATGTTATGAATAATAATAAAAAATAAGAATAATAAAAATCATTAGATCTGTGTGTATTTCATACACCATTGACCTCAGCATTTGTGAGACTGTGACAGAAAGGTAGCAATTAATCAAGACCAGCATGGGCTACACAAAGAAAACTTGTCTCAATTACAACAGAATATATTTGAATTCCCCAACACCTGAATGCCAAGTTCAAGTGGAGAGCTACCTTGTAAAGACTTGGGTGCAAATACATTTAGTTTAAGTCAGTGAAACTATAGAAAACATAAAGAAAGGGGAAAAGGTAATGGTTCTGAAAAATCAAATATTAAAACCTTTTTCCTCACTTACTTGAGAATGTATAAAATAGTTATTAATCAAAGCAAGGAAATAAGGCAAGCCAGATGAATAACTAGCTTTCTAAAAATAATATGAAGGAAAATAATAATAATATAGATAATACAAAAGCAGTATGAATGGCTATAAATGCATATAATTTAAACAAATAGGATAATAAAAGAAAGCCTCTCCTTCCAATTTTTAAAAGGGATAGGAAGAAAAGGACTGAAGGACAGAACAAATTGATTTACATGTATAATAGAGTAGAAAGTGATAGTAATGCTGTATTCTATTACCAGCTTTTAAAAACATTTGCATTTAAATACACAAAAATGTTCATGTAAAATGAAAATTAATTACAAGGAAAATTACTGTTGTTGTTGTTGTTGTTTCCTGTTTTTCCTAAGGAGTCAGAAGTCAGATTAAATGATTCCTAAAGAAAAGCTCAAAATCCTTGTGCATGAATAAAGCCCATGGACTCCTGTCTTCATTATTTGAGGACAAGTAATAAATAATTTGCCTGTATGCTGCTTTCTGTAATACAGTGGTTGATTGCTAAAGTGCCCTGCCTTTTCCTATTAAAATTGCTGAAATAAGAAATTCTTGGTTTTTGTCCAGCAGTTCTTAGCATTGTACCATGAAACATATGATGGTAGAAAGAATTAAATTATTTTAAATAATAATGACTAGGGCTCTAGTTCTGCCACAGAAAGTTTTTTCTGCTTAACCAGTCATAAATGGACCTGGGTCCAACTATGTGTGGTTATGCAGCACAGGTAACCAACTACTTCCATTTGTTTAAAATATTTTCAGTTGAAATAGAATTACACCACTTTCCCTCATCCCTTCCTTTCCTCCAGCCTCTCCAAAGCTTCCTTCTTCCAGCCCTCCCCATTCTTTCCTGCTTTCAAATTGATTGACTCTTTCTCTTTGCGTATATGACTATTATCAAATGATTCTTGTTTAGTTGTTTGTGTGTATATGCTTTTAGTGCATTTAACGTAACGACCCATAAGGGTACTCATCCCTGAGAGAGGTGAATTCTTCTTGCAGTCTTTAATTACCTTGTAGCTCTTTGTCTAGGAGTGAGACTCTGAATTTTCCCTCTTCCAGGTTAACATGTCATTGATAATGCCAGTGTTCCAGTCTTTTTTACAAAGCCTTTCTGGGAAGAAACTGTTTCACTGCATGCTTTCCCAGTATTCTGAGACTCACGATCTTTCCTCCCCACTTTCTGCTGTTTTCCCTGAGCCATAGATTTAGGGACTGTGATAGATAAACTCTTCTATGCTAAATTCCCCACATTCCAGTGATCTCTATATTATGTCCAGTTGTATTTTTTTCTGTTATGGTCCCCACTGGTGTAAAGAGAGACTTCTTTGATGAGCAGTGATAGCTACACTTGTATGTGGGTATAAGAATAAGATTTAGAATGTAGTATGGAAATATGCTGGCCTAGCAAAGAGATGATTGTAGATAGTTTTCTGTGACCTTGACCTCCATCACCCCAGGAAGCTACCTAAGCTCTCAGTACAGGCATGATTTCTCTCTTGTTGAGTAGGCCTTAAGTTCAATTAGAGAACTGTTGTTTACCACTAATAAGTGATTGGCTCTACTCAACATTTATGGATCTCTTGCCATGCTGGACATTGTTGCTGTTCACAGGTGTTGCAGCTGGCAGAGCAGGGCTGGCGAGAAGGGGTCAGAGCATGCCTAAATTCCTGGATGTTCTCATCTGAGTATGGCAGGAGTTTGGCTGCTCCCCTGCCTTGCTCAAGCACCAACAGACCCAAGCAGGTAGACTTCCCTGGGTGCAGACATGCCCCGGTGAATGTAGCAACTGATAAAATGTTATATGCCTATGTAAAGGAAGTGTTTGGTTTTAAGGAACTAGACAAGGGAATATCAGAAGTCATACCCAGATGTACTAGAGTTGATGCTTGTGGTCAAATAAAGCACACTATCATTAACCAAAGCGTATTAAATTTGAAACTGCAAAGGAAAACTGATGCAATCAAATTATATAGCACAAATCTGAGAATGCTTTCTATACATTCTTCCATTGTCAATTACATATGAGGTCACAGTTAGACACTGTATATGGGTGAAATTATTAAGGCCACTCCACATAGTTAAAAGGATATTTATTTAATGGTGTAACTTACAAATTAAGGGATAGGGAGTTCGCGGGGTCTGGGGAAGGTGTATCGCAGTCCAGCGGTGTTCTCTGGAGCTCTGCTCGTTCCACCTCCACTGTTCAGGGTCCCGGAACAGAGAGAGCACTGGCCCATCCAGATCTCAGGTCTCCAAGTGTCTCCCCTGGCCCCGCTTCATAGGTGTGACAGTTGCCAAAGTCTCAATGGGGGTTGGAACTTACAGATCAAACCTGGAAAGGCTACCCACTACATCTCCCCCTTTTTGTATAAATAAGAAGGTTCTAAACTAATACAAGACTATATACAAAGGAATGGTTATCAAATATTGTCCAGGAATAATGAGGGATAATGATCTAGATAAGATGGAACTACAACCAATGCAAACAATATCAAGCAAAAAACACATACTAAAATCCAGAGAAATATAGAGCATAGGTAAATGGCATGTTATAAAGATCATTACAAAAGGTATCCTATCCTAAAGAACATGAATCTAATACTTAATATGTTCTATCTAAGATATTGTATATACTAAGTTGTAACTATAACTGCTAGTCTTCAATCCCATCAAAGACCTGAGAAGGAATATAATGGTACCTAAGAAATGGTAGATGGATGCAAGCAATTTTCGGGAATCTTTCAAGAGTAGACCAAGACAGCTGGCAGCCTGGACAGTCACCTAATGTTTCTCAGCATTGTTGGTGCATTCAAATTGGCTACAGGCCTAGAGTATCTGACAGACCATTTTCAGAAGCAGGAATTCTGAAAGACCATCTTACCCTGTCTTGGCAGAGTACAG
The DNA here is from genome assembly GCF_049852395.1 of Peromyscus maniculatus bairdii. NCBI lineage: Eukaryota > Metazoa > Chordata > Mammalia > Rodentia > Cricetidae > Peromyscus > Peromyscus maniculatus. The sequence continues at coordinate 79,861,841 of NC_134860.1, forward strand.
TGGTCGCTTTCCTTGTGTCCTGCTTGTTCAGAAAGAACAGCATTGCATTACTACTGTCAACCTTCAAGGCAAGGGCAATTCTTTGCCCAGTAGGCCATTTTGTGCCAAGAAGACAAACTTCCAAATGGAAATGTCTTAGAAGCCCAACATTCTCTCAGGATCAAATTGGTGCAGCCAGGAGCAATTGTGTCTCACGTCAACAGAATTCTAAGTTATTTAAATGCCATATTCTCTAGGTCTATGAAGTGTTTGAAGATTACCTGTCCATCTGACCTATGTATCTGTAAATCTGGATAACTTAACTAACGTAACTATAGAGATGACAGGCATAGGTGACTATAAATCTATAAGTCTTATCTACCGAAATAACCTAAGGACTAAGGCTTCATGTAAACAAGGTAAACAGTCTATAAGCAAATGTACAGTAAAGGATGATGACTTCAAAATTGTGACAATACACAAGATATTTATAACAGAGGTAGGAATGTATAGTGTGATATGCAATATGACAATAATCTTAAATATATATCAATATACCGAACATCCAAAACAGAAGTAGAACATACATAAAGTATGACAGACATAAATTTACATTTGTATCAATATAAAAATATTTCAAATAAGAGTAGAAATATATGTACATCATAACAAATATAGTTCTGTATTTGTATCAATATACAAATTATCTTAAACAGGAATATAAAAATAGTTTACATTTGTATCAACATATAAGAATCCATAACAGTATAAATTACAGTGCAAATTATCTAAGGTTGCTATTTTACTAAATTTGTTTACTAGTATATAAAATGATCTACCATAATATCTTATACCTGTCCATTCCATTTCTTCTCCCCCCCTTTTTTTTAGAATATTGAGTCTAATATTTTCTTCCACCCCCAACTCTATAACCATCATCCATAACCCTGAGAATTATGAAACCTAAGGAAGAAGGGGCATCGTTTTCTTAGAATTGCTTCCTGCTTTTTAGGGGGTGATGTTATCTCTGTTGGGTACTGTGAGAAAGCTCAGATAGTTAAATCTCAGTTAGACTAACTGTAGGTTCTGCAGCAAGTTTTAGAGTAATGGGTAGGATTGTCTGAAATTCTGGCAAGAAGTGTAGTATGATGATGATTACCATGGCATCATTCTGGATTAGGTAGAGTTGTTGTTGTTGGGGCCCCATCTTCCTTCTGGAGACTTCTGAGATTGCTATTGGAAAAACTTATTTGTTATAAAAAATGGGAGGTTTGGATTTAAAAAGGACATAGCATGTAAGAAAGGATTCTGAGAAATCAAGAGTAAGCATGGAGAGAATTAGAATTTAGAAGACAATGCTCCCTTTTTATTGGTTTCCTTCAGTCCCACACCAGAGGGCTCTTCTGATACGGGACTGAAGAATCTCTTAAACTTTTCTTTTAGCAATATGCTTGGGTTTAGAGAAGGAGTGAGCCAATTTCATCTCCAAAGCCAGCTTGGCTTATAATTGAATTGGAACCACAACTTTTCTAGATTGATAGAGAGATAATGTTAGACAGTGAGATTTTACCAGGTGTAGATTGGTACCAATAGAGGTTTTACGTTAGGCATTGGTTTATTCAGTTGTCCTGGAGAGGAATTTCTTCCACAGTGGCTGGGAATGTTCGTACTACGTTTGATTTGGGGGCCTGCAAGAGGCCCCCTGAGGCATTTCCGTCAGTAAAGAATTGCCTTGTATATCTATTTTTGATCTGCACTCACTGGTCCAATGTCGGCCTTTGCCACATCTTCTACATAATCCAGAAGGTGGTTGGGGTCTCCTGTTTAGGCTATTCCTAGAAGGAGTATTACTTCTAGGATTACCCCATGTACAGTTTTTACTTATATGACCTGGTGTACCACACTTAAAACATTTGGTACTACGGGGCCTTCTTTCACCTCTGGGATTTATCTCTCTTTTCCAAGCCTCATTACTGTAGTTAAGAGACTGAACACCATTAGCATATTGAAACCATTCTTCCAAAGGAGCTGATCTGATCTTTAATGGTGTAAGTATTCTTCTGCATTCTGTATTAGCATTGCCGAACGCCAAGGACTCAGTTAACACTTTTCTTAATTCTTTATCTGACACAGCTCTTGTTATAGCTGTGTTCAGTCTTTGTAAAAAATCAGTGAAAGGTTTGTACAGTCCCTGAATATATCTTTGTGTATATCTCAGTTGGTTTTCCAGGTTCTGGAATTTTTTCCCAAGCATTTAGAGCTGCTATAAGGCATACGGATATTGTATGCTCATCATAAGTGGCTTGTACATTCCTGTCAGCGAAACATCCCTCACCAAGTATTTCATCTTGGGAGATCACAAAACCTTTGATTTTACCTTGTTCTAAATGTTTTGCTTCTTCTCTCAACCAGCTTTTCCACTGTAACTGCTGGCTATATTCTAGAACAGCTGAAATTAACTGATGCCAGTCACCTGGAATGATTGTATGTGAGGTAGACCACAAATTTAACATCTGTCTTACATATGTGGAGTGTATCCCATATGCAACTACTGCTTCCTTTATATTTTTAAAGTCCCTTGTTGAAATTGGTTGTAATGTATATGTATTATATGGCTCGGGGTGTGTGTCATCTGCTGGCTTCTCATGGACGATAACAGGATAAGCCATTGTATGAGAGCCATTTGGAGATGTTACAACTCCTATGGCCTTGCCCTTCTGCTTATTAGGTCCCTTGTCATGTTTATTGAGAGTTTCTTCTAGGCCTTGCAAATGAGCACTTAGGGTCTGTTCTAGGGAGTGAACCTTCTCTCTGGCAAGGGACTCCAGATTTCTCATGGAATCATAGTTTTTATGTTCCTCAGAAACACATGATTCCATGGACCTTATCTTATCAATTAATGATAATCTTTCTTCCTTATATAGTTTCTGGAGAGTTAGTGTTCTATCCATTAAATATTCACATTTATTATCAATAAGATCAAATTTTCGCTACAAGCCTGTTTTGTAAATCCTGATCAGCAGATTCCAGAGAAAGAATCTTTTTCTGTAAGCCTTCATTGCTATCTTTTAAAGCAGATTCCAGAGAGAGAATCTTTTTCTGTAAGCCTTCCTTGCTATCTTTTAAAGCAGATTGCAGAGAAAGATTCTTTTTCTGTAAGCCTTCATTGCTATCTTTTAAAGCCTGTATCAGTCCCAATAATGACTCATCTTTGTTCTTAAACCAGTGTTTGAACACTGTGTGAATTATTACGATGAATGCCAAAATTGTACAGGCCAGATATGCCTTAGCAATGTCGTATATTTCCAGGAAGATGTCATTCATCATACAGGCAAAAAGGTTTTTAAATTCTTGTAAGGTAATGTTGTCGGCCATATTACAAGAATTACTCAAAATTTGTTAGTCAAATTTAAGGTGTAAAATTATCAAGTACCTTTACTTGAAATAATACGCTTACCTTTTGTGGTTTGGGGGCATGTAGTAGCACTTTTCAGCCAGCAGGTGGCGATGGTACAGCTCCAAAGCAGGGCCTGCTGGCTATCTTGGCTGGAGATGAGATGGCAGAAACTGGAGCCAGCACTCAGGGAACAGGCCAGGGAGCAGGGGAATGCCTCTTTTCTGGTCTAGGGCTAAGCTAGGCAACTGAGACTGGACTAGCTGCTCCCTTTTTCAGGAATGGAACCGTGTAGGCTTTCCCTGATTATGTGGAACTGTGCAGGTGGGTTTAGGTACCCGCCAGCCAGGGAGGAGAGGGTGGAAGCCACCCAGGCCTTTGGAATTTTCCCCATGTGAGCACCAGATATTGGTGAAATTATTAAGGCCACTCCACGTAGTTAAAAGGATATTTATTTAATGGTGTAACTTACAAATTAAGGGATAGGTAGGTCTCGCGGGGTCTGGGGAAGGTTTATCACTGTCCAGCAGTGTTCTCTGGAGCTCTGCTAGGTGCATCTCCACCATTCAGGGTCCCTGGCCCATCCAGAACTCGGGTCTCCAGGCGCCTCCCCTGGCCCCGCGTTGTAGGCGTGACAGTTGCCAAAGTCTCAATGGGGGTTGAAACTTCCAGATCAAAGCTGGAATGGCTACCCACTACAATTGTAAGGAATTATTTCTCTAGGGCAAGACATAGAATGTTGGGACCATGAATCCAAAGAAAAAGTTGTTATTTTCAAGGAACAGGAATTAAGTTTAATAGGCTTAGTACTTGCAAAATAATAATTCTTCACATTTCCCCCAAGCAGATTGAAGCAAATGCTACAGGAAAATGAGAGTGAATGTAGAATTTAAAGCAATCACTTAATTAGTAAATTCACAAACAGGAGACAGTTGGATATAGGTGTTCATATTTATATCTCCACATAATGAGGAGATACATTTGATTCAGTAGACCCTTCTTCTCCAGAAGACTTGGAGAAAGCTGTAGAGGGATACAAAAACTTAATGGTCATTGGTATGTATTCCAAGAGTTGGTGTGCTTGAGAAAAAAAAAAGCTGTGCATGAAAAGAGGAAAATATATACTCAAAATGTCAGGTTTAGGTGGCATTATATTGCAGAAATAGAATTCTCTTCTTCTAGAGAATATAGACAAGCTAGTTGGGATATAAGTAGTTTCCGGTGAATTGGAAATGAGAACAAGATGTTTTTGTAAGTAATAGGCCAAGTCTTTAAAGGATGTTGCTTAATTTTCATTAAATATTTCTCCCTTTCAGATATCAGAAACAGAGATGGTGATTAGAGGAAGCAGTCACTGTAATGAATGATGAGCACTTAGAGGAAGGTCCTGAGTTATTAGGTTACCTGAAAGCTGAGAAGCATACCTATCTTAATGCTTTTCTGAGAAGTGAGATGATTATCATATATTTAATATACTTATTAAAAGAGATATACCTAGGAATATGTAGGGCATAAATATAAGTACATTTATAATCTAGAATGATACTACTAACATTCAAAAATGATGTCTATAGATTGGAAGACAGACTAGAAATGGACAGACCATCAAATTAGACAACTAGAAAAAGCCCCTGTAAGTAATAGTGGTGTGAACTCTAACACACTGGCAACAGCAATGAAGATGAAGACTGTGCTTTGACAGATTTTGGAGAAATGAAACTGACCAGACATTTTTAACTAATTAAATTTGAAAGTTGAAAAATTGAATAAATTTCAGAAATATTGTAATATTTTTTCATTAAATGTCCATAATATGCCAAACACTTAATTATTTGCAGCATATAAATTAAAATATTGCCTCTTTGAGTAAGTTCAGAATTTTGTTTAGCAGATAGTGACACTCTGTATACATATGAGTAGAGGGATTCTTGCTTGATTACATGTGAAAGGCAGCCCAGAAAGGATATAAGATTTTGCCAGAAAGACTCATTACATTTTAATATCTTTCATAAAGAATGTTCTGGACTTAGTCCTAAAATAACTAGGAGTAGACTAAAGGATAAGCTAAACCTGTAATGGGTAGTTAATAGTCATTTGGAGGTACAGACATTAAAACTTGTTTGTAGTTTGCAAGACAGGATTGCCAGTTTTTGATTTGTGTTCTAAAAAATTGCAATTATTCTAGGTGTATAAAAAAAGATGTATGTTTTTGTACATGACAAGAGAATATGTTTTCTCTATTTGCATATATTATATAATAAATGCTTTTGGGAGCAAGTGGTCTAATTTAAGATCAGCATGTAAGTGTCTGTAGAATGGGTTTCCATTAGGCAAGATCCGTGGAGATGGTTTCTCACTTGGCAAGAACCAGTAGACTTCATTACAGAGGTGACTACTGCTGGAACTGTGCAGCCTGCATGCTCTTCTTTCTGTCATAATGTTGATGATTCTCTTGGTGGTTTTTAGTTGGCATTCATGCATGGGACAAATGCAATCATTCCTGGAAACTCCATTTTTTTTTCTCAAATTTTCCCCTAAAATCCTTTGGGAATTAATGTTTCTCGGGTTTCTTATCTGGAAATATGAGCTGTCACCATGGTCCCTGGGAACTGTTCTGATTCAATGTTGACAGGATCATAGGCAAGAAAAGTTAATAGGCAGTTAAAGAAATAGGAGCATCCATTTCTCCGTCTTTGGGCGATCCCCGTGTCTTTCTTGGGGTCCTGTTTTCCAGATAGCCTCCCTGGTGATGTGAGTAGCAGTCCAGTCATCCTTGTTCCACATCTAGTATCCTCCTATGAGTGAGTAGTACATACCATGTTTGTCTTTCTGAGTCTGGGTTACCTCACTCAGGATGATTTGTTCTAGATCCATCTATTTGCCTGCAAACCTCATGATGTCATTGATTTTCTCTGCTGAGTATGAGATCTACATGAAGAGCCTGGGGGTAATGAAGGGCGAGGGTCAAGGGAAAGAGAGCTTGGGGGAGCAGGAGGTCCCAGCTGGATTAAAAACAGAGAGGGAGAACAAGGAATAGGAGACCATGGTAAATGAAGACCACATGAGAATAGGAAGAAGCAAAGTGCTAAAGAAGCCCACAGAAATCCACAAAGATACCCCCACAATAGACTGCTGGCAATGGTCGAGAGACAGTCCGAACTGACCTACTCTGGTGATGGGATGGCCATACACCCTAATTGTTGTGCTAGAAACCCCATTCAAGGACTGAGGGATCTGGATGCAGAGATCCATGGCTAGGCCCCAGGTGAAGCTCTGGCATTGCCCTGGAGGAGGTGGGAATGGGAGGTGGGCTGGGGGAAGGGGAAAGGGGCGGGAGGGGGGAGAACAAGGGAATCTGTGGCTGATATGTAGAACTGAATTTTATTGTAAAATAAAATAAAATAAAATAAAATAAAATAAATAGGAGCAAACAGTATGCAAGTAGTGTATGGCAAATTATCCCTATTTCTATAACTATGCTTTGCTAAGTTTTAAATGATATTGTTATTCTTGATAATGTGTGCCTATATCAAGACAGGATGTATCTGGGGTGGTATTTAGACAAGTTAACAAAATATTAAGTGTTGTACTGGTCTTAAAAGTTATTTCTGATATAAAAATTGGAAGAAAACATATTTGTATTTTCTGGAGGTTAATCCTGAAGTGTGGAAAAAAAAACATGCTTTTCAAGTATAAATGAAGATGACTTGCGCTATTCAGGGCCAAGCACTGATGTGAAAATCATCTGGTGTTGGACAAATTTTCTGTCAATGCCTCGTCCCTGCCTCAGGACCTGAACCCCAGGATGTGCCGTGACCTGGGCAAAATGCAAGATGGAGAAGATAACTATGCAGTAAAGATAATAAATACAATGTATTTAACCTCTATATTTAAATTATTATATTTTGGTAAAATTCATATATTAAATTTAAATTGATTTATGCTTAAGATTTAACATAAATGTTGTGGGAAAAGCTAATCACTTACTGATTATATCTAAGATTTAGTTCATGAGATAAATGCCAAATCTGACACTGTTAAAAGGGCCAAGAACATGAGGCTAGGTAGGTCCTATGTGGATTTACAATACTATTATTTTGAAAAATTGGCACAGTATTAAAATTATTACTGATGCTTATTGCTGTGCCCTAATTCACCACATTTCTAAATCCTCTTCAAAGAAGTGCTCCCTTACAGTAGATGGAAATTAATACAGAATCTCACAAATGATCCATGTTCAAGAACAAGAGATGTTGGAGAGTTCCTCCCCAAACAGGATCATCATATATCATACCACTACCACTAATACTGAGGCATCTTCATCGCAGAAGACCTGGGGAGGTTATAAATTGTAGAAGTAGATGAAAATGCAAAGAATACATAGTTTCTGGACACAAAAAGACAGCTGCATGTATGAACCCATGGCAATTGTGACATCCTTCGCAAGATCTTTGTAAACTTGAAACAGACAGAATTACAAGACAGAGAAAGAAAGTGGCCATGAAATTCCACCCATAACAAAGGAGCTATTGTCATTTGATTGCTACTGCAAAGAACATTAGCTTTCTTTAATGATGTGATCCCTGGAAGATAAATCACAGCCCAGGGCAGGGACCACTCCTAAGACTTTTGTGCAATACAAATTGGACTGGAAGTATAAGTAGAGGTGGGGGGGGGAGCTCAAAGTTGGGTGGGTAGGAAAGGGAATATGGGAAGCATATGGGTTATAGAAAAAAATTGTGAGGGATGAATTGAAGCATAAACCTAGTTAACCTTATCAATAAAAACCAGGAGTCAGATATTAGGGTAAAACCTAAAATTTCAGAGAAGCAGGAGAACCGCCATAGTTGCTTCCTTTCTCTTCCATTTCTTCAGTCCAAAAAGGCAGAAATAATGTCTCCATCCTGTCTTATCACCTCCTGTTCCTCTCTATATAGGCACCCAGGCCTCTATGGTTAACTAGTGACTAGCTTTACTCTATGACACCCAGCAAACTTTATTTGTCACAACATAAACAAAATATCTCTCAACAAAGATTATGTTCAAAACAAATTGTATGGAATCTCTAAGTATTTAAAAATATATATTGTTTAAAATGAGTTGGCATTGCACATCAGCAGAATTTTAACAACTGAGCAATTTTCCCATTTCCCTTTTCTAATTTACTCATAAAGTCCAATATGGCTTTTATCTTATGTGGTGGTTTGATTGAGAATGGCCTTTGTAGGCAAATATTTGAATATTTTGTTGGAACTATTTGAGAGGAATTAGAAGGTCCACCTTCATTGGAGGTGTGTCACTGGGGGTGGGCTTTGACCTTGTAAAATGCCCTGCTAATCCCAGTTATGCTGTGGGATGTCCTGTATGCTGTGACTATATGTTGCTATGACTGATTGATAAATAAAATGCTGATTGGCCAGTAGCCAGGCTGGAAGGATAGTGTAGGCGGGACAAGGAGAGAGGAGAATGCTGGGTGAGAGAAGGCTGAGAGATGCTGCCAGCTACTGTGATGAGATTCTGGTAAGCCACAAGCCACATGGCAACTTATAGATTAATAGAAATTGGTTCATTTAAGATATAAGAATAGCTAGCAAGAAGCCTGAGCCATTAGGCCATACAGTTTGTAAATAACGTAAGTCTCTGTGTGTTTGCTTGGGTCTGAGGGCCATAGGAGCTGGGCAGGAACAGGATAACTTCAGCTACACATTTAGCCCTTTCTCTTCCTTGTGCTTATTATATCACCATGTAAACTCTCAGCTACTGCCCAATTGCTGTGCCTATTGGCTTTCCACCATTCAAACAATCTCCAATGTGTTCATAACAGTCATGGAATCTAACCCTCTGGCAGTAAGAGCCCCTAAATTAAATGTTGCCTGGATGTGTTCTTTTATCAAGGCAATATAAAAGCAACACAGCATATAAATATTTATGCCATTATTGAATGCTTATTATATATTAGCTTCTGTTTTAATTACATGTATGATTTTTTTCTCTTTAAGAAATGAGGCAGAAGGAAGGGAAAGAGAAATAGTGAGAGACAGAAATAGAAGGAGAGAACAAAATGTCTATGTAGTTCATTAGCATTGCTCATAACACTAAGTTTGAGGATCGCCCTGCTTTTCTCACTTTTAATATATAATAGATGCTGTTGAAGTACACATTGTGAAAAATATTCAAAGAAGAGTATACCTATTGCTCTCTAGTATATTTCTATTATTTTTTCCAATTGCAACAGACTCAATCTTTACAGTGTTCAGAGAACGAAAAGCCTTCTTGTAATTTTCATCCCAAAGCCTGAAATTCTGGCTATAGTTTCTTTGTTCACCATCTATTTCTACTCCCTCTATCTAATTTCTTTTATGTTTCCTCTATGCCACTTATATTCTGACCACAAGGATATAAAATCCATTTGTGCTTTCACTTTTCTAACTAGTATTTCCCTGGTTCCACTACTTATAATATATTATTCCTGTATGCTTGGGTGAGGATTTGAAGACAAATCAGTCTATGACAGCATATTCGTTAGAGATCTTGAGGCAAGAAAAAGAAACCAGTGAACATTTATGGGTTAAAATTTATATTATTCCCAACACAATTATAACAGTGCTATGCAAAAACTTCTGGAAATAAAACTCTTTTATACTTTGAGGATTCAGTGTCCAGGGCATTCACCACGTTAAAATTGTCTGACTGTAGAAAGTTGTTAATAAATCCCTGAAGGTATCTTCCATATTCTGGGAAACTGAGCACATACAATAGCAAGCAGGATAATTCTATCTAGTTCCAGTAATTGCACCAATTTGTGTGAAAGATAGAAATGTGCCCTTTACTCTAAGAAAAATGAAATTGAACATCCTTATCCAGTGCCTGCAGCCAATTGACTTTGTTCTGGGGAGATCTTTACAACATTTCACGTTGCCCCAAGTTATCAGCAATGTCCACTTTACTTTTTTTAAGTGTTTAGTCTTTTTCTTACACGTTTTCAACCAAATCCCTTCATCATTTTGAATTTAACAAGCATTTCTTCGACCACAAGATTATTCTAGACACAATACCTACTTCTATGAATAATTATACAAAGAGAGACCTGGCACTGAATTCAATGAACTTATGCTCTTTTTCACATGTAAATATATATTAGGCACAATATAAAATAGGTGACTTAGTAAGTTCCAGGAAAACTCCAAGAGATGGGAAAGGGATACACAGTACTGATGCTTCCAAAGTCTATACACTTGTGTGGGATGTTGAAGAGAAGAACATCACAAGAAGGTGACACGGAGAATAAGAAGACAGATACAAAAATGCAAGTCAGAACAAAACAGAAGGCATTGTATCTTCAGAGAGATGATTGAGTTTTGTAGCAAACATATTCTCCTCAGATTCTTAGGCATTTTAATTGCTCCTGACACTTTAAATCCACTTTAATTCCCAGATGACTTTCATTAATAATGTTCATTTTTATAGAGGGAAATGAGTAAATAAAAATCATTTTTTTGAAATTCTATATAGTCTGTCATTCTTTTCCTGAAATTATTTAAATGTTTTTATAAATATTATCTAGTATACAACAGTCACTGTATGTGTTTCTTAATATTAGGTGTTGGAACACATGTATCGCACATAATAACATAATAACAGTACAGTCATTGCTAATGTGGTGTTTTCTATCTGCTTTACAAAAAGTAGTATATGCAATTTGGAATCTCAGACAGTACTGCCAGTGTATAATAGCACATACAAGCAGGGGCACATTAAAATGTGGATTTGTCTTATAAATAAATGTCATATATCTCTGAATATTTCTTACCAGTTAGAAAGGAATATCATTGACAAATTTGTCTTATATGGACATTTTAAAATATATCTCGGGAAAAATCCCATGAATTCATGAATGAATATTTGTACATTATTCCTCAAGTTGTACTACATAGTTGACAAAATTATTGAAGATAGACTAATAGAAAAGTTAATAGATAGAGGAATATAGATTTAGGTAGACACAATAAACTAGCAGAGATTTTATGCAATGATATCCTACCATAATGTTCCTTATCATACTAAGTCTAAAATTAGAAAAGAGATCATCTAGATTTTATCCAGCACATTAAGATGGTAAACATGAACAAAGTGAGTTGTCCCATAGAGGGACCCCAGAGCCTGGAAAATGGCCAGCAGAGGTTCTCTAATCACCTCTTTACAACAAATGGACATTTTATGCAGCAAACATCTATGGAAATAGTTTACAATAATGAAGTTTAGCCTTTTAATTGTGTAGTTTGGTACACTGATTAATTGCCTACAGATGTGAAACAGCTATGAATAATATTTTATACTGCCTCCAACACTCTAAAATGTTACTTCATATGCCCTTGTTTTCACATTCCAGATAATTTTATGTGAATTTGTTTTCTTTATATCATCTTTTTTTGTTTTTGTTTTTTGAGACTCATCCTTACTGTAGCAGGTATAAGCCTATTTTCTCCTTGTTAATGAGTAGATACAGTTGTAATAACATGACCATTCCTTTTAATCCGTTCATTGGAGGGCAGGTGTTTAGATTTTGTCCATCTGGAGGCTTCCACAAATGTCCATGTTAAATTTCTTCAGCAACTCTTCTTATGAACATATGCTCTTTCTTTTTGATAAATAAAAGAAATTCCTGGGTCATGTTATAAATGAGTGCTTACTTTTAAACCATTTATCAAATAGTTTTCCAAGGTGACTATTTGATTTTGTCTTTCCTACAGCAATGTATGATGAATTCAGCTCACACTTCTCTGTCAGCATTTTCTATTATCAATCTTTTGAGCTGTCTTTTTGCTACTATCATGTGAACATTGTATTGTGGATTTAATTTATATTTCTGTAATGATTAGTTATTTTATATTTTGTGTATTTTCCATATTCTGACTACTCATTTATATACTTACTCTTCTTCATTATTAATTTTTAAACTGCAGAATTTCTTATTGAACTATAAATGTTATTTTGTTTTATCCATAGAAATATATGCCAGATAAATTTCTTATATATACTATGAACATGTGAGTGTAATTCTATGTATCTATAGAATATATAAACTTATATTTTATAGATTCAGTAGATGAGTAGGTGTAAAGATTACTCTTGAATTGTCAAATATTTTCTTTGAATAGGAAGCTATCTCTGCACTCAGTTCACTGTCTTTATATGAGCAATGTCATTACATTGGAACAAAGTCCATAGTATGCAATCAATTCTGCCTTTAATATAAGTAGGACTAAAATGAATGTCTGGTTAAAATTTTATCGACTTTAGTCTTATTAGGTTAGTCTATTCTTCAGTTGAATTGACATCTCTGTATTCTTTGTTTATGATCATGAAATCTACCATCACTCTTCTAGAAATGAAGCCTGATGGATAAGCATTTTCTGCTCATCTGCCACTGGATATTTGGTGGCTTTCTCACTGTCTAAGTTATAGTTTTATTTGTTGTGAAGACACAGCAAATTTTACATTTAAAATTAAAATAAAATATTTAATTGGAGATGGCTTATACTTCAGAGGTTTATTCTATGATAGTTATGGTATGAAGCATGGTGACATGTAGGCAGACATGGTGCTGGAGAGGTAGTTGAGAGTTCTACATACAGATAGGAAGGTAGTAGGAAAAGAGGGAGACACTGATTTGAGCATTTGAACGCGCAAAGCCCACTCCAGTGACAAACTTTGTTCAAAAAGGACACACCTAACCAATAAGATAACAATTACTAATAGTGCTACTCCCCATGAACTTTTGGGAGCGAATCTTATTCCAATCACCACACCCACTTTCCCTCAGACTTTTTGTAATTATTTTTTTTAGTGAATTATGTTTGGAAGAGACAATTTGGTTTTTCACACTCTGAGATATATCAAAGACATTAGCTTTATATCTGTCTGGAATACAAATGTTTACAACAATGTGTATTTGCATTTTGTGATTTGACTTAGCACCCTATTTTCAGCCTTTTAATTTGTTTTGCCCATTAAGTATTTCCTCAGATTCTCCTCATAGGCATTGCTAGGCTACTACTGGGAAGCCACTACTGAGACCACCTTGATCTTGTGCTCAAAGACATGTGACAATTAGTCATAACCTGTCAATAGAAAATTAAATAACCATGCAATCATTGTGGCGAAACATTTTAGTAACATCATGCTTTTGGAGTCCTAAAATGCCACGTACACTAATCATACTTTTTCCCTACATGAGCAGCAGCTTATCCGAATTTGGTTTCTACCGGTGTAATGATCATGACCAACGGCAACTTTTATTTACTATTAGTCCTGATCACAGAATATCATAGACTGAGGCCAAGGCAGGAATTCAAAAAAGGCAAGAGCCTGAAGGCAGGATCTGGAGCAGTGACAGCAGGAAAATGCTGCATACCAGCTTGTACTTCAGATTTAACTTTAGCTACCTTTCTTAGACCTTCTAATACCACCTTGCCAGGGTCAGCACTACCCCATTTGGCCTATGCCATTCTCAATAATTGCAAATCAAGAAAATGCTCACCCCCATTGTGCAAATAGCCCAATCTGACTGATTTTCTCAATTGAGGTTCCCTCTTCCCAATAATCTTGGCTCCTGTCAAGTTGACAAAATCATAGCTGAACAAAGGAGATTATGTTCAGGGGTTTAGTTTTGAAGAAAATAAAAGGAAAAGAAAAGAAAAAGGGGAATATAGAAATGATAGGATTAAAGAGTAGATCATTGAATCTACTCTGAAAAGAAAAAGGGGGGATATAGAAATAGAATAAAAAGGTAGATTATTGAGTCTAGTTTTAAACTAAAAAAAGCAACTGCTAGTTTTAAATATTTTACATTGATATGGATTTTTGTATATTGATACAAATTTAAGGTTATTTTTGTTAGAACATACTGTACATACATTCCTAATCTTGTTCTGGGTATTTCACATAGGCAATTGATTTAACAATGTAATGCAAATTTCTAATCCTTGGAAGTTATTATTACAAGCAATTTAGGGCAATAAGGAATTGCAGGATAGTAGTTAGTCACCTAATACAATAGAACTTGTAGTCATATTAGATATGTTTTCAAGCTCAAATAGGGATATATTTTAGATAGATAGGTCATCTTTAAACACTTCAGAGATCTACAGAACATGGCATTTAAGATGTTTTAATAACAATTTTTTTAAAATGACAATGAGACTTGTCTGCTTCTGCCAGCACCAATATAATTTGGAGAAGATGATGGGCATTGAAGAAATTCTACATGGAGTTTACTTTCATTGTGGCAAAGTTAGCCACTGGACAAGAAAGTGCTCTTGCCTTGAGTGCTGACAGTATGCTGTCTAAAATGGACTAGCAGAACACAAAAGAACTGACTGCTGAACTTTTCAAAGACAAGGTAGGACAGCCCTTCAGAATTTCCTGCTTCTCAAAAAGCCTGTCAGATATACCAGGCTAATTGGCCAATGATTGATGCCCCAACGTTACAGAGGAACTTTGGGTGACTGTCATTAAGACCAATTAGAATTCGCGCTACATAGCACATTCCTTCCTAAATTCTTTTAAAGGTGTTTTTTTTTCTTAAGTTTCATGTATATATACAATGTATCTTGATTATATCCATTCTCCATTGCTGTTCCAACTTCTTCCACACCATTTCCCTTATTTTGGGATTTTTGTCTATTTATTTTAAAACTCACTGAGTCCAATAGTGCTACCCATATACGTATGTGCATGGAGTCATCCACTAGGACATGGGGTCCACTTACCAGTGACCACAATTTGAAGGAAAACATTTATCTCTCAGAAGAGCAGCTATCAACTGCTAATTGGTTTCCATCTAGGAGTGGAGAGCCCCTCCCTATTCCAGGTGGAATTTTTAAGTAGTTTAATCTAGTACAGGTCATACTTAGGTAACCATAGCTGTTACGAGTTAATGAATGCAAGAGCTACATTGTGCCCAGAAGAAGACATTTTACAGCACTCATTCCCAACTTTTGGCCCTTACATTCTTTCTGCCCTTCTTCTAATGTTCTCTGTGCCACAAGGGAGGGGTATACAGCTGAACACTCATATTTTCTTAGTCCCAGAGTAAAGTGTCTGCATTAATCACTACCATCCACAATAAGAAGCTTCTGACCAAGGATCAGAACAGCATACATCTAAAGTTATAATCCTGAAGATGTAGAGGGAAGTTTGACAACATGACCAATTAGAGAAAACAACATCAATAGTTTCTCTCCTAGGACCTCGATTAATTTCTCTCCCCATGGGTTTGAGTACATTGACATACCCAAACCTGAAATGTGTCCTGTGTTTGTGCTGGACTCAAATCCAATTTAAAAAGCAATTGGATAACTCCGTAAAATATTTTCCACTAGTGGGCACACCTTGCCTGGCAGGCTAGAGTTATAGCATGCATTATTCAATCACCCCTATGAACACTGATGTCTGTTCCTCCACAGCACCTTCCAGCACTATGAATGCTAGCTATCTGGGAAAGTTTCCTGTTCAGTTCAATACTGATTTCTGAGTCCTGCAGCAAGCCTGTGTAGTGTCTTCAACAATAGGGTTTCCCCACATGTTATGGTAGACAAACAAGAGAAATGGCCAAAGCCTGTATTTGTATTACGATGGGAGCCTCTGGGATCTCTCTGACCAGTAACTCACATAGAAGTAACCTGTGCCTGGCCACTAACATTCTCATTGAGTTGCCCAGCTATTCCATTAATAGCATCATTCAACATGAGAAGTACTTCTCTTTAAACTCCTTTGTTCTTTAAATGTGTTTAAATCATCATAAAAAGTAAATGTAATTTAAAAAGGGTTCTACATACTTCCTTATCTTTTGGTCAACTCATATACATCCCTCCTTGCCACATGTACCCCCCCACAACCTTATTTCAGCTTTAACCTTCAGCTTCTAATTTTCTTTACCCCATTCTTTCACATCACATTTTGTTTTATCCTTATCATTTCTTTTAAATCTGGATTACAAGATGATAGGCTCCCAAAGGATAGCATCATCCTTCCCACTTTCTTTGGTTATCCTTTCCTCTCATAGCACCACCATCATCACTCCACTACATGCATGAGGCTTTCTGCCCCCAATGTTCCCCCTCCCTACATCCATTTTACCTGCACTCTATCTTGCCCCCTAAATGCACTTCTTCAACCAATGGCATGTTTCTAGCATCCTGTGGAAACTATCTGTACTTAGGGTTAAATACACAAAAGATTTAAAGCTATGTCTTTCATTTACGAGATAACAAGTATTTGTTTTGGGGTCTGCCAGACTTCACTTAGTATATATAATATTTGAAGCTCTATAAATTGACCTGCAGTTATCATGATCTCATTTTTTTAGGTTTTTTGAGACAGGGTTTCTCTGTGTAGCTTTGCGCCTTTCCTAGGACTCACTTGGTAGCCCAGGCTGGCCTCGAACTCACAGAGATCTGCCTGCCTCTGCTTCCTGAGTGCTGGGATAAAAAGCGTGCACCACCACCACCCGGCCATGATCTTATTTTTTATAGATAAGTGATATTTCATTATGTACATGGTTCATTACACACTTGTTAGTTGATGGACAACTAGGTTGATTCTGTATTCCAGATATTGTGAATAAGTAGCTTGCACCTAATACTTGATACACTTTGTATAGACAAGTGGTTCTCAACCTGTGGACTATGACTTCTTTGGGGCAATGAGCCTACCACAGGTGCCACATATCACATATCCTGCATGTTAGATATTTACATTATGATTCATAAATTAGCAAAACTATAATTATGAAATAGCAATGAAAATAATTTTATGGTTGGGGTCGCCACAACATGAGCAACTGTATTAAATGGTCACAGCATTAAGAAGGTTGAGAACCACTGCTCTAGACCATCTAATTTGTTCTCATGAAATCTAGGCTACCTTTGTGCTAGAATTTCTAAATGACTCTTGTGTACTACAAATCTTAATGGGTCTTATTAATAAAATCAAATCCAGAGCCAGGTATTGGGGTGAATGCTGGAAGATCAGAAAAGCAGAACAAGCCACAGCTTACTCACCTCACCAGTTCCTCAGCTGATCTTGTTTCCTCAGACCTGAAGCTTCTGTGTCTTCATCCAAATGGAACTCAGCTGAACTGCTGCTAAAAACCTAAAAGCTTAACCAGCTCTAATTCCTGGTCCTCACACCTTATATACCTTTCTGCTTTCTGCCATCACTTCCTGGGATTAAAGGCATGAGTCACCATGCCTGGCTGTTTCCAGTGTGGCTTTGAACTCACAGAGATCCATATAAATCTCTGACTCTGGAATGCTAGGATTAAAGGCATGTGCTACTACTCCCTAACCTCTATGTTTAATATTATGGCTGTTCTGTTCTATGACCCCCAGATAAATTTATTGGGGTGCACAATATATCAACCACACTCTTGTTAGCTCAATCCTCTGAAAGTACATATTCAATTGTTCACTTGCTATTTCTATTTTATTACCTTAATTAAGCTTCAACGTTAATTAGTTCAATTGTACATTTTGCTCTTCCCTCTGAAATTTGTACCCATATTCGTGTGCTTCTATTTGTAGTAATAATGCCATTGTTTTGCTACTTTTTGATTCAGCAACCCAGATTCACAATCTATTTTCTCTTCCTTCCAAAACGCACATTGTCACTTGATATATATTTAATTAGCATGCTATCAATTTATTTTACTTTACCATGCCCCCTTACCTGAACTATGAACAATGACAGCACATTTTGCTGATATGTAGATGGTTATGTACTATGTGCCAGGGTCCAGCCTTGGCTTGGCTTCAGGTTCTGAGATAGGAAAGGGACATCTGCCCAAGGAAAAATTATGAACACCAGGTGGATTGCACTCAAGTAGCCCCGAAAAGCTCAAGCCACCATTAATTATACTTTAACAGAGGTTTTATTTCTGTGTGGCTTACATGAACAACTTTATTGTTGGCTCCTATTTTTGACTTTTAAGAAATACATCATAAACATTATGAAATCCCCCGTTGTTCCCCTTTATACTCCCTAAATACACCTTCCCACTCCATACAAAACCTTATTCTAAACATAGAGCTCAGTATTTTCACAGGCTTAACTAAATATTGAGCCAGACACACCCTGCTCTTGCAGCACTTATATTAGCTGGCGACTGTTTGTTGTTACAAAGTTAAAAAGTAATAGACATGTGTACAATGCTTTAAGAACAACAATTTTCAAACCCAAACAGTTCTTTTATATCGGCAAGATATGCTTTTATATAGTTCCCTTTCTACACGAGATTCCCATGTCTCAATCTTTAGCCCCCTGCTGAATATTAGGGGAAATATTTGAGAATAAAACAGAATTTCCAGGGGAAATGATAGTTATTGCCTGTGTGACTGACAAAGTAAAACTAAAAAGTGCCCAAATGAATCAACATTATAATGAGAGACAAAAGAGCCTGCAAGCTGCATGAATTTTGCAAATTCCTAAGCTGCCCCATGGTTTACAGGCCCTTGCCAAATGTGAATCAATTTCCACAGGTTTCTTGTCCCAAGGAAAGACATTGAACAGCTGATAAGGGACTAGACTGCATGGCTCCCAACAGCTATGGGTGGTCCCTAGGGCCTTTGAATTACATACTATGCAAATCTTTTACCACTTAGCTATATCCACAACCCCAGGGTCTTGCAACTTAGTTCAGGCTGTCCATTGATTGACTCTGTATCCTGTGCTGCCCTGGAACTCTTGACTGTTCTGCATTGTCTTCCAAGCACTAACTTTGTACACATGTACCACTATAACCATATTGTGTATACCTTACAATATGACTCTTTTTAGGGAAGACAGAGAGATCATATTAGACCACGCCATGCCCAGTTGTAATTTGTTCATAACTTTATTATTGAGAGAATATAATTTAAATAGCTCAGCATAAAATACCTTGGAAGTTGATGGTCTTGCTTATTTGTTCTTTTTCTGACTCACTCACTAACTGCCCTGATATTATCTAATATGCCAGGCTTTCCCCAGATCCATGACATTTACACATTCATCTACCTAGGTGCATGTCATGCTTAAGCCTTGATCGCTCCTTCAATTCTCATAGTACACATCACATAGATTGAGAAACATCTCTACATCTAAATAGGGCAGTCAGCAGCTCCTGCATGTTCTGTTTTAACAGCCACTTGGCTCCCTTTCAAGCTCAGGTAACAACTTTTATTATTTGATGTACTTATGCCATTGCTTATCAACTCATCAGCTCCAAACCAAAAACTTCCTGAGTGAGGACTGGGTTTCCTGTTTAGTGTATACTGCTAACTAATGCAGTATGCTATATAAGTATAGTTAATATGTATTATATGTAGTGAATGATTAGATATTATAGATATTGTATTATTATATATTATCATATTATATATATGATATCCTTTAGCATAGCTATGGGCAGTTTACTTGTACCTGGCTTTCTTTTTCAAAGCTGAGTTCTAAAGATCAGGTTCAGTTTTCTTATACTGATGCAAATTTTTAATCTAACTATTTAAGTGGCTTTTGGTGAGAAGGACAAGGATATGTCCAAAAGGATATTATGAACAGTGTGACTTTGAAAATACAGCTTGATTGAAAATACAACTTGGCATCAAAAGAAATGGGAATAAAAATGGGCTTTATTATTTTCTCAAGTTCACCAACAAGCAGCCTTGTGTTTGGGCAAGCTCCAGGCCAGGGAGAGATGCTGTCACACTGAACAAACTGATAGTACCTGAGGAGGAGCAGCAACAGAATCTGGGTGCTATCTTCTATTCTTGTTCACACACATACATATGTGCACATGCACACATGTCCCATATGTACAAACATAAGCACATATACACATACCGCACATGAAAGAATACATACACAGAGCAAGTCAATTCATGAAGTAGTTTTTATTTTTTTCTCCTGACATTTTTTAGACATATAGTATAGCAATTGTTTTTCTAAGAATCCCCCACAGTAAATTCCTCTGTTAATTACGATTATGTTGTAAATACTTTATATTATTTTATCTTATACCTAACTGCTACATTGTTCCATATTTCTGAAATGTTCTTAAATTACAAATAATTTCATTAAATGTTTCCCCCTTATCACCCCATCCTAACCAACTAGTAAGTATGAGATACGATCAATGTTGAGATTCATGAATTTTTATATATAAAATATTAATATTATATTTTACTCCATTGTGCAACATGTGTGATCCATGGTTTAAACTGGTCAGTCCCATCAAAGGCCCCTCTGGAGTCACCCAGAGCCACTCTCTAAACTCATTTGTTGAGGAGGGGAAAAGGATTCCTTGAGCAGTCCTTTGGGTTGTAACTTGAGAACCACAAAAATTTATGTATGGCTACTGCTCAGACATGTAAATTGATGTTAAGGCTTCTTGAGAGGCCCCCTACACATATTTGGGTGCCCCATTCTTCCCCAGAGCATCTCTCTTTCCCCATTACCATTTAAATTTATGTTAAACCTTGTCCATAATGAACCCCAGCTGTGCTCCATATTGTTTTGTCCCAAAATTCTCTACTGTGCTGAACTATCTTCAGTTGAGTAGAGGTCTCTAAAAACAACTCAGGCCTGCACAGCGAGCACTACTAGCCTGTTCCCCAGTGCTACTAACCAGCAAATGTCCAGAAGGCCGAGACAGAAGGATTGCCACAAGCTCAAGACCAGTCAGGGTTACAGCAGTTATCTGTCTCAAAAAAGAAAAAAGAAAAAAAAGCCAAGTTTGAATCTTTGAATCTTACCTTGGTAGTGTATTTGTCCTAGCATTAAAAAAGTAGTGGTTTGCAGGGCAATGGTGGCTCATGCCTTTAATTCCAGCACTTGGGAGGCAGAGCCAGGAGGATGTCTGTGAATTCAAGGCCAACCTGGTCTACAGAGTGAGATCCAGGACTGGCACCAAAACTACACAGAGAAATCTTGTCTCGAAATCAAACAAACAAACAAACAAACAAACAAAGCAGTGGTTTGAGCTTCAGTGCCACATAAAACCAGGAACGGTAGCTTGTGCCTATAACCCCAAATTCATCAAATGGTGCTGTGGATATCGCTCTGTATAAATAAAACATTGATCGACCAGTAGCCAGGCAGGAAGTATGGATGGGACAAACAGAGAAGAGAATTCTGGGAAGTAGAGGGCTGAGCCAGAGAGACACTGTCGGCCTCCTTGATGAGAAGCTACATGTTAAGATACCAGTAAGCCATGAGCCACGTGGCAATCTATAGATTAATAGAAATGGGTTAATTTAAGGTATAAGAACAGTTAGCAAGAAGCCTGCTATAGCCAAACAGTTTATAAGTAATATAAGTCTCTGTGTGTTTACTTGGTTGGATCTTAGCGGCTGTGGGACTGGAGGGTGAGAGAGATTTGTCCTGACCATGGGCCAGGCAGGAAAACTCTAGCTACAAAGTGGGGTTAAGAAGATGTTTGAACTTTAGGATTGGGAATAAGTGTAGGTTGGGGTCTCTGGAATCCAGAAGAGCTCCACCCGGGATCCAAGACACCATGGAACTGGTGACATCTGAGGATCAAACCATTTAAGGCCCCTGTAGCTTCCTATGTGGGGGGGCACAATTAAATACTGAGATTTATTAAATTTAATGTCACTCTATTTGCTTACTAGCATCAACAGAAAACATGGACGCATTTGGAAAATAATGAAGAGACTCCATGGTAATTTGCAAGTGAATCTGAATATCAGTGAATTTATGTTGTGTCTTTATGGGTTGCCCACTTTTCTTTTCTAAAATCAGTGCTGGAAAAAAATCCAGTATATATTGTCATTTGTAGAAAACTTTTGGTGTTGTTGTTGTTGTTTTCAAAAACATTTCTGCCTTTTTGGCCAATGCAACAGAATGCAAACCTTTAAAGTGTTTTACATTAGGACTTGGGCTTATGTTGAGATGTAAATAATATCACATAAAAAGGTCACCTTTACTTGTTATGTAAACACAGTTTTTCCCTGTTATGTAAACATAGTTTCTTTTATTATTTATTGTTTTTTTAATGGAGGATTCCTATGACCTGGGGAGATAGATATAGAATAAATTATATTCATTAAATAGTATGCATCTTAGTAATATAGACTGAGTGAAATAATTTTATTCTACACATGAAAACTTATCTAGAAGAAAGACTTAATAAATCCTTGTATTATAAATTACAGGTTTATTGGTATTTGCATTTATGGTTAGTTGAGAAACCAGTGTTCAGCTCTTTCTACACATGCATATTGAGCCAGCTGTCACAGTAAACAAAAATTTCTGAGGAGTAACATAAGTCAAAGAAGTTCCAGACTTTTTATGAGCTAATATTAGGCAATGTCTGCATAAAACCATGGTGTAATTTGAAAGAGCTTGTACAATGATTTCAGAATACAGATTTGGTTTCTCCTTCAATCAAGGCTAGTAACTATAGTCCTTCATGGCATGACCTCAAATAAATTCATGATACAACAATTGATCTTAACATCAGAATGAAATTTTAACTCTTACCCATTTGCAAACTCCACAGATGGAATTAATTGTGCTTTCCACCTTGTCCTGTTTACCTATTGTGGCTTTCTTTCCTAATTGCACACAGCAATTACTAATTATATGTAACCTGTTGACTTCTAGTCCCAAATTATTTATTTGTGCCGCTTTCCTTGTCATCTGGGGCATCATTAATTCTCATTTGTTCCTTATGATGCTTATTGTGTATTTTTCATAAGCATCCTTCAAATGCTAAATAACTGTGCTTCTCAAGTTTGTCACAGATAGGTTTAAAGGTAGAATCTAGTCATCAGGAAAGCAAGGATGAGACAATACAATCACCCTGAATCTGATTATGCAGCAGTCAGGCAAGGTAGCTGTTTATCAGCCATGTTTCCTGCAAAAATGTGCTTTAAGAATCAGGATTCTATCCCTGTTCACCCTGCTCACATCTATATTCAGATGTAAGTGAGAAATCAAATGTGAAAAGAATCTGAATACTCCACAAATCAGAAGAAATTTTAATATAGGAGAGAGTGAAGAGGTAAGTCCCTTTTTTGATTCTCTACAGGCATTTTTGATCAGCTTTCTAGATGTTTATTAGTTCTGTTCTTACCATTTTGTACTTATTGTTAAGCCTACAGTTTGACTCTGAAGTACCTTTGTTTTCAGAAATCAATCAACAGTACCATTTTCTGACTACAGCCAGCTTTGGGTTTCTTTTCAACTTTTCTCACTATGCTTACATTTAGGCTAACATATTGAAACACCTTGTCTACTTCTCTCTTAAGTAACATATTCTCCATCTACAGCAATGGTCTCTCAATCTGGAAATTTGAAGACCCTTTCAAGGGGTCACCTAAGGCCAGCAGAAAACACAGGTATTTATATTATGATTCATAAACATAGCATAAATTAACTTCTGAAGAAGGAAGAAATATAATTTTATGGTTGGGATTCACCACAGCACGAGGAAGTGTATTAAAGGGTTGCAGCATTAGGGAGGTTGAGAACCATTGGTCTATAGGATCCAGAGTCAAATTGTGAATCTTGTACCTAGAATATTAGAACAAAGTACTATAGTCTGACACTCCTTAATTCTCTCACTCTCTTGTCTTGCTACCTGTGGGTTGGAACACTCAGAATCCATGTGTACATGAACGCAGAAAATACAATCCATATTGTCAAGGGAGAGGAAAATGACAGGCAATAACCTGGTTTCCATAAGTGTAAAGTTTCCATCTTGGATTTCTTTTGAATTTCCAACTACAGAACACTCAGACTGCTTTTCAGAGACAACCTGTGCATTGGGGCTGTTTGGATTTCCCCTGCATTAGGGCCATTTGAAAAATGTTATCTGTGCTAAATGACCTTAATAATACTGGTGAAAGAAAAAAAATAATAAAAGCTTGTTGGAAAACATATGAACATAAGAAAATAGTACTACATATGGATGATAATAAACAAATGTTTTCAATGAACATACTGCTGACCACTCATGTTCATATTAAATAAAACATTAAAGAAAAGAATATGGAATAAATTGTTCTATCAGGTGCCTAAGATAAACTTATTTTTTAAGGCAGCATAGCATAGGGACTAAGGACAAAAATAATAAAATAAATAAAATAAAAATTTGGATGTAATGTACCACATTTTCAGTTTCTACCTGAATGACTCAGATAATCAGTGTTAATATTATAAAGAAATGAATAATATAATATCTACATACAGGCAATTTTGTTCTTAAATGGGATAATACTCTAAAATATTACACTGAATATGAATAGTTAATACTATCACTACTCAGCTATCAGAATCAGCATTATTAGACTTATTTTTATGACTTTGTTTTATGATACTTTTCTAAATGTGATGCAATCTTCTCATTATAGGAGTATATGTTTGTCTTCCTGAGAATATATATATATATATATATATATATATATATATATATATATATATATATATTTCTAGATAACTTTGTGGAGAGCACATTTAGTGTCTTTTAAATCGAGTATAGTCTAGCCAGTACCTAGGGAAAGCTAATCTTTACAGACTTTTATCACATGCATGGGAAGCATTGCTACTGAAACCTTTATATTGCTGCCAGTACAGCAGCACCAAAGTGAAAGCAATAGAGAATGATAGCTTAATCGAAGGTCATCTACTTAAATCATATCTGCAGTGGAGAATTCATAGCTAGAATGAAAACTCCCAGACAAACAGAATTTGACATTTTAGAACCAGTATACCAGCAAGAAGTTTAAAGGGCCTGTGTGGTTTTGAGATTGAAAACGATCTGGAACTTTAGCCAGAGCAATCAAGACAGCTCAGTACACGAGTCATCCATTGTGATGCAAGCCTTTCGATTATGACCAATTTTTGGAGTATAATGCTATTTCAAGATAATAACCGTTTCAAAACTGTATGTCTTCTCAGAGTCTTATTGTATTATATAGAGAAAAAAAGTCAATCATAAATAATTCATATTGTAAGTAAGTAATTTCCATGTTAATAATATAACGATGCAATCAATTGTGACTCTGCAGGTTTATTTGACTTCATAGACATGAGTTCCAGGAATAACTCAAGTAAGTTTCACTGACACATCACTTTACAAACAAACAAACAAAAACAAAAACAAAACAACAACAAAAACCAGCAGTGAGAACAAAAAGCCTATATCCTTGACAGCACTTGAAAGAGTAAGATAGACTGGGGTTGGAAAGCATATTCTTTGTTTCTTTCTTCCTTTTATTTCAGGCTCTGATTAAAAACTAAGTATTTATGGAATGTATTGCATTGATATGAAATGCTGAGTTATTTGTCCTTCTACTTAAACTACAGGGAGATGTCATTTCCTTTAAATATGTGTACCAGATCTTGAAGCAAAGAAAAGTACATTAAAGATGTACATACATGAAGAGAAATTCTCAATGAGGCAGACAGAGAAAAGGTCACTCTAAAAGCAAAAGAAAAGACTAGTCATTTATATTTTGACTAATGCTATACCTCATTTCTAAAAATTTTGTTGCTGTGGGATGGTCTGTATGTCAAATTGCTCTGATTGGTCAATAAATAAAACACTGATTGGCAAATGGCTAGGCAGGAAGTATAGGCGGACTAACAGAAAGGAGAAAAGAAAGAACAGGAGGGCAGAAGGAGTCATTGCCAGCCAATGCCATGACATGCACCATGTGAAGATGCCAGTAAGCCACAAGCCATGTGGCAAGGTATATATTTATGGAAATGCATTAATTTAAGCTATAAGAACAGTTAGCAAGAAGCCTGCCACGGCCATACAGTTTGTAAGCAATATAAGTCTCTGTGTTTACTTGGTTGGGTCAGAACGACTGTGGGACTGGTGGGTGACAAAGATTTTTCCTGACTGTGGGCAAGGCAGGAAAACTCTAGTTACATTTTGTAGAGATAAAGTCACAAGAATATGTTATGTGTGAAATACATATTCTTAAATTTTAGCAATAGAAAATAGAGAAGATTCGTTGTCTAGATTCATGATTCCTATTTGAAATTACAAACAAAATGAAAGCAAAATGAGCCATGTAATTGTTATGGCATAATGTACCTGAGTTGCTTCAGATATTCTATGTAGGTTTCTCTCACAGAATTTTACTCTATGTGTGTATTTTACTTAATGTGCTCCTGTTGTAGGGGATTTAGAATTTAGCATAACAAAAGAACAGAATATTCTGGATATGTGATATACATAGCATAAAACTACCCAAATATTTTTTTCTAATTTAGCTTTTTTATTGGTTCTTTGTGGATATTACCTCATGTATCTTCATCCCACTCATCTCCCCATCCCTTCCCATCGCTCTCTACTCTTGTAACTTTGCCCCTAGGATAAAACAAAATAAAATTTAAAAGAAAAGAGGAAGAATAAAAAAGATAAAAAAGGGAAAACAAAATGAGGAAAAGAAAAATCTCTTCTTGGAAGCTGTAGTATGACACAGTGAATTAAACCCTTTAGCCCATATATCATTACCTGCAAGTGTTCACTGCAAAGAGTCTTTGGTCTGGTTCAAAGCATCCGTTTTTTGCTACACCATAGATAGTAGGCTCATACTGGGGCTCCTCTTGGATATTCTATTGTTGCCCTATATCATGGAGATCCTGCAACTTTGGGTCTGCCCGGTTGGCCCTACATGTGCTCCAGCAGATCATAAATGGGGTGGATGATTTGATGGGCCAACTCATAATTCTGGTTCTGAGTCTGGATAGTTGTGGCGTGGTTCAGTCACCTAGCTCTCTCTCATCCTCAACACCAGTGTGAGCTCTCCAACACTGCTCAGGCTAACTCACCCAATGTAGTAAACATCAAGGGGCAGGGCCACTTCTTTTGCTCTGATGTCCCCTGGCTGGCTTGCCCACAGCTGCACCACCAAAGTCAGTTTTACTGTGTTGCCCAAGTGAGGTACGGGGGTCACACTGTACAGTGCTGCAGCTGGTGAGAGTCGGGGCCAGCTCTCTCACTCTCGTGACCTCGAAGACAGCTTTCCCACCTGCCACGAAC
Organism: Peromyscus maniculatus bairdii; assembly: GCF_049852395.1. Taxonomy (NCBI): domain Eukaryota; kingdom Metazoa; phylum Chordata; class Mammalia; order Rodentia; family Cricetidae; genus Peromyscus; species Peromyscus maniculatus. Next base: position 79,889,272 of record NC_134860.1, read on the forward strand.
CTCGAAGTGTGCAGGGCCAGCTCTCCCACTATCACAACCTCAGGGCAGGAGCACCCAAGCAACCACCCACTGGGTCAGCACCACTGTGGTGCCTAGGCAAGGCACAGGGCCCATTCTCCCTAGTGTAGCAGCATATGGGGCAGGGCCATCCTTTTTACTCTGGTGACCCAGAATCCCTCTCTCCTGCCTTCCACGTTCCTCCCCTGCCCATGCCACCACATGACAGACAAGGGGAGTAAGACCAATTCTCACACCCTTAGGGCCAGCAATCCGCACCCCTGCCAACAGAGTCAGCTCTGTCATGCCACCGAGATGAGGCACAGGGTCCCCTTCTCTACAGTGCTGGAGCCGGTGGAGGACAGGACCAGTTTTCCCTAGTATTGCAGCCAGTAAACAGACAGGTCCAACCCTGTGCAGACTCATTGGTCTTGGCCTTCAGTGCCAATAGGTGCAGCAGAAATCAACATAGACCACAGCTGGGGAGGGACACTGGTGCAGACATGACCCTTGGCAAGCAACTCTGGCCTGGATATCACCATGGTCTTGAGTAGCAAGCAGGCCCACGACTTCAGTCCACTCCTACCTGCCTTCACCTCTTTGAATCTGCCTCTCCCAACAGGACATACAGCATTTTCTCCCTCTCTCCCTCCTTACCTTCCTCCCTCCCCGATGCCCCCATAACCTACCATGTATTTGCTCACCATAATAGAGCCCATGTTTTCTCCTCTTGGCCAGAGGCAGAGAGCCCCAGACCAGCATATGGATGGATGTTTGTCTCCTACTTAGTCTTACATGCACTGCTCAGGTTCCTGACTCCTTCTTAGGGCCTGAGGTGGAGAGCCCCGGACCAGCATGTGGATCTTTGACTCTCACTCAGTCTTAGAGGCACTGGGCAGGTTCCTGTCTTCTCTTTTGGGTCCCCAAATCATTTTAAATTGGGGAAATGGAAAAGACACTCCAGATATATTATAAAATCATGCAAATTTTCAATCAAATGATGGAGAAAAAAATACTAATTTTCATCTCTATTACTTGGCTTTAGGGAAATAAATATGACACTAGGGAATAATTTAAATATAATTATAATTTAATATGACTATATTTCAAAGGAGACCTGGAATAATGAGGAAGGAAAAATGGATGGGTAGAAGGAGGAGGAATGGACGAAAAGACAGAAGGAAGAAGAGTAGGAACATGACTACATCACCTCCAGTGGTGTATTTTCCGATTGTCCTGCAGGATTAGAGCAGCAGTTCTCAACTTGTGGGTCACAACCCTTTCACAGGGGTCATATATCAGATATCCTGCATATTAGGTATTTCTATTAAGAATCATAACAGTAGCGAAATTACAGTAATAAAGTAGCAATGGTAGTAATTTGTGGTTGGGGGTTATCACAACATGAGGAACTGTAATAAAGGGTCACAGAACCAGGAAGGTTGAAAACCTCTGAATTAAAAATCCCATCTTGGCAAAGAATCCTGAGGGTTACCAGTGCTCCTCCCTCTTTTTTCCCCTCGGTATAAGATGAGGAACATTTGCTTGTCCCTCAGCAGCATTTTGGTGGAAATTAACTGATGCCTATTTAGACATACTGCCACAATCTCTAACAATGATAATGAAGTTATCTACTCTAATTTAAAAACCATTTATCTGGAAAAAGATGAGAAAAAAATCCTAAGCCTATGATCAAAAATATTAGAACACAGAACATCAATAAATGACACATTTTTTTCCAGAAGGGAATCTTGACTCAAATTACAATTCAGGAGAGTTTTCTCCAAACTCTGTGCTTCTCACTTAGAAGCAACTTTATACCTTAAATGATACCAAATGTGATTTTGTAACTAAAAAATAGTGACCATTATTCTCCAAGTGGGAGCCATTTCTGTCTAGAAGTCATGAAATCAGTGTAACTAACCCACTCCCTGTTGGCCACTATTGAGATTGCCATAGTCCTAAGTTTTAGCTTCTCACTTAGGATACATCTGCTACATGACTTGTAGTATAGATGCTGAAGAAAATTCTTCCAAAATACATATACAGTATCAAAGTTAATGGAATCTCCTACATTTTAAAGGCTTTCTAATGGTTGGTTCTGAGCATCCCTGATTGTTCTCAGAATGGTCTGAAAAGGCCACCATGTAACAAGAGGAGAATCTTGTCAGTAGTAAGCAGTTATGAAGTAGTAAAAATGAGAAAGGTTTTTATTAAGCCTCAGAAGTGGAATGGCTTGCGGATTCTGACCCTGGATGAGATGGAGTGACATAAAGAAATGTCCCCTTGGAAGTAACTTATTTGTAAAACTTTCCTTGTTCTTTTTGTTCCCCTGAGGAGAATTTGCAAGAAAGGACACAGGTAGGTGACACTCCTGGAATTATATCCTCATGGAGGTTATCAATTCCAGTATTCAAGAGAGTGGATGATTTTGTTTTTCTTTATGCAAAGCTTTACAATGCATTTTATCTGTTATGTGAAGCCAGTAGTATCATGTACCTGGACTCTGATGTGCAAGGCTTTTAATTAGTTGGATTTTCATATATATATATATATATATATATATATATATATATATATATATGGTTTTTCGAAACAGGGTTTCTCTGTGTAGCTTTGTGCCTTTTCCTGGAACTCACTTGGTAGCCCAGGCTGGCCTCGAACTCACAGAGATCCGCCTGCCTTTGCCTCCTGAGTGCTGGGATTAAAGGCAAGCGCCACCACCATCTGGCTGGATTTTCTTTTTCTAAAGCTACACTTCTGTGTGTTTTATTCATTAGAACAATTTATTCTGGGATGCCTCTGCTATGATCTCCATGTAGCTAACAATTTTAATTTAGATTATTTTTTTTGATTATAGTATATTCTAAAAATGAAACAAAAGAGCGAATTGCTTATTTCATGTGCATTTGTGAGATTAAAAATCAATGGGAATAATTTTACAGTAACTGTTTTGTTTCAATAGTACCAAAGTATACATTTTGTAATAAGTTTTCCAAAAATTTCTTAAGCTAGGAATATTATCCATTCTTGAAGTGAAAAGCAGGTGCAACAGTTGATGTGCATCTCTCTAAGGAGACTCCATTAGTCATATTAATGAAGAACAACAGAAAAACAAACCTGTGAAGTAATGAAAGAAAGCTAGAATCTCAAGGATGATCTCTTTATATTGGAATATTATAAATTACATTTATATTGGAGGCACCTAAATATAATATGTGGAAAACTAAAGAGTTGTTTCCTATCTTTTTTTCTTAATAAGGCATGACTAGAAATAGGTCAATATATAGGGACTATCTAAATTTCTTTTTAGTCTGTTTGTATATGGCAAGAGACCAAAATTTACTGAAGTTACTAATTAGTACAGCAGATATTTACTTAGTAAAATTGTTAAAATGTGTCAACTTTTTAAAATAAACCATGACATAGAAGTTGCAAAGGCAGAGAAGTAGAATGGATTCCTAGGACAGCACCTGTGTCCCAGCCTCCTTCATCACCGACCTGGGATCCACTTCCGGAGGCAGACATTAGGGACTACTCCTGTCTACAGTTGAGAGAAAGTATAAGAATTCGCTGATTGGAGAGTATACTAACACTTTCTGACTTAGTTACAGGGAGTTGTTGTGTATTCAGGAGTTCTGCCTTGGAAGTATGTGTTTGTGATATTTTGTGGATAATTTACCCGAAATGTCCATCAGACTAGATTTGAGAAATCTACCAAGACTGTCTCAAATCTGCTATTAGTATTTGAAAGGTGTATTTTGTTCATAAACTATGAGTGTGAAAGGCACAGACATATGAATTGTGTTTAATTTTATATTTAATGAGAAAGCAAATTAAATAGTAACAAATTAAATGTTACTGGACAAGTCAGTGTTACATAGCTGCGATGTGATATGATTTTGAGCCTGTCAGTGAACATAAAGCCCCTTTCAAGTAGAGTGAGATGAGCTGAAAATCTGAACGAATGTTTCATGCTGTTAATTTCTTTAATATTCTAATAATTTTTAGAATTATATCATGCTCATTAAATATTGAAGACATTTGTTTAGTGGTCCAACTATAACTACACAGTAGCTGAGCCTATGCATTGTCCATTGTCATTAAATATCCCTCAGTTCCTCATTCATAGTCCCACTCTCTGCTTTCTTAAAATATTATAAAAGGGACATGCATGGAGGGCCCCAGGAAGGGAAAATACTTAAGATCTCCTGGGTAAACTGGGAGAGGGGGTAGAAGGGAAGGGATGGGGGTGGGAACAGGAGGGACTGAGAAAGCAGAGTGGAGGGAAGGACAGAGAAGGAGATTAATGAAAGAGACATCTTGGTAGAGGGAACATTTAGGGGGTTAGGAGAAACCTACTGCTAGGGAAATCCCCAGAAATCCATGAGGATGACACAAGTTAAGACTGCTAGAAATAATGTAAAGGGTGCCTTATAATCAGATTAGTGACTACCCTAATTGTCATCATAGAACCTACATCCAGTAACTGATGGAAGCAAATGCAGTGGTCCACAACCAAGCACTAGGCTGAGCTCCTAGACTTCAATCTAAGAGAAGGAGGAGGGATCATAGGAGCAATTGAGGTCAAGATCATGATGGGAAAAACTTCAGAGACAGTTGGTCCAAGTTAGTGGGAGCTCATGGACACAACCCTGTCAGCTAGGGAACATGTATGGGACTGAACTAGAACCTCTGAATGTGGGTGACAATTATGTGGATATATCTGTTTGGGGTGCTCATGGCAGTGGGACCAGGACTTATCCCAGGTGCATGAAATGGCTTTTTGGAACACGTTCCCTAGGGTGGGAAAACATGCTCAGCATTGACACGGGGGAGGGACTTGGTCCTTCCTCAACTTAGTATGCCAGACTTCTTGAATCTCAAAGGAGGCCTTACCCTCTCTGAGGAGTGGATGGGGAGGTGGGCTGGGAGAGGTGGGGGGTGGGAAAAGTAGAGGAAGGGAGGAACTGGGATTGGTATGTAAAATAAAAATATTTTTAATTAAATAAATAAATTAAAATACATAAAATAAAAACAAAACGGGGAATAAAAAATAAACAAATGAAATAAGGTATATTGAATTTGAAAAGTGTAATATGCCATGTATAATAAATACTCTTCAAGTGTTATTGATCTATTTCTTACTATTCTAACTTACTTACAAACAAGAATATATCAATAAGTAGTTGCAGGAAGAAAAGGGAGCCCTGACCATTTTCTAATTGTGTATTTGTATTCAATTCAGGATTTCACACTGAGTTCAGAATCCATCATACTAGTTGCTCACTGTATTTTATCAAATCATTACACACCATGTATTCCCTGATTATCCCATATATTGTCAAAATTTAAACTGTTACCATTTACAAATATGTCCATTTCATAAGAGATGAATGCGGGTGGATTAATGAAGCATTCTTACTTTCTTCAACTGTGACTTCTATCTGTTCTTAGGAGGAAAACCTGAGACTAATTCCAAATGTGTTGTCACATTTTCATCAAAACTTTTTAAAATATATTATGGAATACAGTCGAGTCACAAACTTGAGTATTTTTTAAAATAAAACTACCCTGATCATCTGTCTAGGGTGGGCACAGCGACATGCCTGGGAATGAACATACGCTAGCAGTGTGGACAGGACAATGGAGTCTGTAATGGAAAAAGTTCCCTAATCTGCAAATAAGGTCATAAAGGTGAATATATGTTTCAATACAGATATAATTCAGCACCATTCTTTGCAAGTTACCAAAGAAACTTGGCTTTGTTTTGACTAGAACAGGAGAAAGGAATCTTTCAGGAAGTTTCGGGGCAGCAACCATCAAAAGAGGCAATTCTGTTTATTGTTCTTGAACAATGTTGTGCTTCCCAGTCCCTAAACCACAGGCAGGATTTGGTCACTCATCTGATGGACTGCTCAAAATTTCCACAGGCATTTATGTGACTCATTTAATTAGCATGTCTCTCAGAAGAAATCTGTCTCTTTAGCACCTACTGTTTTATAATCTGGGTCTAATAATCTGCTTCTATATTTTCATAGCTATTCTGTGCCTGCAGCCACAGTATGAAGTCGTCCAGTATGTTGATCTCAAAAATACTGTTTACATTGTGAATATAAATCTAAAATTTTAAATATTAACTCTTGAGCCCTTTGAATCTTCAAAAACTAGAGCAACATCATTTATCAGCACTGCATATCTCTTTATCTACAAATGATTTATTTATTCTAGTACATTGTTAGAGTGCCTTCAATTATTCGTATCTATCATTAAGTAATTTAAACCTTTTTATCTTATAATTTTCAGTTTATGTATTGAAAATGTCATGTACAAAATTGGCAACATAAGTAGATGAAGGGACCTGCTGTCAAGTCTGATCCCTCGGAACTAAGGGGTATAAAGACAGAACTGCCTTTCAAAAGTTGTTCTCAAACATCCACACAGGTTCCATGACATATATAAATATTCATTAATGCACATGCATGCACACACACACACACACACAAAAATCATACAAACACACACACACACACACACACACACACACACACACACCCCACTGAGGCAAACAAGAAATAAATAATAAAAAAAATAATTTTCTCCTGTCTAATTATAATTATTCTACACTTGAATATTAATTTTGTGCTGAACAATAATAATGTTATATTTTAAATTCTACTAATATCAGGTTCAAAATGAGTGGCAATTTCTTTTCTTTTTGCTAATCTTTATACTATGCACTCATATTCTTAGATTTATTAAAACTGCTAGAACTTGCTACCTTTCATTTAAAAAATAAAGCAGGAATAATGGTATTTAACATCCTGGTGGTCCAAGATTATTATTTGTATCCATAAAAAACTATCAATACCTGTTCCTACTTGCTTATTTCTATATTCCATTCATTTACTAAATAAATTAAAAGAAGTTTTCAGCTTAACTGCTAAGAATTTTCCTCCAAACTGCAAATATTTTTTTTTCATGTCTCTCTCTCTTTTTTTAACTTATTTTACTCAACTTCTTTTGTCAGTTGTTCTCAAGATGTGGGTCCCAACCCCTTTGGTGGTTTAATGACTGTTGACAAGAGACTCCTAAGACAATCAGGAAAACAGAGATATTTACATTAAGATTCGTAACAATAGCAAATTTACAGTTATAAAGTAACAACAAAAATGTTTTTATGGTTCAGATCACCAAGACATAAGGTGATTGACATGGTGGTCAGAGATTTTCTAGTTATTTTTATTTATGAGTTATCTATTTCTTGTTTTACTCCATCAGCTACTTTTAGAAGCCCCCTGAGCACACAGCACCAACTTTTATACATTTTAGCAACACATCAAATATATCTGGTTAGTCTACTTTCACTCATTCTTCTTAACTTCCCCATGACTAAACCATCTAACTGAAAATTCAGCCTCAGACAAACCTTGTAATTAAGGATAAGATACCTAAAAAGAAAGCAAACCTAGAATTGGCATAAATGACAATGTGAAAAATACCCCAGTGTATTCCAGGAAAGTTTAGTTTGACTAATGGCATGACTAGTGTTATGAAAAAGGAAACAATGGGCAGCAAGCATGCAGTGATGGTCAGAGGTGGCCTCAGTTCATAAATCATTTTATTTTCTCATATCTTAGGTATTACTTTTTAATAGTAAAGAGCAAAAATAATGTAGACTTGGCCAATGCAGCAGCTGCTTACTAAGCAAGTGCCTATTCATTTGTGCTTGAATGCTCAGCATCCGTTCAAAAAGCGAACAAAAAAATGAAGGTGGTTTGGTCCAATGAAGAGTTAATCAGACTTCTACCTTTAACATTGTACTTTACTGCTGTCACGGGGAATGCTTGAACTGGTTCATGAAAAGTCACCTGTGCTTCTGTAGCCAGGAGATATTTACAGCATGACAGAAAAAAATAGCAAACAGAATTTTCTGATAAAAGTCTGAGTAGGGCATAGCCCTTCACACTGTCAGAATCAATGGCAGTTCAAAGGGAAAAAAAAACGAGGAAAAAAATCTCTGGGAAGTCTTGGAGCACACACACATACACATGCTCACCCATGTAAAAGTGACTTTTCCAGAGCCACAAATGACAAAAATCATAATAACAGGTGGTTAATAAATTACATAAAACTTATTTGTGAGTAGTAAATAGATGCAAGTATTAAAAACTAGAATGCAAGGAAATGTTTCAAGGTAGCAGGAGTAGTAAAACTAAGATATGCTTGTTAATCTATATTCATGATACAAATGTGGGAATTAATATTAAGTCTGGGTATAAAGCATTGAAAATTGAGAAATTACAGAGTTAATTATTACATGCCTATCTCTCTGTACAAAAGTCAGCTTAGGACAGAATTTAAAACAAGAAACAAAAGTAAATAACAAGATTAAAATCTAGATTAAATAGGTGTTAAGTGCACAGGCTGCTCTTGCATAGGACACAGGTTCAATTCCTAGTCTCCATTGTGGCTATAGTCCATGGGATCCAATGCCCTCTAATGCCCTTCATGGGCACTGTCAACACATGATGCACAGACATACATATAGGAAAATCATTCATATCCACAAAATAAAAATAAGAAATATTTAAAAAACTAAAATTATATTAAATATACTAACATGCCATAATTTGTAAAAAATAAAATGATATCTAAATAGAAACATAGAAAAGACTATGTGATTTTTAAAGTAAAGATATTTTTCAATGGAATTTAATATAATTATATGAAAAGATGTTCAACCAAGTTGTCAATATGGAAAAACTTAACAAATGATAAGTGTTATTCATTAACGATGTCAGAAAATAAAATAACGGTAATAACATGCAATGCTGATGATATTGATTTAATTAAACACTGACATATATTTTTATCGAGTGTGCTAATTACACATGTGTTTTACAAGTAAATCTGTTCAAAACCAAAGTTGAAATGTGTATTCCCACTAGACTTGAATATTTTACTTGGCAAAATTTATGGTAAGAAAGGGTTTATTTATAAAGGTGTGTAATGAAAGATATTTCTTGCATAATTTCTCAATATTATAAAAAATAAAGGTACTCATAAATATACTGGTTAATTGAATCATGTAATATCCAAAAATTATCTAAAATTTTATATCCATTCAGGAAAATAAAGTTGATTTACATGACATGTCAATTCTTTAAAGGAGCATACAGCAGAACAGTTGCATCATATATGGTATTTTTTAAAAACAAGATGCAGATATGTTTTTGTTTTCAAGGACATCAAAAATATTAGGAGATATAAACAGTATACAGTTAATATGTTCCCTTGGCAAAATAGACTAGCAAATAGGAGGATGTTTTGTATTTTGTTATGCACGTCTTTCTGTGATTCATTAGTTGCAAAGACCATGTTAAAAATCTGTAGTCTGAAAAGACAATTCAATAGAGAATAATATTTTACTGAAATATGCATTCATACTACTCTATCTAATATATCAGAACACACAGTTCTGTTTATTGAAAAAGACTATGTCCTCTCCATTTTGCAATTAATTTAATATCAACCCAATAACTGGTATTGAACTTTACCAAGGTTTATGAAATCTCAAAAATTGCTAGGGAGTCTTCAGAGACAAGTGATACTTCCTTTAAGGGCATTCTGGCTATTCAGATGAGAGTTAAGAGATTGTAGCTACTGGAACATTGTGATCTATTCTGAACAATACAGTAGAGTAATATAGTTCATGGCAATGTGTCAACTGCAGTGACTTTATCAGTAATGCGATATTGCCAACATATTCCTGAGCACAGTATCACTGCTTAATCCTTGACACACAGAAACAAAATAGTCTCTAATGTTTGTGAGTATTATATCCCTTAATAAAAACAGCCATTTTTATTTTCCCCTAAATTGTTTTTATCTGGAACCATAGTGCCTTGATATATTGACAATCTGCAACTGTAGATTTTATAAAACACTGTAAAACATCTTTCTATTCAGTTATATTCTTTTACTAAGTATTATGTATATCCTTAAAAATTAAAAATTCAGATGAAAAACCTAGTTGAAGATGTTTTTATTGTATCCAAAATAAAATAATTTTATTTTAAACAATAAATCACTAACTTTAAGGATCTAACCATTCTGTTTGTTGGTCAGTAGGTTCTGTATTATCATTTGTTAACATAACTTCATAGTAATAGAGAATGTATACAATACTTGCTACATTTTTAAGAATCCACTAAAATCATAGTAAGCACTCCAACAATGCTCCTTTTAAACATGCTTGCTCAAAATATCAATTGAAAATAAATATTCATTACTTGGTTATTTGACCTCTTTTACACATCTATATGAATTTTTATAACCAATAAGATTATCTTTTCTAAATTTTTGAAAATTGATGCAGGTATTGATTTTTAAAGATTTCTTTTGTGTGTGTGTGTGTGTGTGTGTATGTGTGTGTGTGTGTGATTATATGTTCTGAAGGTGGCCAGAAGGCACCTTGGATCACTTAATACTGAAATTACAAACATTTATAACTCCCCTTTTGTAGATTCTAGTATCTGAACTCTGGTCCTGTAGTAGAGTAAGTGCTCTTAACCTCTGAGACATCTCTCTGGCACTGACTTTGGTACTTTGATGAGAATTTTATTGATCTTGAAAAGAAAGCCATTTTAATAATATTCATTCTCCTTGTTTTGAGCAAGAAAGCCAAACTATATACATTTCAATAAGTTTTTTTTAACATACTGTCACAATATAGTAGCAGTCACAGCCTGATATTGGAAGGTAGACCAATGAAAAAGAACAGAAGACTTTAAAATAAACTGACATATCTATACTACTAGAAGTATGAAATTAAAAATGTCAAAAGTACTTCAGAAAAGACTGCCTCTTCAGCATACAGTGCTGGGAAAATTGAATATACACATGTAAACATTTGAAGTTTTATTCCCCTATTTCATTACATATAAGAAGTAACTGAAGTTGTATCAGGTCCTTAATGTGAGATATGGAAAATTGAAAATGCTATAGGTAACCATTGCAGATATGGCATAGGCAATGATTTCACCAATTATACACAAACAGATTAGGAAATTAAAGCAAGAGTGTTCATTAACATTACATCCAAGTAAAATGTTTCTGCATAGCCGGGCGTTGGTGGCGCACGCCTTTAATCCCAGCACTTGGGAGGCAGAGGCAGGCGGATCTCTGTGAGTTCGAGGCCAGCCTGGGCTACCAAGTGAGCTCCAGGAAAGGCGCAAAGCTACACAGAGAAACCCTGTCTCGAAAAACCAAAAAAAAAAAAAAAAAAAAAAAAAAATGTTTCTGCATGATGCTAGACTGATGGTCCAGTGGTTAAGACTATTTGCTGTTACTCCAGAGGACCCAAGAATGATTCATAGCTCCCCCATCAGGTGGTTAATGTCCCACTCCATCTCCAATAGATTCAATGTTTTTGGCCTTTTCAGGCAACAATACACACATAGACACATAGGCTCTCACACCTACATATGATTAAAAATAATACAACAAATCTTAAAATAAAGCTGCACAGCTGAGTTAACTTTCAACAGAGAAAAGGCAGGGCTCTACAGAATGCTCAAAAAACCTCCCTTCTTTACATCCAACAGAATTATTAATATTCAGAGTATATAAACCAAGATATAAAGTCAAAACAAACCAGTAATTGGAATTGGAAAAATGGCTCAGTGGGCAAATACTTGCAAAAGCCTCGTGATACGATTTTGGATTGTCAGCATCCACATGAAAGCTGGATGCAGTATCACATGTCTATAGATTCAGAACTGGGGTTCAGAGACAGGTGACTCTGGGGTATTCTGATAAGTTAGTCAGATCAACTTGAGCTCCAAGCACAGTCAAAGACTTTCTCAGTAAATATTGTGGTATAACAACATAGGAATGCATCCTGATAGAGAACTCTGGCTGGCACACATACTCACAAGTATGTTCATACATAGATGCACAATATTCACACTTAAGATAATAATTAAGAAAGAAAGAGAGAGAGAGAGGCGGGGAGAAAGAGAGGGAGGGAGGAAGAAAGAAACAAAGAAACATAGAAAAATCATCTGAACACACATTTCTAAAAACGAAAATAGATGAGTCAGTGGTCAATAGAGAGATGTAGAAATGCTCATTCTCTTTAATCATCAGAGACACACAGATCAATACTATATTGAGATTCCACCTCGCCATCATCAGAATAGGTATTACACAAAAATGAAAACAAACAAACAAACAATCAAATTCTGGTGAGGATGTGTGGCCAGAGCAGAGGGAATAAATCTTATTTACTCTTGGTGTGAGTAAAAATAATGACGGAATTGCAGATAATCATATTGAGTTAAATAAGCATACAGATCAAAATGGCATATTTCCTCTAATAATATGTGATATTGCTAGAGATAGGAGTAAGATCTTTCCGTCTCTCCCTCTTGCCCTCCCTCCCTTGCCCCTCCCCCCCTTTTTTTTCTTTCTACAGTGTAGTCTCCCTTGGAGAAGACAAAGGCTATATCCCAGAGGTACCTTTAGTGAGCTCTGTGGAAGCAGAGGCTTTAAACTCATTGTAGAAGAAAGAGAATTCAGCAAAGTAGTGGCAAGTTTTCTAATGAACTTGATGCAGAAAGTGAATATTGAGATAGGATCGAAATACTGAAAACAGCTCAAAAATTTTAGATGTGTTTCAGAAGCCCTGATTCTACACTTGAGTACTGGACTGAACTTTGAGAGCACACTGCTCCTTAGTAAAGTTCATTCTGTGTAAGTTGAACTCAGATATGTTGACATATCAAAATGTTACCGACTAAGTCCTTTACACTAGTAGTGGCTGATTACCAACTCTTGTTCTCCTCACGTCCTGGTTCTTCTTTGAATCTTGGGGCGCTCTCTTGGGTCTGTGCTCTCCTGCCTTGTCTCACACCCAACCAGAGTCTGCCGGACCCACTCATTTTAACCAAAGGAAAGCCTCACTACCCAATCCCTAATTTACATACAGATCTAGCCAGTCATGTCGAAGCGGTGGGCATATAAAGAGCCAGTTAAGGCAAAACCGACTTGCACTTTCTCTTGTAGCAAATAGCTTTTAAATTCCAGTAAAGCTTTATTTCACCTTTTACTATCTTTACTTCTGATTCTTTGCAATCATGAAGCAACAACCTTGGAAACTTCTGTCTCAGAGGATCATGGTGTCCCTTAAGTTTCCAGAGCTCTTTTCTCTGAGTTAAGGCTACCTATGCCAAGAAATTGGCCGTGTTGCATTCCAAAGACCCTAAAACAGTATCTTAGTGGGCAACAAATGTTATGAATATCAGAAAGTAGACTAACAATGGAGGAGAGCAAAACAAGGAAGAGGAGGGAAAGACAGGAGGCTAAGATAGGGTGTGAAACAATGTGACCTCGAACAAAACACAAGGTATTTGTGCATGTAAATGAGAGAGAAAACATTATCTCTAAAATAAGTCTAGAATAATATTACCAAAAATATCAGAAAAGTAACGATATGAGTATTTTTCAGTACTGAGTTTACAGACATGCTGTCTCTTTTGTTTTGTCCTCTCGGTGCAACTTTGTCAATGCTTCAATAGACACAGCAGATTGTCATGTAGTTTCCCTCTGGCTTCCCATGCTCTCTCTCAGTTTTGAGTGCTTACTCTCTGTTCTCTCACTCCACCTCTGCAGATATATATATATATATATATATATATATATATATATATATATATATATATATATCTGAGTGTGTGTGTGTGTGTGTGTGTGTGTGTATTGTGTGTGTGTGTATTCAACTGCTGTGCAAAAGAAAAGCTGTGAATGTTTAGTGTGTGTAATTTAATAACCCTGGGCATTTAATATCCACACTTAAAAATCCATCTCTTTAATATACCTAATGACTAATGCCTCCTTTGAAATTCGCTTATAAAGTCCCTTTGGTTTTTGATGATACCTTGATATGCTTATTAATATTAATGTATTTTATCAAATTTCTAGAACTGTCAGCTGAGCACTGTATAGCAGTGTTTCCAGAACATGTTCTTCCCTTCTTGGGATAAGATCTAGGAATTTAAGATTAATCAATTTACAGATGTATCTCAGGCTACACAAATAAAATACAGCCTCTAGTCAAGGCTGCTTAAAGAAAGAAAGCCCCAAGGCAAGCCGTCAGTTACACAGTGGCTCAAAAATTGAGAGAGGCATTAGCCTCAATGTAGGAAACAAATGCAAAACTGTAATGTACATCCATATCCCAGAATTATCTTGACATATGCAAGTTGAACACTGAGAATTACCCAAGGGCATATGCACTGCAGCTGAAATAGAAAAGTCCCAAGTCTCAGAAGAGTTCTAGAGGTAGTTTGCATCCCAGAAGCTTGCTTGAGACCATTATAAACTGACTAATGGAAGTCAATAATTTGTATACTGTATGTTGAAACATTTAATTGTTATTTACGTAGCTGTAACTGCTATAATGAAAGTAATAGAAAGAACAAACAATGTTTTCACATCATTAGGTGTTTCTAAATTGAGAGTGATCTTATTAAAGACTGAAAATTAATTCATTTGTCTGGCTACTAAATTATTTAAAAAATTTTCTGTGTGGTGAACTGTGCTTTCTACTGGAGAGAACACTATAGCCAACAATAGACATAACTGGTCTCAAGGCTGATTATCTGTAATTATACTTTATTTGTTACTAATTTTGCAATTGATATATTTAAAAACATAATTTTATTAAGTTATAAGTATGATTATTAAAAATGAGGTAGCAAAAATGGAAAGGAGAATAGGAAATATAATAATAATGTAAAATTATTTTCTTTTCAATATCATTCTCAAAATGAATCACTGAATGTGAATCTCAATATAAAATAGACAAAGTCTGAGTACTGATGGAACCTGGGAAAGATGATAATCGCATGACAACATAAAATATTTGGGTCCATACAATTGAAATTCTCTTCTATGATTCAAAGAAAAATCTCAGAAATAATATCCAAGCACATAATCCTCGACAGATATTTTTAGCTAGAGTTTTCCTGCCTTGCCCACAGTCAGGACAAATCTCTGTCACGCGCCAGTCCCACAGACTCTCAGACCCAACCAAGGAAACACAGAGACTTATATTGGTTACAAACTGTATGGCTGTGGCAGGCTTCTTGCTAACTGTTCTTATAGCTTAAATTAATCCATTTCCATAAATCTATACCTTGCCACGTGGCTCGTGGCTTACCGGCAACTTCACATGTTGCGTGTCACGGCAGCGGCTAGCAGTGTCTCTTTCAGCCTTCATGTTCTTTCTTTTCTCCTCTCTCTTAGTCCCGCCTATACTTCCTGCCTAGCCACTGGCCAATCAGTGTTTTATTTATTGACCAATCAGTGTAATTTGACATACAGATCATCCCACAGCAGATATTTCAAAAGCACCTAAGACATCAGCTTTAATAAATTGCATGTGACACAATATTTGGACTGTAATACCAAAAGTAATAAAATCAGCATACTGATCATTGCCTTAAGAAACAAATCACACAACTAAAGATGACAAAGTACTTAATGAGCACCAGAAAAATCAACATAGTCATTGACAATACTTCAATAAATCACCCTGCCTTTGAGAAAGCAACTAATTAATGTGTATGTGTATACATCACAGAATAATATTATTCATTAGACCTATTTGGCACAGATACATGTATGATTTATAAGAGGTGCAGGAAAGGATTTAGTAAAATCTTTGTATTTTACAGAGACTAGAAATATTTTCCCATAATAAAATCAACATATGATGTCAATAACTTCTGCTAATGTGAGAATAATATCAAGCAGTTATATTCTTGGACTGTTACAAAATAGCTGGATTTCAAGCTGAACATGATCATGTATGCTTTAAATACTATTTCTTAAAAGTTAGAGTTAAGGAGAATTTGAGTTTTAAGGTCAACCTAGACTGAATAGCATGACCTGCATCAAAACAAACACAAACTAGCAAAGAAACAAAACCCATAGAATTCAGTTTTCGAAAAGTGATAAACCTAAATCTAATGAAAATTTATATAACTGAACAGATCAACATCCTATATATTAAAGTCTTAGCATTTTAATGATTCTGAGGATTGAATAGATGCTCAGTAGTCAAGAGTACACAGATCCCAACAACAAAAGAGTGGATCATCACTATCTATAACCCCTTTTCCAAGGGATCCAATATTTCCTCTGGCCTTCTCAGGAAGTAGGCAATAATGTTGTGCACAGACATACATTGATACAAAGCACTCATAAACATAAAACAAAAAGAAGTAAATAGTAGAATATATTTTAATTTAAATACCTGGAAGACACACTTAAATTTGCCTGAAATAAGCAAGATATGGTGGTGCATGCCTTTATTCTCAGCACCCAGGAGACAAAAGCAGGATGATCTTTGTTGTTTTGAGGCCACCCTGATTTACATAGGGAGGTCCAGGCTAACAGGAACTACATAATGAGACTGTGTATCATAAAACAACAAACAAAAAGCAGCCAGCCTAAACAACAACAAAAATACCTGATTATGTAAAAATTATTTTAAACCTTTAAATAAAGTGTATGGGGGGCGGGAAGGCAGTGGAGAGATGGCTAAGAGGTTAAGAGCACTGGCTGCTCTTCCAGAGGTCCTGAGTTCAATTCCCAGCAACCTCATGGTGGCTCACAACCATCTGTAGTGGGATCTGATGCCCTCTTCTGGCATAAAGACAGAACATTCATATTCATAAAATAAATAAATAAATCTTTAAAAAAAATGGCTGGGCAGTGGTGGTGCATGCCATTAATCCCTGCACTTGGGAGGTAAAGGGAAGCAGATCTCTGTGAGTTTGAGGCCAGCCTGGTCTATATAGCAAATACAGCCAGGATAAAACAGAGAAACCCTGTCTCAAAAAAACAAAAAACAACCAACCAAACAAAAACAAACAAAAAGGAACACCAGGTACCCATTTAAATATTTAAAACTGTTCAGGAAAGAAAAGAAAAAAGGTAAAAACAAATGAGTTCATTTTACTGTAGGATTGTCATTGTGACTTAAATGTAGAGTAATTGCCAATTGCAGACCTATTTATTTATCTCCAGGATTTGAAGAAGCATTATAATATAACTGTGACTTAGATTCCCCTCTCCTACTTCTAGGAGCTGCTCCTGCTGTGTGTAGGGATTTGGGAGGTATAATGGGTGAGGAATGGCAATGAGGAAGTTGTTGGGGAATACTATTTGGAAACTCAAGGGCAGAAATTGAAGGCAAAGCTGTAGTTGAATATTGGTTGTTTTTGGAAGATAACACTAAATTTCATTTCTCAAGTGAATGGATCTAAAATTCCAGTATATTTAGAGGCATAGATTTTCCATGCCCTGTTTCATAATCTGGATAAACATGAATAGACTCTACTTACCTATTCAAGTTCAGTTTCTTTACGATGTATCTATTACTCACTGGACTCGTAGTTGATTAGCTTTTCACATTACAATTACTCGTGTACATATGGGATTTTCTGAGGTCGTGATATTTAAGGGGTCTCCAAAGAAAACACTGAATTAAAAGCAACAGGTCAGAAAGAAAGTTCAATTCCTGCTTAATTCAAAATAATTACTTTGTAATGGGTGACTAGCCCACCTTTAGATGACAGGAAAAAAAAAAAAAAACCAAGAAACTTGTCTTGGTTTCATATTAACCTGTGAATGAGTAGAAAAAGCCATAAATGTGATTCTGTGACAAGAATGCCCTGAAAGGGATTATCTTCTGCCTTCCTTTTCAGAGACAATCTCTACTTCTGTCCCCTGTGATAAACCCACAAGACTGACATTGGGGGGGTGGCTTCCTTTCTTCTTAGGCTCCCTTCTAGGATGACCATGGGTGAATACAAGCAGAAGAAGGTGATGAAAGATAACATTCCTCGGCTTCCCCTGTTCAGAGTCACTCCCAACTGATTGCATTCTTAATACTGGTTTGTGTGCCTCCAGTCTAGATCATACCCTTTTGTAACTGCAGTAATGTTAGCAAAATCAACACCTTTTCACTGCACCTTTCTTAGGATTTCACTCTGTCTTAGATTTCCTTGTGCAGCATATGCATGTTTGCAAATAAGCTCTTAATTAATTTTGGCAGTGTACTCAATTTGTGTGTCATAGTTTTCTTTATGAGGAATCAAGTGGAAAAGGCACAATTAAAACGAATTTGTACTACATAGTATCTAGAGCAAAATATCTAAAATAAATAAAATTGTTTTAAATAAAATGAGACTTACATTCAGAAAAGACAAAAATTTTATTCTGTGTAATGTTAATAAAATGTCTCAATATATGTATATATTATTAAAGAATGCAAGAATAAAACACACACTGTATATAAATTTCCTAATATAATCACTAGTTCCTAAAAATGCTTCATAGAAGATATATGTTTTTACTTAGGTCTTTGTAAAACTCATCTAATATATGCTGCAAATCAATGAAATTAGTACTACAGGTATTATAAATGTACATGCATGTATGTCTGTACATATGTATTTATATGTGTGTTATTTAACATAAACATATAATGTTATATATTGTGATGGTTTAAATGAGGATGTCTCCCAAAAGCTTTCATATATGAATACTTGGTTTGCAGTTGGTGGAAATTTTGGGAAATTTTAGGAGGTGTGATTGTATTGGAGCAGTTGTATCATTGGGTGTGTGCTCAGGGACTCAGAAGCTCGATTTATTCCTGTTTGCCTCCTGGTTGTGTTCACAGGGTATGAGATCTCAAATACTGCACCAGTGCCATGCCTGCCTGACTGCCTGCTGCCATACTCCCTTCCATGATAATCATGGACTCTAACCCTTTGAAATTGTAAGCCTCAAATAAGCCACTTCTTTCTTTAAGTTGCCATGGTCATGGTATCTTATCATAGAAAAAGAAAAGAAACTAAGACATACGTGTGTGTCATATATATATATATATATATATATATATATATATATATATATATGTGTGTGTGTGTGTGTGTGTGTGTGTGTGTGTGTGTGTGTGTGTGTATGTGTGTGTGTGTGTGTGTGTTTGTGTTATGTATTTTATATGATGCATTCCTAACATATATACACGCATATGAAAGTTAATATGTTTGTATAAATACCCTATGGTATTAGAAATTGCATTTATGCTATGATACAGGGCAAGAATATGCTCTACCACTGAGTCAAACCCAGCTCTTAGTAAATTTTACAGAGGTGTTCCTGTGAGCTCAGTAACTATATGATGGGGCCTATAGGAAAACTTTGATTTTAACTGGTTCTTTGTCCTATTCCTTTCTGACACTGCCTTGTATGTCTTCTTATTTCAATATATAGTATATAAGATGAATCAACTAGGAAACTCAAGAAATGCTGTATAACTATTTGGTATCAATGCAAAATTAATACCTGCCTCAGCTACCTATGTGCAAGAATTACAAATACATACCACCACACATGGCTAAGACAGGAAGAGTACTATTTTGACACAAGTCTGCTCTCTATAGCAAGGCCTTGTGTTATTTTCACTCTTTAAAAAAATAGAGCTGTTATGCTGAGAATTATTTTATTTAAATGATCAACCACTGGAATATTGTAACATGTTACAAACTAAGAAACCCATTTTGGAAAGTACAAATATCTGGAAGATACTTAATAGAATAGAAACAAATCAGCTCAAGTTTGAGATGAAAGAGAACTTTACAATTCCTTGTTTTCATATAAAAAACTCAGTAGGTTTTAAATATATGATAATAATAATTAGAGATGAATAGGTCAAGAATTTGAGAAGAGGGTAGGTAGCATGGAAGGAGTTGGAGAATGGGAGGGATAAAAATAAAATGTATTGTATTCATCTATGAAGTAATACAATTTGAAAGAAAACTGATATTTTAGAATTTTTAATTTTCTTATTAAATGTCTATATTAATCTGAAAAAGAACTTTAGATTTCTGAGACACAAGCTTTTCAACATGCCTTGGGTGTACCCCAGTACTGAAGAGTAAGAAGCAGGAGGAGCTCCACAGAGAAGTTACAGAGTTTTGGGGGAGGAGTTATCAGGAAAATGGAAAATTGAAAAAGACTACGTGACTTTCTTGGCTGGACTGCACCTAGATGGAGTTTGGAAGATGGTTTAACAGCTATCTGAATGACCCAGGTCCTTTCGTCACCCACACAATTCATGTCTAAACCTCAGGCTTTTCCTGACGATGGACCTTTAGATTGGAATTTAAGACTTTGAACAATAATTTTACTTTTTCCGGTTTATATCTCATAACCATACAAGAAACCACTATTAGAGAAATCAACTGAACATTTTTTAAATACTGTATTAAAAAATCTTTGCTATAAATTCTTTTCCTAACTCGCCAGCGACAGTATAAAATTTTTTCAAAGTGTAGATGTAATGGTAACTGTTGAGGTTTTCTTTTATTTACTTAGCTTTCTGTAACATAAATAGAAAAAAAAACATATAAAGTCACTAAGGTAAAAATTACATCTATTTTATTATCAATATCAATCTTATTTAAGTATGTGTAAGACAGCATGACAACACACAAGATTATGACATAAAACGATCCTTATTTTGATGTACATTCTATTATATGAACTATTTCTATTTATACTATTTTAACCACTGGTATAAAACAATATATACTTTTGCTTCTCCTCATTCCATGCACCGTTTGGCTCCCTCAATTTAGACCATGATATTCATTCCCTTTAATTAATGTAGGCATGGAGTAGTTAATGAGCCATTTGATATCTCAGGTGAATTTAACAGAATTGACTGTACATTCATTCTTCAAAGTCATCTTCTGGCCAATGAAACTTCACCATTTATTTTTATTATTCACTGTCCCATTTACAGAATAATTGTCACCTCCCAGACCTCTGAGTTCTGGCTCCTGACCATCTGATTCTCACAGTATCTCTCAGCTATAAAGGCTATATATAAGTTTAAAAGAAAAAAAAACTTCAACTTTTATATTCTGTTGAACTTTCTTCCATTAGCTTCAGAATTAAGTTTCCATGGTTCTTTTGATCTTGTCCCTTGAGTCTCTCAAAACTCTCTCTAACTAGCTAGTCAAGATCCAAAGTCATATCCCATTTCCTTTCTTCCCCAGAGTCTCATCTCTTCAGCGTTTCTTGCACATCAAGTCACCCATGCTCTTCTGTCAACCCTGAACCCAAGGCTTCTACTTCACATTTGTCCTTCATTTCTGTGTTGAATCTAGTGCATTCTCCTTTTCATTTTTTCTTCTAATTATAAATTAAGTCATCCAGACTTTTCCATCCCTAATAGTCTATTTAAATAGTGGCTGTATGTGATTTCTCAATATCATCTAATCATCTCTGCTTCTATTTTTATTTCTTTTGAGGTATTCCTCATTTTATTTGATATAGCTTTACAAATCCATTCCAGGAAAACCAAAGGTCCTGCTTACAGTTGTTCAGTTCATGTTATGAATGAATTTATTGGACATCTTCCATTATGGAGTCTTAGTAATCTACACTGGCATTTTGACAAAATAAATGATCCCTTTCCACAATATATATATATATATATATATATATATATATATATATATATATATATATATATATATTGTGTGGAGTGATATAACAATATATATTTGCCTTACTCTCTTGCTTAGCATTGCTCAGTGACATTTCAATGATTTTAGTATTAGATGCCACATTTTAAGTACATAGTGGACAGTCCTTCACATGATCTATTCCTGCCTATCTGTATTACCATGCCCTTATTATCTTTGCTTACCATCTAGACTTTTCTGAATTTCATGACTGGGGTGTTTTCCTGCCTTAGTACACTGTCGTTTTTTATTTCTATTGTTGATTTTAAATGCATAAAAATTATAAAGTACTGCTGAAATAAAAATTCAAATCTTTTCTGCTTTATGTAATATATTCAGGGGGTACTTTGAAAAGATTAACAGTATAGTGGTTCAGCTACATAACACTTTTAATATGTTTCACATACCACTATATAGTACACCTACCAGTGTACCTCTACTTCAGTTGTTTGAGAATATTTTGAAGAAATTGATATTATATTTTAGTAATCAGAACATTAAAAATTGGTGAACACTAATTTTTACCATCTGTTTATTGTATAAAAGGATGTAGAGCAAGGGGAACACTGCTCCATTTCAGTTGCAAGTGCAAAATTATATAGCCATTATAGAAATCAATATGGCAGTTTCATAGGAAATTGAGAGTTGATCTACCTCAAGACGCAGCTGCACCTCTCTTGGGCATATAGACAAAGGATCCTCCATCCTACCATGAGGACACCCGATCAACCCTATTGATAGGAGCTTTATACATAATAGCCAGAAAGTAAAACTTAATGTCCCTCAACTAAAGAATGAATAAAGAAAATGTGGTACATTCACACAGAAAAGGAATATTCAACTGTCCAAAAGGGCTTGTTCTTTTCTGAAGAGGAAAAAGAAGGGGAGTGGATATGAGGGAGAAGGGAAGCCAGGGAAGCTAGGAATAGCATAGGGAGGGGAAATAATATTTGGAGTGTATTGTTTGAGAGACGAATCTATTTTCAATACAAAATTATATATATTTTTTCTAAGAATTCATTCAAATAGAAGATGGAGAAGACCAAAGTAATTGCCATTAAATAAAGTTTTTGAATATGAACTTAAATTGTCACAAATGTAGTATGCAATTAATATGTTCCAGGCAAAATAGATAGGAAAACCCATTTTAAAACCTTGGGAATCAAGATGACTCACTTGAGCTTTCAGGGCCCTCCCTGTTCTAGAATAGTTTGCTGCTTTGGGGAGGAATATATATTGCTGATAACAAGAGAATTTGTTAAAAAGCAAAGGGAATACAAAACCATTTCAAGGTAAAAGATAAGAAATATATTTTAAATGAAATTTTAAGTGTATTTGCATTCATATAGAGAAAGTGAGAATAATATTTCTAAGAGAAATATTTCATTTCTAAATGAAAATATTAAATGAAGTTTAAATTGAAAGCTAGAAATGAAGGACTAAGATTGTTGGGTCCTCAGGAATTAAAGCTATATATAATAACACATTTAAAACAGAGTATGCTGCCCACAGCTCATTCTACAGATTTATATTAGCAGGACTAGATTCTAGATTGAATATATTTTGCTTAGAGCTATTCCCCAAGTCCCAACATTGAGCCAAGGAAAAGTATTTCAAATGTGCGGAAATAGGCAGTTTGGGTAAAGAAACAAAAAGAATATGAAAAATTACCTTGGGTAAGAAAAACTTACAGAAATGTAAATCCATAAGATTGGAAAGGTCAAATACAAATATTTCCCATCAAAATTCCAACAAAACTCTTCACAGAACTTTAAAGGACAATAGTCAATTTTATAACTAAAGCAATCCTGCATAATAATAATAATAATAATAATAATAATAATAATAATAAAAAACTTTTGGAGGTATCACTATCCCTGATTTCAAGCTGTACTACAGAGCTATAGAAATTAAAACAATGATATTGGCACAAAAGCAGACAGGTTGATCAATGGAATCAAACTGAAGACTCAGACAAACATCTACATACCTATGGATTCCTGAGTTTTTATAAAGAGCCAAAAATACACAATGGAAAAAAAGAAAACATTATCAACAAATGATACTGATTTAAACTGAATGCCTGCATCTGAAAGAATACAAATAGATCTATGTCTATCACCTTGCATAAATCTGAGGCAGAGTTCTGAAAAGTAAACCAGACACACAGCACTTGATAGAAAAGAAAGTGGAGAATAGCCTTGAACACATTAGTACATGAGACAACTTTCTGAACAGAGCACTGATAGCATGGGGATTAAGATCAACACTTAATAAATGGCACCTTATGAAACTGAAAAGCTTCTGAAAGTCAAAGAATACCATCAATAGGACAAAATGGCAGTCTACATATGGAAAATTATTTTCTGTAGCACAAATTCTTAGAAGGTCTTATTAATAAAAACAAACCTGGATCCAGGTATTGGGGTGAATGCTGGAAGATCAGAGAAGCAGAACAAGCCACAGCCACTTCACCTTGCCAGTTCCTCAGCTGATCATGTTTCCTCAGACTGGGGGTACAGAATATATCAACCACATTTTTCCTATGTTTTTCATATCTAGCAGAAGGCTACTATCCAAAATGTAAGGAACTCATGAAACTAGACATCGACAAACCAAATACTCCAATTAAATAGTAAGGTAAAGCTCTAAGTATTCTTAACAGAAATCTTAAATGCCTGAGAAACACTTAAAAAATGTTCAATATCCTTAGCTATCATGGAAATTCAAACCTAAAATATTTTGAGATTCCATCTTACACCTGTTCTATTTCTCTTTCTTAGGAATAGCTCTCTGCTTCCCCAAGTCCCTTACTGTATTCCTAATCTCTGTGGATCTATGGAGTATAGTCTGGTTATCATTAACTTTAAAGCTAATATCTGAGTATAAGAAAATATGTATTTTAGGTAGAAGTATTTGTCCCACTAGATGGTCCCAAGTAACCATACAGATGCTTAATATTAGTTATAGATGCTCAGCCAATAGCATAGGCTTGTTACTCACTAACTTTTACATTTTCAATTAACCCGTATTTTTATCAATGTTTTGTCATGTGGCTTAGTACCTTTTCACTGTTTAGCATGTCCATCTGGCTTCTCTCTGTGTCTGCTGGAGACTCTTCTTACTCTGCCCATCTTCTTCCCCGCATTCTCTGTTTGACTCTCTGTGGTGGTATTGTGTTCCCCAAAATATTGTGTACTCTAATAAATTTATCTGGGGTCAGAGAACAGACAGACACTAAATACAAAGGCTAGAAAATGGTGGCACTCACACGTTTAATCCTAGCATTCCAGAGATAGAAATCCCTCTGGATCTCTGTGAGTTCAAGGCCACATTGGAAACAGCCAAGCATAGTGACACATGCCTTTAATCCCAGAAAGCCAGCCTTTAATCCCAGGGGGTGGTGGTAGAAAGCAGAAAGATATATAAGGCGTGAGGACCAGAAACTAGAAGCATTTGGCTGGTTAAGATTTTGGCTGGTTAAGCATTCAGGCTTTTGAGCAGTAA
Organism: Peromyscus maniculatus bairdii; assembly: GCF_049852395.1. Lineage (NCBI taxonomy): Eukaryota > Metazoa > Chordata > Mammalia > Rodentia > Cricetidae > Peromyscus > Peromyscus maniculatus. The sequence goes on from NC_134860.1 coordinate 79,914,390, forward strand.
TTCAGCTGAGACCCATTCCAGATGAGGACTCAATGGCCTCCAGTCTGAGGAGACAAGACCAGATGAGGATCCGGCGAGGTGAGATAGCTGTGGTTTGTTCTGTCTCTCTGATCTACCAGCATGGACCCCAATAACTGACCTCGGGTTTGATTTTTTTTTTTTTTTTTTTTTTTTTTTGGTTTTTCGAGACAGGGTTTCTCTGTGTAGCTTTGCGCCTTTCCTGGAGCTCACTTGGTAGCCCAGGCTGGCCTCGAACTCACAGAGATCCACCTGGCTCTGCCTCCCGAGTGCTGGGATTAAAGGCGTGCGCCACCAACGCCCGGCCCTCGGGTTTGATTTTATTAATAAGAACTTTTAAGATTCATGCTACAACTCTCCCTTTACCTTTATCCTGTCCAACTATTGGCCAGCCAGCTGATTTATTAAACCAATGACAATGACATATATTAACACAGTATAAAAGAATGTTCCACAACACATCATACTTTTCTTTCTATGTCTAGGTTATCTCACTTGGCCTGGTTTTTATTAGTTCCATCCATTTACTTGTGAATTAAATATTTTTAACAGCCAAGTTATACTCCATTTTGTAAATATACAACATTTTCTTTATCCATTCTTCTGTTGAAGAACATCTTGATTGTTTTCAATACCTGCCTACTATGAATAGAGCAGTAGTGATTTTGGATAGGCAAAAGTCTCTGGGATAAGATAAAGCATCCTTTACATACATGCCCAGGTATGATATAGCCAGATTTTGAAGTAGATAGATTTTCATTTTCCTGAGGAACCACCACATTGATATCCATAGTGCCTATATGAGTTTTCACTCCACCAGCAATGGATGAATATTCCATTTATCCCATATAATTTCCACCATGAACTATCATTTGTTTTATTTATCTTAGCCATTCTGTTGGATGTGAGTTAAAAAACTCAAAGTAGTTTTAATTTTCATTTCCATGGTGACTAAAGATGTTGATCATTTCTTTAAGTTTTTCATAGCAATTTGAATATCCTCTATTAAGAAATCTCTGTTTAGATCTGCACCCATTTTCTAATTGAGACGTTTGCTTTCTTGAGCTGGTTTTTGAGTTCTTTGTGTATTTTAGATATTAGCTCACTATCAAATGATTAGTTAGTACCATCCTTGGGCTGTCACATTTCCCAAAGGACAGTGTCCTATTCCAAAAGTACAGGAGTCTTGTGTGGTAAGGTTGTTGTTGGGTTGTAGTGGATCCATAATGATCTGGCTGCTTTCTATTTTTGTTCTTTTATGCTGGCACATAGGCATCTGGGTTTGGGAACACTGTATATAATTCTAAGTGCTAATGTCTTATCTTTGTTGCATTCATGTTTTGTTCCTTGGTTTCTGTTGTCCTCCCTAGATATTAGGGAAGTGTGGTGATAGTGTGTTTCCTGTTAGGAGATTCTTTTGGATTCCTCATAAATGGAGCCACTGTATTCCAGGTAAAATGTGTTTCTAGGCATTGGGAGGTGACACTTAGAAATGGATATGGGCTAAGAGAATATGTTGAGGGGATCCATAGGAGGGAGGTAAGCAATATATCTCACCAGGATCTGCTTAGTCCCCTGGGAATGAGGGCAGATAGTAAGTAGATGCTGTAATAGAGGATCTAATACAAAGTGAAATGAGACTGGAGCTTGGCTTGGAGGAATGGAGGAAGATGTGAAGATTTTCAGTTAGCCTACATGATTCACAGGCTGGAGTATCTTGTGGATTCCCATGGATTGTCAGCTGGTGACCTGAACTATGAAATACAACTAAAATGCAGTATGAATGATAATTCTTATGGTTTCCTTGTGGGCCATTAATTCTATGGCCTTTAGACCGCAGTTGTAGGACCCAATGTGTGGATCCTTGCTGGGAACCATGATGCAGCTTAGTTTTGAACTAGTGTATGACTGCTTCTTCAATGGGTCTTCGTGAAACAAAGACTGTAGGGACAGTCTCACTTGGGAAGGACCAGTGGACTCTGGGACAGTACAGAATACTGCTGGGCCGGTGTGGCCTGTATGCTCTCTTCTCCCTCAGAATATTGATGATTCTCTTGGAAGGTTTCAGTGTCACTTTGTCAGTTACGCATTGAACAGATGTGATCATTCTTAGAAACCCCTTTTTTTTTCTCCAACATTTCCCCCTAAAATTCTTTGGGAACCGATGTTTCTCAGGAAATACCAGCTGTTACTCCAGATCCTGAGAACTGTTCTAATTCAGTGCTGATATGATTGGAGACAGTAGAAGTTCATGGGCAGCTGAAGAAGTACAAGCTAACTGTATACAGCTTGTGGAAAAATCACCTCGATATTTGTAAATATGCTTTGTTAAGTTTTGAATGATATTGCTATTCTTGAAAATGTGTGCCTATATTTACCACCTTTTAGATTTGTAAAGACACAATGTATCTGACTCATTATTTGGCCAAGCTAGCAAAATTATTTGCAGTGCTTTTGCTTTAAAAGATGTTTTGATGTAAAAGTTAAAAAACAAATTTGACATATTTGTTTTTACTAGTAGTTAATGCAGGAGGGTGGGAAAACCATGTTTGATTTGGAAGTATAAATAAAGACAGCTCAAGACACTTGGAGCTGGAGGATTGTGTGAAATTCATCTGGTGGTCCAAAACTACTTCATTATTTCACAACGATGCCCCTTCCTAGTCTCAGGACTTGAACCTGGGCTGTGGCTAGACAATGACAGACTCCACCATTTAATGAGGTTGACTGTTTCTATTACGCATTTTAGAAGTTAGGAAAAACATATGTTTATTTCATAGACCCACCTAGCCCCTATGATATGGATCTAAGCTAAAACTTCATTTTCCCACTATCCTCTATAATCCTTTGTACTTAGTGGTAAACCCACTGACATTTAGAATGAGTTTACATTGAATCACAATGTTCAGAAACGTATAACAATATGAAGATTTTCTTTCATTAAGTCATAGTTATATCTGTATCAACCATAGAGATGGAATGGCCATCAATAATATACATATTTGGAGTGTAGCTGGATTCTCTCTCAAAGGGATGTAGCATGGCTTTCTTTCAGGTTGTGATTCTAAACATTACATACAATTTTGGAATTTACAAATGCAATATAGTTCTCTATTTTCTTGGTACCTGTTAGATAACTATTCTCTCATATTGGAAATTTTATTATACAAATGAATTGTATTTTACAGACTACTCATCTCTTTTTTTTTTCCTGTGGGGGGAATTATAATCAGCTAGCCCCTGCCAATTTCCTGGTTGGTGAGGCAGACTCTGGAAATTCTTTGTCATTGTGATTTCTTATAGCAGCCATTACACCTTTCTGTTGGGTAGGGTTTACAGTTTTCTATTTTCCCCAGGTCCTCAATAATCCAATTGTGAATAAGAAATTTCTTACATTTAAATTTTATTTACTGGGAGTCACTTATTGTCCACAGTTTGTTCAATTAAGTGAACATTTTGGGGATTATTCTATTATTGCAATAAAAACATGTTAGTCAAGGATCTGTGATTTCTTACCTTATATAAACAAAAGCAGCCTCATCAACAAATATTTTACCATCCATTTAGCTACTATCTTTTATATTTAATATTTATCTATACAGATTCCCCATATTTCAGACTATTTAAACTGGAAGAAACTACCATGCAAGTCTTTTAGGTTGTAGTATATCTCTTCATAGACTTCACATTTGACTTTGTACAAAGAGGTATAGAGAAGAAAAATTGCTGTCTTGAAAGCCAACTACCTCAAGCAAAATTGGCACAATTTATTCAGGCAGAGAGGATAGCCCTGCCGGTTATAAGTACTAGAAGGTTTCACCTATTGAAGGAGATTGAGTAGAACTTCAGGGGCTGACATCTCCCTCTTCATCATAATCTCCCCGTAGTTTCCACTCCTGATTTTCAGATTCCCATTACTCCTCAGCCAATGCATTCCCTTTAACAAACATGTTTTGTGGAGCTATTTGAAAGTTCATTTTTTAAATCTGTGTTCTGTTCACTTATAGGATAACTAAGTCTGTGTCTTAGACCTCAGTCTTGAAATTATAGGAAATAGGTTAAATTTCAGAGATGGTATAGAATTTTCCAGGGAATTTAAACCTGGCTTGAGCTTGATTCATTCTTTTAATCCAACATTTTCTAATGTAGTTATGCAATTAGGAGTAAACAGTCAAATTCATTATGGCCATTATTTTAAAGTCTTTGAGGTATGATTTACATGGTTATTCAGAATCTCTGTCTCTGTCTGTCTCTGTCTGTCTCTGTCTCTGTCTCTCTCTCTTTCACACACACACACACAAGTGTATGTGTATCTATCCATGTATCTACACTATGCATCTATAAACATATATAGTCACATTATATAAAAGTGTTGATTCTCTAAGAGAGGCCTTACCCTCTGTGAGAAGTGGATGGAGGGTAGGGTACGGGGGATAAGAGAGCAGGAGTGGGAGAAGGGTTGGGATGGGGAATGGTAGCTGATATGTAAATTAAAAAAATTAAATTAAAAAAAAGAAGTGACAAAGAAAAAAATCCATCAGTCTTTGTAGTATCTCAGTATATACTAACAGGTTCCCCTTTATAATTAAAAATAAGACCATTTGTGCCTTAATTTCTTGTTGAATTGAATTCTCGATTTCAGAACACTTTAAAAAAATTCAGTATATAAACTTGAATCATTGTCCTTAATGTTGCATTATTCTAGAATCACTAGTTTTATCAATATTCTTGTTATGTTTTAACTATTATAACCAGTTATCATAGGAAGCATATAATTTGAAATTGAACATAATATCTCACTTGTCTGGGGACTTAATATTTGAATATTAGTTCATCCTGATTTTCTATGATCTTAGGAATTACCTATTTCTTGTTTTTCCCAAATTCTTATGGCTGATGTTTTTTGGTCATTACCTGTGTTGCTTTCTCCCACACACTCATATGGCTTTTTCATATTTTGGTTACAGATAAAATATCTCTCTGCTTTTTTTCCTCACATGGAACGGAATGTTGAATCTATTTTGATATCCAAATATGTGTCTCCACTAAAGATCCTTAACTATATTTTTGTAATAACAATAATAATTGTTATTTTACTATCCAAAGTAGTTCTTACAAGCTTAGGAATTAACACGCAACATTTACAATTTAGGCTACCACTTGGCACATCATAGTCATCATATTTTTAAGACCTCCCAATAGTCATCATTACATTCTTTTGTGTGATATATGAAATTGGGATTTGCCTTATTATTTGTGAACAACGTCTATCCAAAGGGGCCAGGCATATAGGTTCATGCTAGGAGTCCCAGCATTTAATAGGCAGGATAAGTAGACTGGAAAACTGAAGACAGTTGCTGTGATAATAGTGAGATCACTTTGTTTATATTTTGTCCTGTTTTCATTGGTTTGTTATTATTGTTATCATCATTATTTTTATTATTATTATTATTATTATTATCATTGTTATTATTATTTAGATGCCTGTTTTCTAGTGAGGGAAAAAAAAATCAGGTATAGATATGCCTGGGTTTAGAGCTGGGAGGAGTTAGAGCCGGGAAAACTAGTTAGAAATTGTAGTATTGAAAAAAAGCCTGTTTTCAATAAAATGTAGTAAAGAAAAATAAAAAAGAAAACTTGAAGTTTTTATAGGAATATTTTGAACTTTGTAGTTTAGTATGAATGATATTGTCATCTTAACATTGTTATATTATCTTAAGTATTTTTTTAAATTTAATTAAAATATAATTACATCATTTTATGTTTCTCTCCAATCTTTCCAATGCCCCTAGCCCTCTTCCATCTCAAATTAATCACCTCTTTTCTGTTTTTTAAAAATATTATTGTTACATATATATGAATGAACATATAAATAAAAATAGTAAAATCCTGTCTGACAGAAGAAGAATATTTGTATATGTCTATTTCTATGTTATTCTATTGTTAGGAAGCTAGATTATACACAAGCAGACAGGTGCCTAGAAAGGTGAGTATGTTGGAAGTAGAAGTAGACTAGCAGAATGGAGGAAGTGGGCAGAAGATGATGGGGAATGAGTGAGATCAGAACATATGACAGAAATGTATGAAAAAAATGACATATTGAAACCCATTATTTTCCCAACAATATACACAAATAAAACAACTGTTGAGAGATGATTTTAAAGAAGGTACATTCAGTCTAGCAGCAGAAGTAACATCCCAGATAAACAGGAAATAGATGTAAAAACAAAACATACTGGAGTTAAACTCATGAAAACATAGCTATTCAAACTGAGTTTAGTAAGATATAGCTTTAAAAGACTTCAATGACAGGAGATGGATGTTAAACACACAAAAAATTGCAATAGACTTCAGTGACAAACACTGACTGGGGGCCCCATTAATAGCAAACAGCATTGCAATCTATTTGCCAGATTACAGTGTATTTTTTCCAAATAAACAAAATTATTATATATTTGTATAAAATATGGAAAAAGTGAATTGCACATCGTTTCACAATTGTGAAGTCATAAAATCATTCTATTCACTTTGATTTTATTTATTTTCAGTTATATAGGATAATATAATTAAGTAATAAAACCCACAAACTACATATTATATACTGTTATGAAATTTTATGTTGCTTAGAATTTGAAACAAATGTATGTGTATGTTTTATTTCTAAGTAGATTAAATTTCTAAGTAGATTAAAGCTTCATAGAAAGGTGGGAGTCAAATTAATTGGAAACTGTTAAATTTAAATTAAAAATGTTTAATGTCCCATAAAAGGGTATAATGCACGCTCATATTTATACTTGTGATTGAAATTCAGATAGTGTGATCCCAAATAGTACACACTTAAACAAAACTTTGTAAGTAGTCATTGACTTTTTAAATTATATATAGAAGTTTCATATTCGTATGTAAACAGAGGTAAAACTGGCCAAGAGGATAGGACTGAAAATGCACATCCCAGAAACATTTCAGTGTGTATTACAAGAAGACATTTTGTTCTTCAGAAATTATTGTCTAGGGAATGGGTTACCTGAGAGTGTGTGCACTACTATTTATTATTTTTATGCTTGCTAAGGTTTACTTTTATTTAACATAAGTGTATACTATTGAATTTTGTGCTTATTAATGTCATTAATATCTACAATCACTTTATATATAATAACATCATCCATATATTACATAAGAGGCAATTGTAACAGAAAGACGTGGAATAGTGTCCATTTCATACAAGTATTAGTGGTCTTCCTCCAGATTCAGGCATTGATAACTAGCTGAAGAATCCACAATACTGCTTGCTTGTCTATTTGTTGGTTGTTTGTTTTGGTTACACCTATTTGAGTCAGTTCCACAGTAAACTTGAAAAAAACACCACCACCTCTATTCTAAATCCCTGGATATTCTGTACCCCTCTGTTTTCAAAGCTGAATATCTGTAAAGTGGTTGGCCTTTGCCATTGACACCTGGATGATAATTAACTAGGGTGTGTTATATTTTTTCCATGTTTGCATTTTAATTATTATATTGGACATGTATACACAGACCAAAGAAATAGGTTTTTGTTCATTTCAGGCAAGTGAGCAAGGAAATGGTAGAGCTGGAAGCTAGGCTTGGCAGGTACGTTATCATGAACCAGGGATTCTGTAGAACCCGGGTTGCGTTGTATCATAGAGGTGTTTAGTTTCCTCATCTATTCATGTTATATTTCTACTTTAGATGTGCTCTCAGGTCTGAGGAGACATCTTAGTGGTTAAAGTGTTTGCCTTAGCATTCACATCTACAGGATCCATATAAATATTATATAGGTATTGCAGTCCACCTGTAATTCCATCACTCAGTAATCAGAGGCAGGGGATTGCGGGAGGAAGCTGTCTCTTTAGACTGGCCATAGGTTGAGCTGTGAGCTGAATTGAGAGATCTGTCCTCTATGAAAAAAGTGAAGAATGATGATAGAAAACTCCTGATGCCAACCTTAGACATCCACATGTGCACATAGATACATGCCCACATTCTTCCCCCACATGCACCCACACTCATGCAAGCAGGCATACAAACTTGAACATACAACAGACAAACACATATGCCTCTGTACACACACACACACACACACACACACACACCATATGTATACATATTATACATACATACATGGATAAGAATAAAGACCTGCTCTTTTCTGAATAGAAAGACAGAGGGAGTGAATCTGAGGGAAAGGGGAGGTTGGGTGTAATTGGGAGGAGTGGAGAGAGGGGGAAATTGTTGTTTTGATGTATTGTATGAGAGAAGAATATATTTTAAATTTAAAAAAAAGAAAAAGAAAAATTTTTCTTGTACCATGAAGATTATTTTAATGTATGATTCTATTTTTATAGAAAAAAATATTGAACCAGCTTCTAAAAGAAAACATACTGGAATCAGAATTCTACTGAGATGTCATGTGAAATGACTGAACATCATCTTGCTATTGTCCATAGAATAAGGCTGATCAAGGGTTCTGGTAAATTAAGTGTGTAACAGTGCCACATTCACTGTTGAAAGAATCAGGGCCCTGGCAGATGGAGATTCAGCACCCAGCCCCAAAAGGCTTCTCAAGTGAAGTGCCTGTGTCCTGAATGTTGGAACGACTCTCACGTGCACACTCACAAGCTCTTAATCTTTGATATAAGGAAATAGTGACCTTTGGGCTTAATTATTTCACATAAACAGCCTGCTGGGCAGTTACACTGATGCTTTTTCGAACAGAAATATCAGCATATATTATAAAGATAATTTCCCATCAACAAAATGTGGGATTTATTTCCTTTCTCTGAGAGTCTTTTCCTGTTGTTCAATAAACTTTAGATCCTCAAGTATCTTTCAGAATAAGACATGGAAATTCAGTTTACAAGTTATATTTCTCTATCGCTTCAAAGTCAGTTAGCAATGAGTAAAATCATCATGTCATTAAAAATATTTCACTCTACTTATAATAAAATATAATTATTGTAGCATTTTAAAAGCATATATGTGAATTTTTATGACTATTTTATACTATTATTAGTTTTTAAGATTATTGAATCTCTTTTCTAATAAATATTTTATGGTTCTCCTCCCTTTATACATTACGTACTTGAATTTCTCCCAAAATGAACACTGTTTGTTTATTTGAAAGTCTGAGTGCTTGCCTTTCTTGTAGATGCAAAAAGGCATTCTGAATTTACTGAGTGGTTAACTTTCATCCAGTTTATACCCATTTTAGAAGAAAACCTGAAAATCCTATTGCATAAATGATGGCTGCAGGAATATATATTTTTTTCATTATGGAGATCCTTCTCACATCCTTCAACTTGTGAATATTTGGGGGAGGATGTAATATGTCATATATTGAAAAACCTTCAGTATGTGATGCTCTTTCCAGTTCAGCAGAAACTTGGATAGAGATACAGTCTTATTGTTCCTATGCCTGAAATGCCAAGAGCAATTTCCACTGCAAACAGAAATCCTTCATTTGAGGAACAGGAATAAAAAAATAAGCCCAAACATGCACCCCAGACTTTGTAGGACTAAAATGAAAATGGGATAATAAAGACTGAAAGAAAGTTCATGTCTTCTATCACAAATATTGAGGAATCATGGCAATGATCCAAAAAAGAGATAGACTTTGAAACACTGTATTCTAACCACTTCTGGAAAGTCACTACATAAACTCCAGATATGATAGGAAAGCGACCAAGGAAACTGCTTGAGGAAGCAGACTTCTTGGAATCTCAGCATTCCAAAACAAATGTTGCAAGTCAATTGTCTTCAAGTATTAAGTCCTCACTATTCAGCACAGGTTGGCTTTGAACTTGTAATCCTCTTATCTTAACTTCTTGAGAGTCACAACCATAGGCATGTAACACCATGGAGATTAGATTTTGGTTTGTACCTATGTTGTGTATGTGTGAAGGTGATGGAAATCCACTACAATCTATACTTTGAAAGTCAGTGAGACCAGACTTTATACTAAAGTAGGAGAAGGAAAGACTGTGGGTAAAGCTGGAATAAAGAATACTTTACTCTCTCCTGTCTCTGTCATTGTTGCTGGAGGGCTTCTCTCCAGGTTCCACCAAGCCCCGCAGTTCCACAATCCAAGTATAAAATAATTACTCAGATGCTTATATTACTTATAAACTGTATGGCCGTGGCAGGCTTCTTACTAACTGTTCTTTTATCTTAAATTAACCCATTTCTATAAATCTATACTTTGCCACGTGGCTGGTGACTTACTGGCGTCTTTACATGCTGCTTGTCCTGGCGGTGGCTGGCAGTGCCTCCCCCTCCTTCTTCCTGTTTCCCCAGTTCTCCTCTCTCCTTGCCCCGCCTATACTTCCTGCCTGGTCACTGGCCATCAGTGTTTTATTTATATAGAGTGATATCCACAGCACTTCCCCTTTTCTTCTTTTTTTAAAAAGGAAGGTTTTAATTTTAACATAGTAAAATTACATATAACAAAACAATTATCGAGCAAGAATTACAGTTACAATATTAAAGAAGATGTCCTATCTATCTTATATTTGTGAGTTTAAGGTTTTATATCTAACTTATCTTTTATCATAACTAAGGAAATTACAACTATCTAGTCTTTAACCACATCAAAGACCTGAGAAAGAACATAATGGTACTTGAGAAATGGTAGATGGATGCAAGCAACTTTCGGGAATCTTGCAAAAGTAGACCAAGACAGCTGGCAGCCTGGAGAGTCACCTAATGTTTCTCAGCATTGTTGGTGCATTCAAATTGGCTACAGGCCTAGAGTATCTGACAGACCATTTTCAGAAGCAGGAATTTTGAAAGACCATCTTACCCTGTCTTGGCAGAGTACAGTAGTCGCTTGCCTTGTGTCCCGCTTGTCCAGAAAGGACAGCATTGCATTTGTACTGTCAGCCGTCAAGGCAAGGGCAGTTTTTTGCCCAGTAGGCCATTTTGTGCCAAAAAGATAAACTTCCAATTGGAAATGTCTTAGAAGCCCAACATTCTCTCGGGAACAAATTGGTGCAGCCAGGAGCAATTGTGTTTCACATTAACAGAATTCTAAGTTATTTAAATGCCATATTCTCTAGGTCTATGAAGTGTTTGAAGATTACCTATCTATCTGAAATATATCTATGTATACCTAGAAGACTTAACTAACATGGCTACAAATATGATTATCATAGATGACTAATTAGTAATCTATTTTTAATTATCCATTACAATTTTAAATGAATTACATAAACATAATACCTCAAACAAGAATATATATATATATATATATATATATATATATATATATATATACTATAACAAAATTAACTTCAAGTTTGTATCAATAAACTAAAATTTATACCAATGTAAAACATTTTAAACATAAACTAAAATCTATACCAATGTAAAACATTTTAAACAAGTTGTTCTTTAAAAGTAGGTTCATTAATATACCCTTTTATCTTATCATTTCTATATCCTATATATCAATATCATATCCCCTTTTCTTTTTTAGAAAGAGATCACATTTATAGTCAACCTGTTTTAAATAAAAGTATTGGTTTTTTTTTCCCTGTCCCACACCAGAGGGCTCTTCTGATTTGGGACAGAAGAATCTCAACCATTTTTTTAAATATGTCTGGGTTTAGAGGGGGAGTGAGCCAATTCCACCTCTAAAGCCAGCTTGGTATATTTGAGAATTTGGGAGTAGCATCTCTTACTACTTCCTGCTGGAGGGGGGCGCTGTATCTTATGGAGACACAAAGAAAATTTTAGGCCTATGGGGTAGTCCATGAGGCTGTATTATGTGAACCAGTTGCCTTGAAACTGCTCTGGATGTTAGATCATCTGAGCCATGGTGTCATCAGAGACCTTTCAGGGGGTCTTGGCTGGTGAAACCTGATGTATCTTAATCTGGAACAAATCCACAGCCTCTGGCTTTCTGTGGAAACAAAAACAGAACCTCTTTTCCAAAGCAACATATCCTTAAATCCAAATTTTGAAGTCAAGGTACCTTTAAAATATATATATTGGTTTAATTCAACATCTTTTTCGATCAAATGTTTTTTTTTTTGCAGTTAAAAATCACAAAGAAAACACAATCCAGATTCTCTGTGTAATATTCATCTTTACGTGGCTTTTTTATATTAATTTATCTTTTTTTGTCTCTTTCAAGCCTACGTATATTTTACACACATTGTAAACGATTTTATCTGAATCAGTCTTATTGTGAATCCATTGCTTTAAACTATATTATTCTAAGACTGAAACGGTGCTGTGGCTGCTGGCTCCACCCATTTAAGCTTACCAACATGGCGTTTTCTGCCAGTTCTGTGAGTCATCAAGTCTCGGAAATAGTGGGTCTAAGCTTTTATCAAAGCAGCGTGTAGCCCAAAAACCTTTTTTTTTTTTTTTTTTTTTTTTTTTTTTTTTTTTTTTTTTTTTTTTTTAATACTAGTAAAGACTAAATCTACCACACAGCATAATGTGATGCTGGCAAACACCTCATTCCCGCCATACTGCCTGTCAAAGGCAAATGCCAGGAACCCGCCAGTAGTTCAAACCCGTGTTTTGTGGTGTCTAGTTGCCCAGATGAGACATGAAGCAGGAACCTGTTTTTGGCTCTGTTTAGAATTGGTTATTAAATATTCTCAGGTTTAAGGTGGAAACTCGAGCCATTGGGCGCCATTTGTTGCTGGAGGGCTTCTCTCCAGCCTCCACCAAGCCCCGCAGTCCCACAATCTATTTATAAAATAATCACTCAGATGCTTATATTACTTATAAACTGTATGGCCGTGGCAGACTTCTTACTAACTGTTCTTTTATCTTAAATTAACCCATTTCTATAAATCTATACCATGCCACGTGGCTGGTGGCTTACCAGCATCTTTACATGCTGCTTATCCTGGTGGTGGCTGCAGTGTCTCTCTCTCCTTCTTTCTGTTTCCCCAGTTCTCTCTCTTTGTCCCGCCTATACTTCCTGCCTGGTCACTGGCCATCAGTGTTTTATTTATATAGAGTGATATTCACAGCATGTCATATTACCTAACAGAAATGAAGATGCATTTTACTTCCCAGCTTAGAAGTTCAAGGCCCTTAGCTTTTTCATTCTTTACTTATAAAAACCTGTATCATTCATCATAAAGTCTATAGCTGCATATTTTAGAGTCAGCATGCCGAAAGTAGAAGGACATGAGAATTTACATGCAGCATGTTTTTGAGCCATAATTAGACAATTCTTAGCATGTAGCTAGGCACAGCTAGTAGAGATTTGTACAGATAAAAGCTTGCTGCTTGATTATACAGAGACAAAGGAAACATCTCCAAGGTGCATTTAAACAGGGAAATCCAAATGGCATGTGGTGGTCAGAAACTAGGTTTTAGAGGTTCCGTATTAGTGAAAGGTATAGCAAAGAGTGAATAAGGTCCCTCACCAAGATATCTAAAACTTTTCTCAGTATTCTCTATATTTTCCACATTAAAAGATAAAAGGTATATTCCATATATGGTTAATTTAAGGATCAGAATAGATTGACAACAGTGTGTGAAATAAATGCAGTAAGATGGTTACAAATGAGAAGGCTTACAGATGTCATTCAAAGAGCAAGGTCACAGGCATGTTGTGTGTCTGCCTTTGAGGATCATGAAGGATCCCATAATCCAAAGACTGTGGATAGACACAGCTAGAAATATCAGAGAAACCTGTTCTTCTGCATCTTCAGAGGGCATCGAATCTTAAATTTTAGCACCTTGAAACTCATTTTGGCATTCTCATTTCTAGAATATAAACTATTAAGTATGTATAATTATTGCTAAGTACATTGTAGTAATTTCCGTAGAAGTGATAAAAATCACTTCTAAAGAGGGAGAATGGAAAATGTTAACCAGGGGGAGAAAGGAGAATGATAACCCAGATTTTCATACTAAAATATACAGTATTCACAAAAACATGTGGAAAATGCTTAACGCTCTGCTTTCTTACTGTATTAATTAAAGCTTGGTGATAATTGTGTTAATGTTATGAAGGGGTCTTGCAAATTATATACAAAACAGAAAGTAAAAACAGTAGTTTATGATTCCTGAAATGGCATGAAAAGATGGAGCCCAAAAGCAGAACTGTTTAAAAGGAACTCTACAATCTCCTGTCACAGTTCTACTGTTGAAAGGGAACCAACTCCAATGTTTAAATGCCCTGCCAATGCTCTTATCAGATGAAATGAAGAAAACACCATTGAAAACAGAGTCTACTGGATACCCTCCATCTTCTAATTGATGTATTAATTCAGCCACTTAGGAACCAAGCATAATGCTGTGTTCAAGGTAGGAAAAAGAAAAAGGCTAATACAAAGTTCTGCTCAAGAAACACTAATTTCAAGAAAAAAGCAATAACATTCTTTTACATCCTGTTGAACAGATATATCAAGTGATAGCTTAGTGCAGTCACTGAAGAAGATAGCTATGGACAGCTTCCACTGTAGAAGTTCCACAGAGGGAAAATGGAAATATCCATTTGGTAGGCAGTAGTGTGTGTATTGGGGATGTACAATGCATATATGTGTGTGTGTGTGTGTGTGTGTGTGTGTTACACAAACATTTATATATATATATATATATATATATATATATATATATATATATATATATATATATATATATATATTTTAACGTGGAAATCAAATTTTTCCCTTCAGTTACTTTACTTAAAAAAATCATTTCACTCTTGTCTTAGAAAACAACCAATTATAAACTTCAGTAATATGCTCAGTTATATATAGTTATGAAAATGAAGGAAAAACCACCAAACATCTCTTTTCCTTATTTCCCACAGTATAAAACTCTCAATTAGTGATAAACCCACCATATGCTTGTATCCTTCATTTCAGCTTAACTCCTATTGTGTCAAATTTATACAAATAAATTTAATTTTAATTTTACAGTCCATATGTTGAGTTAAACTTGGAATCTCCGTGGAGTCCTCCAATAAGATAAATATTCAAATTGGTGAAGTGAATTTTCACAGTATAACCCCTACCTCTCCTCACTGCATATCCAGGCATTTATATCTATATCGGCATATAAAATAGACATCTTCATACTGCCAATCACATTGCTCTAATTAGTATGAAAATTCTAATGTGAATCATACCTCTGTTAAAAGTCTTACTCTGTAAGTAAGTTCCTACAGTATTTTATCAAAATTCTCTAGTATGGAAATTTGGAATATAAAAAAAGTATTAAAACCCACCTCCTGAAGACATAGAGTTTTTTATCCTCAATTTATAGATCATCTCCATGAGTAAGTAGAGCAAAAGAAGTAATTACTTTGAATGAATGAGCAGGCTGTTATTTCAGAACCTGAAGTGGTGACTTCAGTTTGTTGACATCTTGCATGAAATTGATTTAAGAGATCTTTGGGTTTTGTTGTTGCTGCTGTTGCTGCTGCTGTTTTATGAGGAGGATGAAATAAAGAAATCAAGCAGAGTGAAAGCTTTGATCGAGAACCAGAAGTGGACATAAAGTTAAAGCTACCTTTGGGGCTTACTCAACAACCAGTACTTACAAAGTCTGAGGCCTCTTTTTGATGAAAACGGTATATTTCACTCACTATGAAATCTGTTGCAATTGTGAAGAGAGCACAAGTCTCAGAGTGTTTCTGCATAAGAAGTATCTCTATAAGTTATTTCTACATTAAGCCCAATCTTCAAGAAAGCTATTTTGCCGCTTAAGGATTATGGTACTGGAAGTTTCTGAAGAGAGATGGGTACTCTGAGAAGTATGGACAAGTTTCCATGTGACAGTCACAGTAACTACCACTTCATGATCCTCTCCAGTAGACTCCTCTTATCAGTAAGAAAACCCCACCACAGCTTCATGTCACTGAAATCGGCAGCTTTTTAAGTCTGTGCCACTAAAATATAACATTCAAGTTGCCTATCCTGACTCTGACTTTATAGACTCTGAGAATCAAATAAGTAACAAATGAAAATAGCATGAGCATCAACTAGTTCATGGTAAAAAGATAATCTACATCTTCAGTTAGCTATTTGGATCTTCATTCATCTTTTTGTTTTTGGATATTGGTGTGATTTCCATTCATATAAAAAGTAAGAAAATTGGTGATAGTATTTTTTTTTAGTAGAACTAAATTTTCAGATGATTTCAAAGGCTATTTCTCAATAGGATATTTTATAAACTGAATGTTTTAAGTTGAAAATGTGCTCAATAAGCTTAACTTTTCAGACATTGAAGTTCCATTGTAGAGACTATTATGGTCTAGTGATAGGATAGCTAGCTGGGAACTGTCCACTATGATGATCAGGGTTAGGACTGAAAACAGCTTTGTGTAGCTGTTGTTTCCTGAATGTGCTGGGTACCACATGTCTCCAGCATGGGCAAAGATAAACCTCAAAAATCAACATATTATTTCTAACTGACTGTGCATCACTTTATTGTGGTAAGGCTGAGAAACTGTAAATCAAAACCTCACAAGTTGAAGGACATCTGCACATTGTATCAGATGCATGAAAATCAACAGGGAATTGTAGGGGTCAGAGGGAAGAACTATGTCCTTCTTGATCTACGCCCCCCTTCACCCAGATAGTTTGCTCCTAGAAATTGTTATTCACCTAAGTTCTCATGGCTTTTAACTACTGCTTGAGCTCAGAGCTCAGAGCTGACTTAGGGGCTAGGACTGACAAAAGCTATTTCCTGAATGTGCTGGCTATGTCCTTTTACTTAACCTGCCTACTTATGTGTAAAAGCCCTTTTCTTAAACACTACTTAATTACTGTTTGAGGGTTCCATCTGTTTCCTTGTGGTATTTAGCAGATGCAGCTGTTTAGATATTGCTGTAACAAAATGTGGATGAATGTACGTGTATCTGTGTCTGTGCAAGAAGATAAATGCGTATGCACATTGGAAGTTGCTTGAGATGTGAATTCTTGTTTTCATACTTGTACAGAACGTATTTTGCTAACTGAGCCACCTGCTCAGTCCTAATCACATTCTTCCAATCAGCAGTAGTAGGTCTGGCATTCAATAAGCAAATAGTTGAGTGAAACTCAAGAATGAAGTAGAGATGCCTGTTAGATATATCACCAGGAAACTAAAAAAAAAAAAGAAAAAAAAAAGTTTAATTTTTAATACCCGACAAAATGATTCCAAGGACAACTGTGACTATAGCAAAACTCGATACCCAAAGATATGTGTAGCTGGAAGTTTTTCTGTGTCCTGCCCAGCCGTGTGGTTCCTCAGCTGCTTATAAAATAATCACTCAGAAGCCTATATTAATTATAACTGCTTGGCCATCAGCTCAGGCTTATTATTAACTAGCTCTTACACTTACATTAATGAATAATTCTTAATGATGTTTAGCCACACGGCTTGGTACCTTTTCTCAGTTCTGCCTTCATATCTTGCTTCCTCTCTGTCTGTCTGGCAACTCCTTAATCAGCCTTCCTCTTCCCAGAATTCTCCTCATCTGCTTACCCTGGCCAAGCAGCATTTTATTTATCAACCAATCAGAACAACACACATTTACAGCATACAGAAAGACATTTCCCCCATCAGATATGTGTGTCTCATGTTGAGAGGTTTCAGTATGTTAGTGCAATGAATATGGATAAACAGGCCTCCTTCCAATATGCACACCATAAAATCAAAAGTCATCTTCATTTTTTCAGTTGTATTTCTCAGAGTTGGAGGGTGAGAAATTCCTGTTTGATGAAAATACGGTATTTTTCCTTCTCTCAGTGCTGGGGTGCAAATCCATCGTATCACCTTTCCTGTATTAGGGATGTCTTTATTTACTCTTCACTATTTACTTGAGCCTTGCAGCTTTGAAAATTCATGAGCCTTTGGTCAAGTATACACAATGAAAAAAACAAATTTACAATAAGTGAAGGCACACAGAGCACATGAACTTTCATGAAGCCTCAGCTGCATGTTGAATTTGGATCAACTCTGTTTTTGTTAAAGTTTATAACTATTTACAAGCTTCTTTAGATGCAAAGACAAGAAGCATGCATTTCTGTACTTACTATTAAATTTCTGCACCTGTATCTTTGAGGTGAACTTATCAGTTTTATCTCAGAGGGACACGACCTACAAAGAAGAGCATGATATTTGTTGACCTTCTAACCTAGCAATTGGTTGGCTCCAACTTAAAGCTTGGTCATATAGTGATTTTTTTTTTTCACCAGAGTCCTCCCACTCTTAAATTGTTCACATATTTTTCTTTCAAGCTCAGTTGCAGCTTTGAGTAAAAGACTGATGCCATTTGGGGCAGAACTACTTTCTTGGAATACTTTTGTTTGAATACTTGAAACAAAAAGTTTCCATACAGAACACATTGAAATAATTTTTTTTTGTGCTTATAGTTTAATGTGGCCAGCAAATTCATTCTAAGTAGCAGTAAAATAGGAAATGAATCCCTATTATCTATTTACACATTGTCTTCATATTATTGTGCTGTGTTTGATTTCTTTTGAACTTATTTTTATTTTTGAAATTAAAATACAATTACATCATTTTCTCTTTTTTTTCCTCTATCAAAGCCTCTCATGTACCCGCCCCTCAAATTCTTGGTTCCGTTTTTAGTTATTGTATGCATACATGTATGTATATATATATATGTATGTATGTATGTATGTATGTATGTATCTTATGTCAGAGCTGACCACTTGATATGGAATAATTGCCAGTTGTGGGACACTTCCTTAAAAAGGATTATTTTCTTCTGCTCTCCTTTCTCGTTCTTTAATTTCCTATAGTTTTGTGGGTTTTTTTTTTTTTTTTTTTTATTTTTGAGACAGGGTTTCTCTGTGTAACTTTGCGCCTTTCCTGGAACTCACTTGGTAGCCCAGGATGGCCTCGAACTCACAGAGATCCACCTGGCTCCACCTCCTGAGTGCTGGGATTAAAGGTGTGTACCACCACCTCCCGGCCTCCTATAGTTTTTGTATAGGATTGGGACTCCATGAGACATTTCCTTCTGTGTTAGCACATCTGTCAATACCATTCTTGCTCTGGCCTGTTTAGGCAACCATCTACTTGAGACTTCATAGGTGTAACTTCCCCAACATTTCTAGCAGATATAAATTCCCAGCAGACATAATGTTTCTCTGTCTCTTACAGTCTTTCAGCCACCTATGACATGATGCTTCATGAGTTTTGGTGGAGAATTTGTGTTGTAAATGTTTCAGTTGAGACTGAGTACCACATAATAATTTGTTCTTTGCACTTTAGGAGCTGGTTTTCTCTAATGGCCTTTGTCTGTTAAAAAGAGAAGTTTATTTTCTTAGGGATAAGAATTAGAGTTATACATAATTATAATCATAAACATTTAAAAAGCATTTTGGAGGGCTGCTGGTTACATACAGGATATGAGAATGACTACTGGACCTGTTGTGTTACTGTGCTGGTCCTTGTAGTTCATAGGTGTCATAGCTACTTAGGATTGTTGGCTGCTTTCTTCTATTGGAAGCTTGAAATCATTTTTATCAATGCTTGATTTGATGTTTTTTACAAAACTTTAAAAAACAAATATAACAATACATAAATACTTTCCTGGACACAACCTTTCTCTTTATCCTGCGCAGTTTTAACTATTTTGGCAATTCAGATTCACCTCTTTCTTCTCTCCCTTTCTCTCTCCTCCCTCTTTGCCATGTCTTCTACCCATTTCACTCCTTCCTACCTTTCTTGTATTTTCCTTAACTCTTGATTTCAGATTATATCTCATTTCAGTAGATGTTAAGCTATATTTACAGCAGAACGAAACCGACATAGTGACTGAGGCAGGTAAGAACAAGAACGATACTTTTTACTACCTGGTTAGTCTCCATAGTATTCCAGTTATATAAAATTAAAGAGCAAATGAGTAGACTAGTATTTACAGTGATGAGGACATTAGTAAGCTTTCTTGGTTCATTCTCTTCTATAATTTTTTTCTCTTTTGGTTATAATAGTTTGAGTTAGAAGAATAGTTATATAGTGTCAATAAATAACTTTCAAGATGACATTTAAGAAATTTGAACAGACATTCTTGCAAAATTTAAACATCAAATGTGAGTTGTTTAATAATATATATATATATAATTATATTCCTAGACAATCTAATATAATGTTTGCATATTAAGTAATTTACAATTTATATAAATAACATCCTCTCCTATGATTTCATAAGAAAATTTTATGTAGATTTTGAAATAATGCTTGTCACAATTAGATTAGCATCTCATAATTCTGTTAAATTCTTTGGCTCATTCTTATTATTCAAAAGCTAGCACTGTATCAGGTCTTGTGGGTTTATTATGCTACACCTGGATGCATGATGTATGTTGTCAAAATTTGCCAAGTTCCTTGCTTAAGTCCACATTCAGCTGCTGGTGATGAAAGTAATGGAGGTAGCAGCAGAATCCATCATTATATCTTCACTTTCGCCTTAGCTTTTCTCAAGGTTTATCTAGGTATGAAACAAAGCTACCGTAACAGAAACATGCTGTTTATAGTAAAATATCTTTCCTATTACTGCCTTCACAATCTCTAGTAACCTAGAGACAACTCAACTTTTTCAGTTTTAGAGTACTGAATATTGAAAATTGGAAATGGATCTGCCTGGAATAAGCTAAAATTGTTGTCAGCATTATGTTCATTTCATTTGGATGTTTGCCTTTTCTGGTGTCTTGTAGCTGCCTGCATTCCTGTGATTGTGCCTTTTACCTTTGAATGTTCAGGAAAAAAAAAACCCTGCATCACTGTGGTGATATTTTGTTTTTGATCTAACAAATAAAGCTTACTTGAAGATCTAGTGTGGAGCAAAGCCACAGAAGCCAGGCAGTGGTAGCTCACATCTTTGATCCCAGCACTGGGGATCTCATGCCTTTAATCTCAGCACTAGGGAGTTGGAGACAGGAAGTGATAAGGCTGGGCAGGGAGAGGAATATAAGGCAGGAGGAGCCAAGAGCTCAGGTCCCTTTCAGGCTGAGGATTTGGTAAAGTTAAGAAGTCTTTCTCGGCTGGCTCTTTTATTGATCTTTCAGCATTTACCCTGATATTTGGCTCCAGGTTTTTATTACTAAGATCAATTAGAATTCATGCTACACATCTTTTTATGCTTCTTTTCCTAGTTCAGTCTTCTTGAGACCCAAATGTTTGCTTAAATTCCCTGTCTTAAAGGGAACTGTGATGATGCTGAGTTCACATAAATGATCACAGGACAATATTTACTCAAGAAGTGCAATGTGAATATACTGACAAATTCAGTTTTTTTGTGTTAGATAACATGTGTGTAAGCTTCTGGTAATAAGAAACTTTTCAAAATTACTTCTTTTATGTTTTGGGGTTTATAATTACATTCTCCTTCCTGTCCTTCCAAACCCTCCCATATATTCCTCATTTT
This sequence comes from Peromyscus maniculatus bairdii, assembly GCF_049852395.1. Classification (NCBI taxonomy): domain Eukaryota; kingdom Metazoa; phylum Chordata; class Mammalia; order Rodentia; family Cricetidae; genus Peromyscus; species Peromyscus maniculatus. Next base: position 79,935,784 of record NC_134860.1, read on the forward strand.
TATTAAATATCTGTATATCTATCTATCTATCTATCTATCATATATATATATATATATATATATATATATATATATATATATATGGAACATGCTCAATCTATATAATGTTTCTTATATGCACAATACAACTCCTATACCTAGAGCTCAAGGATATAAGCAGGTAAGTGGGGACAGAAAGATTATAAGAGTCAGAGGATAAAGTGGTTTGCTGTAAGATTTTGTCTTCTAGGAATGTCAGAAGCAACACATATAATTTCTCACAAATATGACAACCTAAACATGAGCTGAACTGAGATAACAATAGATAGGAGTCCTCAACTATACACAAAGAACTTCAGGAAGCTAGCAACTAAGAAGCACTAAGAGTGGGAGAAATAGTACTCCATAGACTTCTTTGAATGGTCATCCTGCCTACTTCACAAGAGATTTCTTGCATCTTCAAATATCACAATTATGTCTTATATTTTACTCTAGGCAAGAAGATGACTTTCTCCTAATTCCTAATGACGTGTGTATAAATTGAACAATGAGTAATCACTAGATATGAAGAATTAAAGAGCAGTCCTAAGATAATATATACCCATCCTTCTCAGTTTAAGAAGCAGAATGCCCTTGACTCTGATGTGATTGTACAGACTAGCCCTTGTTTAACTCTTATGTTTATTCATTTTTGACATCTTATTCACTTGCTCTCATGAAAAATATGGGGATATGCTTGCTCTGATGTTAATAATAAAGGTTTCTTAGAGATATTCCTAGGTATTTGAGTGGACTAATGATGCTGTGATGTGGTTTAATATTCTTGACAGTATTTGATGGGTAAAACTCCATATGAAATGTATTGAACATGCATTTATCCTGGGATTATAATTTGTTTTTCTATTTTATGTGACGATGCCAAAAAGCATTTTGCTTTTCTGGGAAGAACGAAAAAGGGGTTTTCATTTGAGAATGAGCCAGGAGGTAAACAGCATGTAGTTGAAGAAATAAAAATTGTTTAATAAATATTATGGAAAATGCAAAAAAAATATTCTTGTCAAACAGAGAACCATTGATGATCATGGTAAATAGTCCCCCTGGGACTGGAGAACATCACTTTTTGGACACTGTTATCTGAAAGTATTATCGTGTACTCCAGTCAGGGTCATTTGCCCAAAAACTGAAGCAAAAGAAAGCAAGTGGAACTGGCTTTGCTCTCTGCAGATTTGTAGCAGAATTAAAAATCACGGAGAGAATGATGAAAAAATCCACACAAACCTGAAGAAATTGGTAAGGCTTGTAAGCACATAAACATGAAAAAAAAACATGGACTCATTTCTAGGATGGCCCAGTAGATTAGGAACAATATAAATACATTTTTTACTATCGATTTGATTATCCTTGCTTTTGTTTTGTTTGTTTTCTTTATTTTGTTTGAGAAGTCCTTCTGATAGAAGATTAAATCAACCGCATTTAGGGAAAGAATTAAGAGACTTTCTAGGTTTCATTCCTAACTCTTTGATCTTTTAGGATTTTTCATCCAACATTTTAGAGATCATATAACCAAAAATACATAACAAAAGACTATGCAATATTAGAAAATAATTTTCTTCTTTGATTTACAACTCTTTTTTATGGTATTTTTATTTTATAATTAACTTAATTTCACATATCAACCATGGATTCTCCAGTCCTCCCTCCTTCCACCCCCCAGCCCTCCCCCGAATCTACCCATGTTCCATTCCCACCTCCTCCAAGGCAAGGTCTCCCCTGGGGAGTCAGCCCGGCCTGGCAGACTCAGCTAAGGCACGTCCACTCTCATCCTCCCTACACCAAGGTTGAGCAAAGTGTCTCAGCATACAACTCTTATAAATAAGATTAATTTGAGTTTTCATCTTTTTGAGATCAAATATATGTTTCATAGTTTAGCCATTTATTCATTTTCAATGTATGTGCTTGCTTTTCTCTACACCTCTCTGCTTTGTAGAATTTTATCTTGTTAAGGTGATGTTTACACATTCATTTAAAGAAACAAGTCTTTAGACCAACAGTTGTGGAGACTGTATGGGACTGAACTAGGCTCTGCATAAGCGAAACAATTGTGTAGCTTGGTCTATTTAAGGGGCCCCTGGAAGTGGGAATAAGATCTACCCCTGGTGCATGAACTAGCTTTTTGGAGTCCACTACATATGATGGGACACCTTGCACAGCCTTGATGCATGGGGAGGGGCTTGGACCTACCTCAACTGAGTGTAACAGGCTTTGCTGACTTTGCATGGGAGGCCTTAGCTTTTTGGAGGAGGGGATGGGGGTTGGATTTGGGGAAAGTTTGCGGAGAGCAAGAGTAGGTATGAGAGGGTATCTGTGGTTAGTATGTAAAACAAATCTTAAAAAATTCTTAATTAGAAAAAAAAGAAACAAGTCAATTTTGGGAGCTTCACATAGGTAAGTTGGTTTGAATAAATCATGTTGTTTGTGATGGGAAGGTACAACTCCTTTCACTGCTAGGAAATGATATAGGAACAGAGGATTTTCCCAAAACTACCCTTAAGAGTTCTTGTACGGATGCTCATAAGTTGTCTGTAGGATGGTGTTCTTACCCTTATATACCAGATACTTTCAGATTGTTATCCAATACAATTTTTGTTGAATTAAAATAGAATCAATGATTATACTTTTTGCTATTTTTTCCAGATTCTAGGCTATAATTTTTTTAATTTTAATTCTTTTTTTTTTATTTTACAGTACTATTCAGTTCTACATAATAGTCACAGATTCCCTTGTTCTCTCCCTTCCTGCCCCCCTCCCCTCCCCCCCAGCAAACCCCCCATTCCCACCTCCTCCAGATCAAGGTCTCCCCTGAGGACTGGGATAGACTTGATAGACTCAGTCCAGGCAGGTCCTGTCCCCTCCTCCCAGATTGAGCCAAGTGTCCCTGCATAAGTCCCAGGTTTCAAACAGCTAACTCATGCAACAAGCCCAGGACCTGGTACCACTGCCTAGATGCCTCCCAAACAGATCAAGCCAATTGACTGTCTCACCTATTCAGAGGGCCTGATCCAGTTAGGGGCCCCTCAGCCTTTGGTTCATAGTTCATATGTTTTCATTCATTTGGTTATTTGTCCCTGTGCTTTATCCAACCTTGGTTTCAACAATTCTCGCTCATATAAACCCTCCTCTTTCTCACTAATTAGACTCCCAGCACTCCACCAGGAACCTACCTGTGGATGTCTGCATCCAGATTCCTCAGTCCTTGGAAGGGGTTTATGGCACAACTCTTAGGGTGTATGGCCACCCATCACCAGAGTAGGTCAGTCCCGGCTATCTCTCGACCATTGCCAGCAGTCTTTTGTGGGGGTATCTTTGTGGATTTCTGTGGGCCTCTTTAGCTCTTTGTTTCTTCCTTTTCTCATGTGGTCTTCATTTACCATGGTCTCCTATAAATTTAAACAAAATGCTTAACGAAAATTTTTTAATTTCTCTGGGGTGGAAAATAGTCTTCTTATTTCTATTTTATATCTCCATCCTTCCTACAGATTGGGAAACATTCATTACTTTTATCCAGAGACTCTCAGCATATTGGGCACAGAAGGTTATCTTTAAAATCCCCTCTAAGTCTCCTAAATTAATGTTCTGTGTAGTGAACACCTGCCAGCTTTGATACAGTTATGGGATTAGGCATTTTGAATGATATTTGACTCTGAAGGTTGTTTGCATGCTGTTACCAAACCTGGCTGTATCCCAGCTCTGGCCTCTTTCAATTCATAAAGGACTTTCTGTGAACCCAGTAAATACTTTCATGTAATTTTATAATTATCATACCTAGAAACTGCCTTTACTAGCTCTTGGCACTTTCTTACTAATAAAACTGTTCTCCCTGTAATTTACTTTAATCAATTCAGTGCTAATCACAAAATTTCCTTGGAGGTGGGCTTGGCAACATGGAGGAGTCTTTATTATACTTTTTGTCTTTGATAAGCCCTGTGTTAATAAGCAAAAAAGTGTATTTAATTTGGCGGTATTGAATTAGATGTTATAATAGGTAAAATTAATTCTACATCCATATGTTGTAACAGGTTATGACCAGATTATTAAATGACACCCTAAATTGATTTCACAATGTAAGAAAAATATTGTAAGGTATCATGTTAATAAACTTAGTGTACCTTTTAAAATAAATTTAATGTTTTAGAAAGGAAATAGTCACTGAGCATAAATGAGAGTAATGTTTATATACTTTGTGCACCTTTCCTGAAAAACATCCCCCACAATCCCTGAATGAGGCTGGTTCCTTCTGCTATATTTTGTAAACTTAATAAAATATATTTTTTTTCTCTACTAATTATTACATGACACTTGTTTGTAATACGTATTTTTTCTCCAATTTTTAGACAAGTTTAGCTCAAATAATCCATATATCTTAGTTTCAAGGTGTCTCTGATAAAGTTCTGACTTCATTTTTAGTATTCCATACCATTCATCTATAGGCAAATTCTTCCAGAATTAATCTGCATACTCAATCAATACTGAGAAACATTTAGATGAGGGAGCATTCTTAGGATAGAGACCTATTTAGGTACATGAAAAGGTGCTGAAATTAAATGTATGTTCTTTCAAATGGGGACATTTATATATGTCCTGGCCTCCTTTATCGAAGCAGATGGTAACCTCAGAAAGAAGGTGTTGATTGCTTCCCTCATATTTTCATTTAACTTGGTTGAATACATCCCTGTAAACTTCCTTTGGCCAGGTTCCCATTACCTTCAACAGACAGCAACAAGTTTTCCAGTGTGATTTTTTTTCAAATATGTAAATTGTGCGCACTTTCTCTAAAGAGGTTCTTGCCATTAGAATTACTAAATACAGAGCAGAAAAAAATAAATAATTGAATTATTATGAAACAATTCAAGTAAGATATCTATAAATGATTGGAAGAAAGATGCAAATGGTCAGTGATGCCATACTCCATGACCAGAGTGCTTGGGTAATGAAATAATTATTTGAGAGCACATACAGGTATCAAGCATCCCAGGTGACGGGGGGGGGGGGCGGGCATCAGAAAATTAACAAAGACATGATGTTTTGGCATAATTCCATACTAGATACCAGATAAGTCATATCCTGATAAACACGAAAGGATAAATCAAGAAAGATAAGAAAACATTAAAGCAATAGGGAGTTATAGCTAGTTAGACTTTTTGTTGAGATATATTGTGATTCACTAAATCAATAAGGAGTGTTCAAATGTATTTAATTTAATCTTGAGAACATTTAAATTATGGTAATTATAAACTTAAAACTCCATGATGCTGTAACTGAAGTACAAAGTAAAGAGAATGGTGAAAATGAATTACTAGCACAGATTTCATTTTAAGCAAATGTTTTGCCTGTTTATTTTGTTTTGTGACAAAATTTTTCTTTGTAGCAGAGGCTAATCTTAACCTCTCTGCCATCCTTTCTCTGCTTCAGATTTGCTGGGATTATAAGCATAAGGCACCATGCCCAATAGTATTACTCTGAAATCATACTAATTCCCCAGTTCAATAAGACACAGTATATACATTGTGTTCATACTGTCACACTCAATGTATCTTTGATATTTATCACTCCTGTCTGAAAATGCTTACATATTTCTAAAAGCATAGATTATAGCTTGGCTTAATTAAAGTTTTTTTTTCATGTTAAATTATGTATATGCATGTCTTCAGTAAGCAAGTACTCATGAGAAGAAAATGATCAGTCTTCTGGATACGGAGCTACAGAAGATTCTGATCTATAATAGGGAGTTGGAATCTGAACTCAGATCCCCTACAGGAGCAGCAAATATTCCTAACCCCCAAGTTTTCTTTATAGAATTTATATTGAAGCCTAGATGTTAAATCATTACCCTTTAATTCTCACAGAGGAGAGCTTATTTGGGTCCAGTCTTTCTCTCTCATTTTATAAAAGCTTGAACAATTTGTTATCATGTTGCTGATACATGGCTATAAATTTAGTAAATGAAACTAAAGAGTACAATATTTTGAAAAAAAATCTCACTGCCTTATAAGGTAGCTTCCACCATGAGATGTGAAGTGAGAGATCCAAATTGTAGAGGCTTAAAAATCTCTTCATGTGATAGTATGAAAAGGAGTTTGTTAGTATGATGGGATTGGAAAACATTCTTTAGATGAGCTTGATTTTCCATCCTATATTTAAGAAACCCACACATAAGGAGTCACCGGTTCTGGCTCATAGGTACATTGTGAAGCTATGTTCACATGGGTGAAAACTCGGGGAGCAAATAGTAGAAATGACAATTTGGAGTAAATATTTAAAGGTCACAGTCTAACATTTATTTTTGGATTATGGCAAGTAGGACAACACTGGAAACCTGTGAAGAGAGAGGCACTGTGAATAGTCAATTTAGGAATATGCACAAAAGGCAGGGAGCAAAGAGGAAGTGAAATTTTTACAGACTTATAACACAGATAGGAAACTCAGGCAGGTACAGATGAAAATCTACCAATAAAGAACTGTAAAATGTCACAGAAGACACACAAGAAGATCTTCAGATAAATTTTAATCTCAGGAATGTTTGAGTTTGAATCAGAGAATTTTTCTTTTATACACTCTGTGGCCACTGACAGGTGCCATAGTGTGAGTAGTAATAATAGAAGCATGTTTCATTTCTTTATTTTTGGAGACCGAGTCTCACATTGTTGCCCAGGTTGTTGTCAAATCCATGGTTATCTATCCACTTTAGCCTCCTTACTGCCTGAGATGCCAAGTCAATTATAAACCAAACCTATTTTCTATTATGCAGGCAATACCTTCCCTAGAAAATATTAGATATTGTTTGACTAATATAAAATTATGTATGCTCAAAATTTGGAGAATTTTGTTATTATTACTTACTTTAAACATGTTATCAATAGTATTAATGTGATCAGTTAAACCATGGTAAGAACTGTGGAAAGTGATGCAGTTTTTACATTGATTTACACAGAAAAGCTGCCTTTGTAGTTTCAATACAAACCAAACATTTAATTCAGTGGTTTTCAACATGTTAGCTGAGAACCCTCTGCAAAACTTTATCTGCAAAATTATTTATATTATTAATTCCTACATTAAATTATTCATAGCAGTAGAAAATTACAGTTATAAAGTAGCAATGAAAGTAATTTTATGGTTGGGGGTCACCACACCAGTAGGAACCATAGTAAAGTGTCAGAGCATTAGGAAGGTGCAGGACCACTGGATTAGAGAGATGAAACATTGTGCAGATGGCTACAAACTAAGGAAGGAATCCCTGGTGATTTGACAGCAAAGGCATTGCCCAGAAAATCTGTCAACTTTTATGCATGCCTCCCACTTATGATTTGGACAAACATTGTTCACTTACTGGTCCCACCTCAACTGTGGTATTGGTTTCTCTTACACAATCCACTATAAAATATTTAAACAGTGTATGTTGCTAGAGTTTACGCCTTGCCCACAGTCATGACAAATCTTTGTCACCCGCCAGTCCCATAGCCGCTCAGACCCAACCAAGTAAACACAGAGACTTATATTGCTTACAAACTGTATGGCCGTGGCAGGCTTCTTGCTAACTGTTCTTTTATCTTAAATTAATCCATTTCCATAAATCTATACCTTGCCACGTGGCTGGTGGCTTCCCGGTGACTTCATATGCTGCTGGTCATGGCGGCGGCTGCAGCGTCTCTCTCTGCCTTCCTGTTCTTTTATTTCTCCTCTGTTAGTCCCGCCTATACTTCCTGCCTAGCCACGACCAATCAGGTTTTATTTATTGATCAATCAGAACAACTTGACATACAGACCATCCCCCAGCACAGCCAAGTGCAGACCATCTCAGACACCTGCACTCAGGCCCATGGTCCTAATCATCCTCTATGCGGACCTGCTGGGTAACGCCACAAAGAACCCAAGAAGGGCTCCCACAGGACATACAGAACATCCCACAGCAAGTATATTTACGTCAAAATTAAGCAGAAAATACACAATGCCCATATATTCTGTCTTCTTACTGTGTCCCCTCAATTTCTCCTATTACTATTTCTTAATAAGTATTTTTATTGCTTGAAATTTCCATGCAGTGCATTTGATCATATTCACTCCCACTCCTCTCAGGTTCACCCCTATTTCCCCCCAATTTTCTGTCCTCTTCTGACAACTCCAATCATTGTTTTCCATATACCTCAGAGTATGGGGATCATTCCTTGGACCGCGGTCAATCTTCAAGGAGCTACGTCTTTGAACAAAACTGATTCTGTCCAGAAGATATCTATCGACAGATCTCACTTTCTCAGTTAGGGGTGGGACAATGAACCCCAGTCTATCCCATACTGGAAAGTTAACTGCATTAATCTTATGCAGGCAACCTCAGCTACTGCAAGTTCACAAGCCTTCCCATCACTGCTGATGGTCTCTATCTTGTTTACCAGGAACTCCTCCACATGGTATCATTTACATATAAAACATGTGTGTGTGTGTGTGTGTGTGTGTGTGTGTGTGTGTGTGTGTTTAGAGTACTTGTATAAAAAAATGAAAACAAATAAAATAAAAACCTTTTAAATGATATTTTGTAAATTGTTTGAGCATAGAGTACATTGAATACTAGTCACATTCACCACTCCCCCAACAGCTCTCATAGCCAAACTCCCTCTCATTAGTTTCTAGTGAACTTTGGAATGTTTTTCTCCTTTCTTTTCTTATCTGTCTAACTTCTGTTGTTCATCTGCTGTTGGGAGGATGGCCTGCTTTGACATGTAGTTAACTTACTAGAGCCATATCATTGAAGAAAATTGCCTCTCCCCTCCTAGAAGCTATTAAATGTCAATAATTCCTCAGCTAGTCTGGGAGTTTCCTTCCTACCTTCCTCACTCTATGCTGGAATTTTATCTGACTAAAGTGTGCACAGATGTTATGCATTTTGTCACAATCACTGTGAGTTCCTATGTGTAACTTCCCTGTTGTATCTAGATGCATATTTTACTTGATGTTATGTACTAGCTGGGAATTTCAAGATCTTTATCCCTCATCTTCTGTGTTGCTCAGAAAACTTAATATAGTTCTACCACATGACCCCTCTGTTTCACTGTTGGGCATACACACTTGATTATTAATATAGATCTACCATATGACCCATCTATTTCACTGTTGGGCATACACACTTGATTATTATTATAGATCTACCATATGGCCCATCTATTTCACTGTTGGGCATACACACGATTATTATTATAGATCTATCATATGACCCCTCTGTTTCACTCACAAATTGATGTTCTAGGAAATGGAAATAGCCAAGATGCCCATAAAATGATGACTGGATAATGAAAATATGATGCATTTACACTGTAGAGTACTATTTAACTGTTTAGAAAAAAAGTAATTATGAAATTTGGAGGTAAAAGCTTGAAGCTGGAAGCAATCATTCTAAGTAAGGTAACTCATACTAGAAAGACAAATGTTGCATTATTTCTGTATGTTAGTTTTAAACCTTAAGATACATGTAATCCATTTTAAATACCTTCATAAGTGAAAAAAATTGTAAGAGGTGACAGAGAGAAGGTTTTCAAATGAGGAAAGATAGAGCACAATGGTATAAAATATTAAAGGGGAATAATGGAATATGAATGGTTAAATTGGTGTGGGGAGTTAGGAGAGCAGAGTAGAGGAGGAAAAACAAGAGGGATAATTAACATTAAAGCCCATTTGAAAAACACATGTAGAAAGCCACTACTTCAGATTTAATAAAAGTATCCTACAGTGAGCAGAATGTTTTTTTTTTATTTAATTTAATTTTATTTTACAATACCATTCAGTTCTGAAGGGGGAGAACAAGAGCAAAATGTTTTAAAAGAAATTTAATAGATGTATGCTACAGTGCCAAAAAATATTCCAGCTATAAATCTCACGTTAACAATTTGAAGTCATAGTATCAGGAATGGGCTACTTCTTTTAGAGTTCCTAGTTAAAGGGTCATATATATCTCCAAGCATCACAGACTTCCCAGTACTCTTGGTTATCCTCCAGAACTTGACGGTTAGATCTTATTGCTGAAGAGATTACATCCTTCAGTCATGAAACAGAAAGAACTAACATTGGTACTAATCTTGAAAGCTAATCCCACTAACAGCTGACAGTCATGGTGCTGAAAAGTGCTATACATGGTAACAAGGGGGGGGGAATAATTCTAAACCTCAGCCAATGTTGGAACTTGGCAGCCTAGTTTCGGGTCCTCATATAACCACCTGTCCAACAAGTTTCCTTGAGCATGGATTCTCCATTGGCAAGGACCAGTAAACCATGGGACTGTGTAGGAATCTGTAAAATTAATGCAGCTAGCAGACTCTCTCATTATATTTGTTTATTCTTTGGGCAGTTTTTAGTTTTACTTTGTCAGTCACACAATGCAACAGCTATAATTTCCCCTGGAAATTCTCTTCTTTTTCAAATATTTTCCCCCTCAGATTCAGCAGGGGGCTACTGCTTCTCAAATCTCTCATCTGGAACTACAAACTATAACTCCTAATCCTGGGAACTTTTTTGACTCAATAGAGACAGTTAGGTGCATATGGGAAAACAACACTTCAAACATTGACCATGCCTCACAGTTCTGGAAAGGAGAGTAAGGCATGCATGCTCAGGATAGAGGAAAAAAAAACTCAGGAATAAACATACTGCCAACTGTTGAGAGTAAGTTCTCTGGACACCAAGCATATACAATCAATGATAGGACCTAGTAGGATACAATGGGGAAAATGCCATGAAAACTGTGGGATGGAGAGATCCATCTTTACCATCACAGGAGTTCATATTGGTGGAAGAAGTATGCTATAGTGAGATGGGAAAAGAATGCCTTATCAATGTCTGCCTTTTACAGAAAGATTGAGACATGGGATCCTATTGTAGAAAAGGGAACTGTATGAAAGCATATCTTGCAGACATGAAAGAATTATTTGAATTTGAATACTGTTGTTCTTAAAGCATTGTGTCCATTTCTATTAATTTTTAACTTTGTAACCACAAGTAGCTGCCAGCTGACATCAGTGCTGTAAGAACAGGGTGTGTCTGGCTCCATATCTAGTTAAGCCTGCAGAAATGCTGAACTCGGTGTCTAGAATAAGGTGATGTATGGGGACGGAAGGTGCTTTAGGAGAAGCATAAATGGGGGAAATGAGGGCTTTTAAATGATTACCATGTATTTCATAAAATGTGATATATTCCTTAAAAGACAAAAATAGGACCAAATAATTTAGCTGTTCATGTAAGCCTAGTAGAAAAAAAACTCTGTTAAAGTATAAATAAAGGTGGCTCCAAATATTCGGGACCACTTGAGTTCAGTACACATCGTGGTCAGAATTTCTCCTTGTGCCCACACTCCTTTCCTATCTCAGGATGTGAACCTGAGCTGCAGCTGGACCCTGGCAACCCATGTGTGAATTCCATAAGCTATACAAAATCACTTTAAAATTAAATTACTCCCCATGTCCTTAATTTTCTTTTCATAATTATCTGAGTCACAACTGAATCCCTATGACAGTGCTGCTGCTGTTTTGATGATGCAAATGTTTTGATTTAGAAATTCATTGTGCCCTATTTCCTTAGGTCAGTCATTTCACTTTAAGTTTAGTCAGTTAATAAATAGTTAGTAATGATAAGAATCATATTTTTGAGGAAATGATAGGTTTTAGAAAAATAATGGGATTGAAATACTAGGAAAGTAATAGTGAAATGCTCACAAGAAAGTTTGGAACTAATGCAGTGTGGAGAAAGCAGAAAGGAAAGTGGCGGGGTCAGAAAATTAAAATGGAAAGTTTGTACAATCTAGAGCTTGGAGGATAAAGACCTTTACAATGAGAAGAGAGGCCATTTTATAGGTTAGGAATCCAAAAAGTGACATGATATTGCCAGTCTTCACAAATGTCCATCCTTTTTTTTGTCACAAACCACTGGCCAGCCTTGCGAGGTGCCGTGTCTACCATTCTGCTTCCTCACTCAGAACCTTGCGTTCCTTATCTGCACTCTCCCATGGTTTCAGCCCTATTAATAGTGGCATTCATGGTGCTTGTCAACAGTAATGACAAAAGTCTCTGTCCTTCATAAGTTCTAGTCCTCTTGGTCTCTTGATCTCTATGTAAAATATTGATCATTTCACAAATTTCCTTTCCTCAAGATCCCTTCATTTCTAATGTATTGTCCTTGTCTGCCTCAAAAGCCCCCAGTTTTCTGGATTACAGTTTTGAAAATGATGTTTTGTAGGGCAGAAATCTTTAGCATAGATTTTCATAATAATACTGCCACATAACACTTTCTCTTCTGGATGATCACATCTTCATTGAGTTCTTAATTAGACTCCTCAAATCCTCAAATCTTTACAAATCTTACTCTTACTTACAAGTCCATTCTCTGAGGTTATAACAGAACAGCCAAGATTAAATAAATACCAATGAAAAATGAAGTTTACGTTGATCCCTACAATTCTGGAGGCTAGAAAGTCCAAGAGCTGAATGCTGTCATCAATTTTCTCTGATGGTGGGATTCAGAAATTCACATGGTTGGTCATAAGCAAAAGAGAGAAAAGGGACAGAAATCCTGTAGTAACCAAAAAATTCCTTCATAAAGACTCATGATGACTCTGTCATTTGAATATTTACTGATAGCATCTAACTTATAAATTTCCATACTGCAAACTCAAGCTTCACCTTGAGTTAGGGTGGGGACAAACCATAAAACAATCAGAAGTCTTCCTTGACTATTAAAAATGTATTACTTCTCTTATGGTGTTTTCATGATAATAAGATTTCATTTCATCCTTTCTTACCCTGATGCAGCCATAAAGAATCCATAAATGACTCACCTATTCCATCTAACATAGTGAATTTGATAAAATAGGGCATAAATGGCCATATCAAAAGTTTGTTTTAATATGACCACTCTTATTCTTTGACATTTATTATTCGATTTTATGATTCAATGGTAAGATAGGTTTATCTTTTTGCATACCTCCCATATCCATGCATTAAACATGGATTTCTGTAACCTTCCAAGGCTTTAGAAATTTGTGGGATTGTGGTCTATTAACCCTTCAGGTTGTAGTAAAGTGTCACTAGGGCTAAAAGTTTTAAATCATCCCTAGAGCTTGATTCTGAAGGACTTTTTTTTTTCCATTTCAAAATGTTTCTGAAACAGCTTGTACACTGGCTAGTGAGAGAAATAGTGAGGCCAAGCAGGCCATTCTCCAGTGGCTCTCTACAAATCTGAGATGCCACAATTGGGGTCACAGACCTTCATCTTTGCTATCATAGTATTTATTGCCCTGGTGTGTTTTGATGCACTCCAAAGGGAACTGTCATCTTATCTCCCTTATTCTGCATTTCAGGAAAGAAGCTTGCAGAGGAGGCTAAAGGAAGTAAGGTAAGAATTTCCATTTTACCCAGTCTCACGATATTGCCTGAATATGAAGATATAATGTCGTTATTATTAAATTATTCAATTATAGAGACGAAGGTAAACTGAAAAATTTGTCAATAATTTTGTCAATAAGTGAATTTAGTTTATTTTTTAACCTCACTTAAATTAATACTCTGAAACAGGTATATTAGATAAAATATGGAATGAAGGCAATACATTTACATAATTCATAATTAATTGAAACAATATGCTGTATCCCAATAAAGAGGATTCTCCCTACTTACAAACAGACACTACATAAATACATCTAAATGTGCATGACCATCTTGATTTTCTGTTTAATTATTACTTTTCTATTGTATGCACATTCTTCCAAATTTACTATAGTCCATCCATTGCTGTACATTTCAACGTGACAATTTGAGGCTTGCCAGGTGCCTAGTAATTAAAACTTGTTGAGGTACAGCCAATTGGTCACTCAATAATTAATTCACTGCCTGCTTTCCTGTATTTCAGATGAATAACAAACAAAAAAAGACAAACTGTTATAAACTTAGAAGGAAATGAAAAAATTAAGATTTCATTATAGAGCAAGATACATGTGCATAGATGCAATGATTTTGTTCAAAGCTTTAGAAAGTAAGAAAGAAGTTCAAATTCTGTTCGGGTTATAAAATTAAAATATTATATCCTAATGTTAGTCTGTCAGAATTACATATGTACTTTTTTGTGATTTTTTTTATTCAACATTCCACTAAATACTTACCTTGAAATACATAACAACAGCAAAAACAAAAAACACACAATTTCATGATTCATATATAGTTTTGTATCTCTTTTCAAATTCCATTTTCTCAAAATATGTATGTAGTTAAAGAATTTTGTGCATTAGTTATGTGACTTCTGAGCCTAAATCTTTCAGTTTCTTGCTTGGTACAACATCTCTAAAAAGTCTGAACAATACCAGGTATGTATTCTTAGCAGAACCCAAGGACATTCAGGAGGAAGACTCTTTGGAGCTGCAAATTTAGTTAGAATAAGGATTATCTTAGCTTACAATGAAATACATAAAACCTTATATGAGTACTCTCCAAAAATATTCAGATTCACCTGGACCTCAAACAAAAGCTATTTGCTGATGGTGTCTCCAAAAATTTAATGCTTAAACACCTCTCACTGTGCATAATAATAACATGCTTGTCACTGACTGCTTCAATAATCATTTATGGTTTGAATGTAACTTCTTTTTTCGTGTGTGTGTGTGTGTGTGTGTGTGTGTGTGTGTGTGTATGTGTGTTCTTTTTTTTTTTCTTTATTTTACAATACTATTCAGTTCTACATAACAGCCACAGATTCCCTTGTTCTCTCCCTCCCTGCCCCCTTCCCCTTCCTTAGCCTTATTTAAGCTTATATTCCCAGTATGAGAAAATGAAGAATTTTTCAAATTTTGACTGATCTCACTAGATTTAGGATAAAAGAAAAAGATCTTAATGTCCTTTTGAAATAACAAAAAAGGCAAGAAACATTTAATTTGTTGTAAGTAAGATTAGCTGGCCTATATCATTAGCTACACCAAGAAAGACTGGTTAGCACATGGCCAGAAAATATTTGGAATTTTTGCATGTGGTATTACTACTGCTCTTTTTGTTTCTGTTTACAAGAATATGAAGGAAACCTATAAAACTTTGTAACTAGCATCTTTGAATTGCTTCCTCATTATCTTGCTCCTCTGTACCTCAGAATCATATCCATTGCATTCGCTGTTGCTTTTAATTCATTAAACAATTACATTGTAAATATGGAGTAAATTTTTGAGACATCTGTAAAATCAAGATAATTATTCATTGTAATAAAGTTTGTCTGCACCTGCCATCATTCCTATTGTTCCTGTTCTGAAAAAAAAATGAAGTGCTTCTATAGCTGAAGATGATATTAGGAGAATAAAATACAACTGAATTCCTACTGTCATTTGTTACTTATGTAAATGTTTGTTGAATTTAATTGCTTTAATTGGTAAATATTCAGCAACAGTATTTCCTTCTTAATGAAAAAGAATAATTTATGAGAAAAAACATACTTTTATAAAATGTAAGATTATTAAAATTTAATAATTTGAATATAAAATGTAACATGTATAAAGTTATTTGTTGATAGGGAAGTTATAAGTACCCTTAATGCATTAGTTTACTTTCTGTTGCAATGATGCATTATTCTGACCAAAGCAACTCAAGAGAGAAAGGTTTCACTTTGCTTACAGGTACAGAGTGGATACAGTCCATCACGATACGGAATGTGTGGAAGATCAACAATGAAGCCAGCCTGACTGTCAGGAAGCAGAGAAAGATCAAGCGATCAAGCCAAGGCTTAAACCTATTCACCCTCCTCCAGTAACATACCTCCTCCAGCAAGGCTCTAGCTTCCAAAATTTCCACAATCTCCCAGGCAGTGCCACTAGCTGTGACCAAGTGTTCAAGCACAGGAGCCTGTGGGGCCACTTCAGAGTCCAACCATGACACTAACTGAGAAACCATTAGAAACTAAGTTTAATGTCTTTTTATCTGCAACATCAACTCAACCGCCTTGAAATAAATTTATGACAGATATATGTTGGCTTTGAACTGGTAAATATCCCCGGTCAGGAGTTGAGTCTCAGCTCCCATGGAGCATCTTTGATTAGCAGTACCTCCTAAGAAACTATAGAGAATTGATGTTTAAAGTGAGCATGTAGTAGTTTACTAGGAAGGTCCTACTTTATTCCACATATATAACTCTACAGTTAGCACTACATTTCAATGACATAGAAAGGGGCGGAGTCATTTTAGAGACTTTGACCCCACGACCACAGGAATGATCAAAGATGCAACAGACAGAGTAGGCAAACAACTCCTCTGTCCTTGAAATCTGAGCTTTCAAAGAATCTAAGGAACATGCTCTGTGTCCTTAAATGGCCTGAAAAGTATGGAGAGATGTTTTTATTCATATATGTAAAACTTCAAAATCCAACTCTGTATGCAAAGCAAATGCATTTTAAAAGCATACAGTAGATTTTTGTGTCTAAATAGCACCAAACAATGCAAAATAAAACAGCCTGTATTAAAATAAAAGTGATGTCTCATGTAATTCTTAACTTTATGTTCTTCATGTACATAAAATTCCTCTAGAATTTTTAGCATGATCTCCTGCTTTTTTTCAAAATCAACAGTTTATTTTTTTTTCAATTAACCAAGGCATACCTGGCCATGCCATATCTAAAGGGGAAAATGAGTAGACAGTTAGTCTATTGGAACCCAACACCATGATGAGGGATGACTAATGACATGAAAGAGTTGAGTTGTCCATTCCTAATTATCAGGGAAATGCAAATCAAAACAACTCTGAGATACCACCTTACGCCTGTCAGAATGGCTAAGATCAAAAACACTGAAGACACCTTATGCTGGAGAGGCGGTGGAGCTAGGGGAACTCTCCTCCACTGCTGATGGGAATGCAAGCTTGTACAGCCACTTTGGAAATCAATATGTTGCTTTCATATAAAATTGGGAGTCAATCTCCCCCAAGATCCAGCTATACCACACTTGGGCATATACCCAAGAAATGCTCAATCATACCACAAGAGCACTTGCTCAGCTATGTTCATATCAGCATTGTTTGTAATAGCCAGAACCTGGAAACAACCTTGATGCCCTTCAATTGAAGAATGGATAAATAAAATGTGGTACATATACACAATGGAATACTACTCAGCAGAGAAAAACCATGACATCATGAGGTTTGCAGGCAAATGGATGGATCTAGAAAAAATCATCCTGAGTGAGGTAACCCAGACTCAGAAAGACAAACACGGTATGTACTCACTCATAGGAGGATACTAGATGTAGAACAAGGATGACTGGACTGCTACTCACATCACCAGTGAGGCTACCTGGAAAACAGGACCCCAAGAAAGACATGGGGATCACCCAATGACAGAGAAATGGATGAGATCTACATGAACAGCCTGGATGTGAGTGGGGGTAATGAAGGGCAAAGGTCAAGGGAAAGAGAGCTTGGGGGAGCAGGAGATCCCAGCTGGATCAAGAACAGAGAGGGAGAACAAGGAATAGGAGACCATGGTAAATGAAGACCATATGAGAATAGGAAGAGGAAAAGGAAGTGCTAGAGAGGCCCACAGAAATACACAAAGATGCCCCCACAATAGACTGCTGGCAATGGTTGAGAGACAGCCCGAACTGACCTACTCTGGTGATAGGATGGCCAAACACCCTAATTGTCATGCCAGAAACCCCATCCAAGGACTGAGGAATCTTGATGCAGAGATCCACAGCCAGGCCCCGGGTGGTGCTTCCGGAGTCCAATTGATGAGAAAGAGGAGGGTTTATATGAGCGAGAATTATTGAGATCAAGGTTAGGTAAAGCACAGGGACAAATAGCCAAACAAATGGAAACACATGAACTATGAACCAATGGCTGAGGGGCCCCCAACTGGATCAGGCACCCTGAGTAGGTGAGACAGTTAATTGGCTTGATCTGTTTGGGACGCATCCAGCCAATGGGACCGGGTCCTGTGCTCAATGCATGAGTTGGCTGTTTGAAACCTGGGGCTTATGCAGGGACACTTGGCTCAGCCTGGGAAGAGGGGACTGGACCTCCCTGGACTGAGTCTACCAGGTTGATCTCAATCCTCAGGGGAGTCTTTGCCCTGGAGGAGATGGGAATGGGGGCTGGGATGGGGGAAAGGCAGGGGGCGGGGTGGGGAGGAGAACATGGGAATCCGTGGCTGACATATAGAATTAAATTATATTGTAAAATAAAAAAAGAATATAAATAAATGAGTTGAGTTGTCTATTTGATGTGTATTTCGATCCCTCAAATGTTGTTTGGTATGTAATTATTTTATATGGTGTAATTTAATTTTTTTAGAAAATAATTTGATAAGAAGTGCTTAGAAGTGATTTAAGCAGCCATATAAGGGAGGAAAAATAACAATTAAAAATGAGTAAAAGCAGAAGAAATAATGTAACCCATGAGAAATATTTTTAAACCCAGCTGGATCATAAAAATCTGTTGAAAACCTTGAAATACAGTAAAAATATGAACAAAGTTAGGGTATGAGCAGTGAATACAGAATAGGATTAGAGATGGCACATAGTCTTTGTTTAATATTCTCAACCTGTCTTTTTCAAATTCCTGCATTTGGCCTCAAATATATCCTCATATTGGTCAGTTTCAACATATTCTTCCAGACTTAGGAATATGTTAATGTGCAGCTGTTTATTGGTGATTTTCATGTTTTCCTTTTACTAACTCTCTGTGAAAACTAAACCTTATGTGACATTAATTGTACTGAGTGGTTGTTAACAAAAAAAGAAGACATGTACAAAGCAGAAATATACAGAATGAACAAATTGTTTTATATGTTAGGAATATACACACTAACACACAGACACACACACATGCATACACCCCCACCCACAACAACAATTAAAACCACAACACTTAGAGAAATATGTGCCATGGATTTGAAAGAGAGGAAGGGTGTTGGAGGGAGAAAATGGAAGGGAGAAACAATGTGACATCATTTTAATTAAAAAAGAAAATGAATGGAGCATGAAATTGGGTTCAGCACTGTGTGTGATCTTCTGGAAGGAGTAGGTGGGATAGAGGGGGAGGTAAATATTATTAAAATACATTGTCTGCATATATGAAAATTTTCAATGAAATACAAATATATGTTTGAAAACATGAAGGGAGGAGCTCCTGGAAGAAATGTGGTTTTTGGAGAGTATAAGAAATATTTTCTGTGTTTTATTTACTAGTTAATTTGCACAACTTAGCAACTATACTTGTGACTTGTAGAGTGACTTTTCACTATATCTTGGTCATTCTCTAGCACACAAGCATCCTAAATATTTCATCATCTTTAGACATTGTTTTACTATTTTTTAATTTTTTTTCTTTATGTGCATGAATGTTTTGGCTGAATATGGGTATGAGTACCACATGAATATCTGGAACTTACAGAGGTGGGCATAGCCTACCTGGGAACTGAAGTTAATTTTTCTTTTAGTTTCATGAGCTACACCATTATTAATTATATTCAAATTCAAAAAGGGCTTAACTAAAATTAAAACATTTAACTTACTTTTTTACAACTTGCCAAATAATAGATTTGAAACTCTTAAGATTTCTTCCTATGACTTTTTATTACCATCTCTGTCTGTCTCTGTTGCTTTGTCTCTTTGTATCTGTCTCTGTCTTTCTCACTCTTTCTCTGTCTGTCTCTCTCACACACACACATGCACATGAGAGAGAAGAAGAGAGAGAGAGAGAGAAAATAGAGAGAGAGAGCAGAGAATAAAAATGTACCCTGTCTTTGAATAACTATCTTAGACTTTTTGTCTTATTTGAAGTGTTTCAATAAAACAGGTTATTTTTCATTCCCTATATAATGGCAAGGGGACACACTACTTAAATGTACAAAATATAGTAATTTTCTTTCATTCCTCATATGATTCTTTTCTTATTGGTACAGGTAAAGTGAAAGTTTTTCCGAATAGTCTTCTCTGTAGTATTTACATGGCTAAATATTCAGTGGTCAATGCTTTGTGTTCCTTTTTACTATTTTGACAGCAAACCATTACACATAGGAATAATTGTTTCTAATTCCTTACCCTTTCTCCAACTTTTATAACTAAATAACCTTTTTAAATAAAATATTGCACCAGTCCTGCATCCTAAAGATGAAAGTGCTATTTCTAAAAGGTCAATTCAATCTGGGAAGTGTTTTCTGGTTTAGACAATACATTATAACTGTAGAAACCTGTGGCAATTTTCAGCCCCACTAACAACAGGAAGTAAATTTCAGCCATTCACAGTGAGATGGCAATGTGGTGACATTTGAAGTCTGGATGTGGTTCTTGCATTCATTGTAGGTGACTGACTGCTGTGCGGCAGAGGCCTTTCCCCAACTGTCAGATGAATTTTAGTTATGTCTGAAAAAGATACTCAGAATGTTGCACAAAATAAGTGAGACCCCATCATCTGAATGACAACCTTATTCTTTTACAGTGGGTAAGGATTAAAATACATCAAATTAATAAATCCCTCTGAAACCAATAATCGCACATTTGCTGAACAATTGCAGCTTACAGTAGCTATTATTTCAGAATTGCTGTGAGTTACTAGGTTGGTTTCATTTCCCAGATATATATCCTTGTCCATCAAAAACGACAGCAGTTGCACCACACAGCCAAGCAATAAATTTACAAAACATCTTTCAGACCTGAAAACTTGTTTCATAATTCTGGTTCTGTATCTTCATTTTCTTCAGCACATATGGGACTGTCACCATAGAGGTCAGAAGATTATAGTACTTGCTTCTTTTCCTTCACAGTGTTTTCATTTAATGTGAAAAATAAACCGCGCACCGGGGGACAATGAAGTAAAGAATATGCAGTCAAAATGGCATAAAAAGACAACCCTACAATTATACCTGTCCCATCAGGAAGATAATCATAACAAACCATAAAAAGTTTATCTTAGTTTCTCATAGAGGTAAAACTATACTCGATCAATATCTAAAAAAATAAAATGATCCAAAAAATATTTTTAAATTTAAATTTTTCCATATCATTATAACTTTTTCTTATATTTTCTTTCACCCATCTTTCCCCAGATGGTCCCCATTTCCTTACTCATTCAGTGTCATGTTCTTCACCTCTCTCACAGGAAAGAAAAAACAACATTGAAAATAAAAATCAAAAAAAGCAATAAATTTTAAAAAGTAAGTCAAAAATAAAGCAAAACAACACACACACACACACAAATAAAGTCCATTTTTATTGAAAATAGATTCTTTTCTCATATAACACATCCCAACTACAGTTTCCCCTCCATCCACTCCTCCCAGACCCCCTCCGTCTCGCCTCTCCCCCAGTTCCACACCAACAAGGTTTCCCTTTACAAAAGAGCAGGCCTCCAAAAGACAAATATGGCAAAACAAGATATAATAAGACAATGGAGAAAACTTCTTATCACAGCTGGACAAAGCAACCTAATAGGAGAAAATATTTACAAGAGCAGGCAAAACAGTCAAAGACACATGCTCCCACTTTATGAGTCCTATAAAAACAGCAAGATAACAGCCATAGCATCTATGCAGAGGACAGGTACAGACCCATGCAGGACCCTTGCTTGCTGCTTCACTTTCTGGCAGCCCATATGAGTCCTGCTTGGTTGATTCAGTTAGCTATGTTCTCCATCCTCATCAGAGAGGCTTCCTTCAGCAGCAGGAACAGAAGGGAGCAGGCACAACCCTTGTCCTTGCCCAACATTATGCAAAGAGAAAGTCTAAATTAGAGGTGTCCATTGGATTCCTCCCCTCAAGACTTGGGAAACGCTACCCAAGATGGGTAGAAAAGACTATAGAAATCAAATCCATTTTTGCTGGTCAACTATCCTGGAATATAGTATTTATCTAGGAATATGCTTGATATAGCCATGGACACCCCTTTGGAAAAATTGGCTTTCCCTTTTTCAGAAGGTATCAATTGCAACAACTTCTGGTTAGGGTTGTGACTTTGTGATTCTCCCCCTCTTTCATGATCAGATTTTTGTCTGGTTTTCAATTGTGTAGATTTGGGGCTTGTTACAGTCTCAGCGGGTTGATATAAGTTTAAGTCTTGTTGCGCCTGGATGACAGTGTTTCCTTGTAGTCATGCCCCATCGCTGGCTTCTACAGTCTCCCTGACTCCACTTTTGAATAGATCACTGAGCCATGATGGTCAAGGTTTGAAAATTACATCCCATTTTTGGCTGAGTGCTCCAACGTCTATCACTCTACAAACTTCCAATTGTACAGGTTTCTGTGTTAATACCATCAAATGCAAGAAGAAGCTTCTTTGATGAGAGGGCTAAGTGATGGTTCCTTCTATGGGTATGCATTGTTAAGTATCATTTAATTTCCATATTCTCTCACCTAAAATTAGTAGTAGGTTTTCCCCCTTGGGCCCATGACCTATCTTCTTTCAGATTCATTTTCACAGTGTTCTATCTCAGGGAATGGGCCTTAAATCCAAAAAAAAAAAAAAAAAAAAAAAAAAGTTGTTGATTGTCCCTATAATCTTTGTGACACCATTGCCCCAGTATATCCTGCAGGCCTGTTGTTATTGTTGGTTTATAGTTTGTAGCTAGGTGATACTGATGATTACTTTTCTCCTCCAGTAGCTTGAAAAGTGCTTTCCTGTCCCATGAATGCTAGTCAGAAGTGGGAAAGCGTCTAGTTGGACACCAGATCAAGTTTCCTTATTTGATGACATGTTAAGTAGTGTCTTCAGGAATAAGATCTTACAGTCAGTTTGTGGAGAGTATCCAACAGTCTTGGAAATCATCTGTGATAGCTGGGGCAGAAATCTTATACAAGAATCTTAATTTGTCAGTCTATCACCTCACTGTGATCTACAAACACTGTGTATAACATGGATCTCTGTGTAGTCAGGAAAGGTCTTTATTTAGTAATGCATATAGCCTGAAGAACAGCAAATTCTCATTGGATATCACATACTTTGGAGGACTGGGGCTGTTGTGGACAAGTAGGAGAGATGAATATAAGAATTATAAATTTTGGGGCAAATTTTCTTTGAATACCAAACATAAGTTGTCATCACACATTTTGCTCTAGAGGGCTATAATCCTAGCATTTGTCTTTTACTTTCTTTTAAAAATGTAATTGTTTTATTATTTATTTGAGAATTTCATGCTTGTGTACAGTGTATTCTGTTCATATTCAGTCTTCAACTCCTTCTGCAAACTCCTTCTGGATGCAGCTCCCTGCTTCACACAACCCACTGACTTCTTGTCTCTTCTTATTCTTTCTAATAACCTAGTAAGTCCAATTTGAGAAGAAGGTTGAGGGAACAATAATTAACACTAAGTATATTAAAAAAGTTCTATGTACACTTGCTGTTTATAAGCCAGTTTATAACAATTTTGAATTATTGATAGAAATATCAAGCTTATGTTCTATGATTAGCTTATTTGATTGATTTTTATACAATTTTTGGGACTTGAAAGACACATTTTATTTATTTATTTTTTGGGGGGATGTGTTATTTTGATATAGAGTTTTTCTGGGTAGCCCTGGATGTCGTAGAACTCACTTTGTAGACCAGGATAGCCTCAAACTCCTAGAGATCTGCCTATGTCTACCTTCCAAGTACTGGGATTTAAGGAATGTGCCATCGCCACCTGGCTTATTTTTTTATTCTTCTTTTATACAACACATCCCAACTGCAGCCTCCCCTTGCTCTACTCCTCTCAGTTTCCCCCAAAGCTCCCCTCTCCCCAAAATGCAATGCTCCTGTTTCCATTCCCAAAAGAACAATTCCCATCATTCCATTGACCAATGGGAAAATGAGGCTTCCAATTTTTCATTCAAATATATGTGTTTATAAGTTTTCTCCATGTTTATAGTATTCACTTAAGAACACTGACTGCAGAAATTTACCCAGTATTTTGCTGAAAACATTAAATATACTGAACATATACCATAGTCCAGTCAGAATTTTCCTAACATATATCAAGTGTTTACAATTTCTTTGAGCCTTACTATGATTTAGAACCTTTATTCACTAGTTTCATCAATCACATTGTGTTTATAACTTTGGGAGTGCTCCAGTGAGTATTCAACACATTTTCATGGG
This sequence comes from Peromyscus maniculatus bairdii, assembly GCF_049852395.1. Lineage (NCBI taxonomy): Eukaryota > Metazoa > Chordata > Mammalia > Rodentia > Cricetidae > Peromyscus > Peromyscus maniculatus. The sequence continues at coordinate 79,959,882 of NC_134860.1, forward strand.
AGATAAAGACATTTCCATTAGTAAACAGATTTTAAAAGACCAATGTCACATGTCTCTTTTCCTGTGTTAAATTAAGTAATTTTTTATAGATCTTCATGGGACTCTCAGGTCTAAGCTTCCCTAAAAATATTTTCTGAGAAATCTAAAATTTGTTCAAGGGCAGTAGCTGTTTTATTCTCCATAACATTAATGTTTTTCTCATATTTGTTGGCTAGATGTTTGGTACATACCAAGGTAAACAAAGAACTTAAAAGAACTCCTTCTCTTCCACAACATCCCATCGTCTATTCACTACCCATGGGCAGTTTTAGTCAACGACATGATGAGTGTAACAATGAGTCCGAACATTTTCCTTGTTGCCTATCTGTGTTTCACCTCATCCAATCCATCATGTTGCTCTGCAAAATATACTTCCAAATGTTTTTGTCTTTGAATTTTCCTCTGATTACTGAGTTATTTAAGATACCAGTCTCTTTCTTCCAAAGTTTTGCAGTAGTCTCTTAATTTCCTTTTGTACTGTTCTTAACGTACTTCATCTGTCTGCTGTGCCTATAGAGACCAATTGTGTTGCAGTCCAATTTAAAATTTCCCACCATGTTTTTGATATAATTAAATAATATCCATATCCTTTATGACATCTGATAAGTCCCATCTCTGTACGATCATAGTTCTCTACTTTTTTTCCTATATCCTATTTTTATCCTGGCTACATAGACACTCATATGCTGAACATATACTGTAGATTTCTCTCAAAATATTTGTGATTGCTTCTCTTTTTTGAGCAGCTTGTGATTAATAATCTATCCCACCATACTTTCTCTTTTTAGAACTTTGTTTCAAATTATTATAATTATTTTCTTATTATTTATTGAAAACCAGAAATTACAGTCAATAATTTTTCTGTATTCCTCACTACGTGTCCAGTAACTTCAAAATGGTTAATAAACATTTTTTCACTAAATGTTTAACATTATAGTTAACTTTGGACTCTTCCCTAATATTATTCTGAGCCTCTAATAATCATTATTGTTTTCTCAGTTCTAAGGAAATTAAAGTTTTTAGATATCAAATATGAATATGGTCATGCCTTTCTATTCTTTCTATTCATTGTAATGATCCCAATTTTGACCATGCTACTCAAATTCTAGAATTCCATTTAATATATAGTTTAATTTCATTGTGTACAGATACTACATTCCCTTTATCTATTCATTAGCTGATGGGCGTTTAAGTTATTTTCCTTTCTTGGCTATTGTAAATAACACAATAAATATTGCTTCACAGATGGTTTGTTAATGTGTAGATTTCATTTCTTTCTTTCTATATGAAGAACCAGGCTTTCTGGTTTAAATGATACCCCTGCTTCTATTTTAATTATTTTCAAGAATTACCACATAGGTTTCTCTGATGATGTGATGTTTTATTTTTCTTTAACCTGGTATATACATTTGCCTCCTTTAAGACCCACCTCTGAATCCCATGGGCCTGACCAATTCTTCTTTTGGTGCTATACTGATAGCCACAAAGGCTTTCTTCCTTACTCTATCTTCTTTTTCTTTTTGTCTCTACATAGACACTTTCAAACAACCTTTTCTTTTCAAGCACATTAATTCTCTCTGCTGTTTATTCTTTTTGGTTATTGAGTCTTCTACTATACTTTCAATTCTATTTCTTGTGTACTTTTCAACTCAGTGATTTATTTTGATCTCCTAAGTTTGCTTTCATCTCTCTGTTGAGTTTCTCTGTTGGATTACTGTCTCATATCTCAGTGTTTTCTTTACACTCATTGATTTTCCTTAAAAACAGTTGTTTTACACCCTCCAACAATACTGCTCACTGTCTAGTTATTTTATGACATCCTGTACTGGTGGTTGCTTTATGTAGGTCCTGTATCCTGAGTTACTCGGTGTTTGGGGTTTGTACTTTTTTTCTGAGCACTTCAGGTTTAGGCACTTACTCCATTCTGCATGGCCTGGATTATTGGTGACTGTCTTCCCAGAAATTCAGGGAGGCTGCTTACTTCTATGAATATCTAGTCACTATTATATTTTCCCAAATTAACTGACTCTTCATTCAAGGCTTTCTACACATTAATGTTGATGTATTTCTTTTATCAGGGAAAAAAAAAGAAAGCCCACTCTTTCATAAGTCCATCCTGAGGTCCAGGGTAAGACCAAGCAGCTAATTCACACTTAGTACCTTATGGACTAATTAATGAGTACCTCCAGACTCTAGGCAAAAAAAAAAAAAAAAAAAAAAAAAAGAATCGAGTTATAAGGGGAAAGGAGGAAGTGCATTCATGTCTGAGGTCCCAATCAAATTTCATTCACCATGGGAGAAAAGTGGATGTTATCTTTGCTGAATGAATATTTCATCCATTTCTTTAAAAAGATATATTTCTAGAAGTTCCTTCTAAGGCAAAAGGTATGCTGTAGAAACATAAGGTGAAATTTCATGAGCAATGACTCTGAAGGCCATGTGGAAAAGAAATCATTTAGAAAATCATTTAGCAAATACAAGGGAAGGGGAAGGATACACTTGCACTTATATTGTAGAATACAGAATTGTTTTTTACCTTCAAGTAATTTAATTAATTGCTTAAAACTAGTGAAACAGACCCAGTAGTAAATGACTGGCAATATAAAAGGAGTTGGATGTATTCTAATCACTGGGAGCCCAACTCATCATCTTTGAAAAGATTCAGGGTAGAAAAGTCAGAGTCCACCTGGACAGGATAAAACCTTACTCTTGAACAAGTGGGTATGTTCAAAAGAGAAAACTCACAAGACAGGAAGCACACTAGTTTTGGTTTTGGTTATTTCTTTTATTTTTGAGATCATAAAATAATTACATCATTGCCCTATTTCCTCCTTCTAAAGCCTTCCATGTACTACTTATTGCTCTTTCAATATGTTTCTATTGATTGTCATTTCAGGCATATGTATATGTACATAGATAGATAGATAGATAGATAGATAGATAGATAGATAGATAGATAGATTTTTTTTTCTAAAATATAACTTGTTCAGTCTGCTTAATGTTCCTTCTATGTATATTTTCAGGACTGCTCATTTGGTCACTGAAATAATGAATTTGACAATAAACCTAAAACCATCACTTCACTAAACTTGCAATTGTTTCCTAGTCTGACTCACATGGGAGGTAACTGTGTCTTTTCCCCATAAGCTGGAGTCTTCCCCACAGGCTTAGTCAATTGACTAGTTTTAAAAGAAGTGGCACAGAAAATGATGTGAAAGAAAAAAATGACGGAGGAAGGGGATAACAGATCCTTGCTGCAAGAGGAAAAGGCTCAGGGCTCCAGGCCATCGAATACTGCATGGACCCTCTGTGTAAAGAAAAATTTATGCTGGATTCAAATATTTCCATAAAGGTAGTTCTTGGTGGGCAAGTGTCTCTTGTTCTAAACACAAATGTTATAGTATTTGATAGAAAATACTCTCATTTAATATTTCTTACAATAAGTCAATCAGCCACATGTGACTGCCCCTTCAACGCAAGCAAAAGAGTGGGAGACCATAAAGGTGAATGGTACAGGAAATGATGAAAAAAAGAAATAAGGGTTATAATTTTTTTCTCAGTATTGTTCTGCCCTCCTAGAAACAAGGATAACTGGTACTTCTGTGTTTAACAAAGCGAATCATAAAGTCACATACAAAGTATGAAAGTTTCTTAAATAAAAAATATGAAAAAAAATTTACATTTCAAATTTCATCAGTAGGTATGGCTTGGATTTGTCTCATAAAAAATGAATGATTCTATGTCTCTTTTTGGAACAAAATATGCTCACATTTTTCCTACAGTTTGAAACTATAGAAAATAACTTATTTAAATGTAACACTTGTCACAATGTATTAAATTGCACAATTTTACTTAAGTAGGTTAACCTTCACATACCCAGTTTGAGAACAAATAAATATAACTAGGGTTTAAGAAATTCTTCCTCTCGGTATTTTATATGTTGAAAAGTGGAACATATGTTGCAGTTGCAAACATACATTAAAAGAAGGAAATATCCACTAGGTAAATTTTTAAAAGATAAATGTGCCTTTTGCAAATGTTTAATCATAGTTCCTGAAAAAAAAGGAAAATTCACCCAATATGCTCTACTATGTCTAACTGATCTTATAATTAAGATTGCAAATATCCAATGTGTGTCTTTATTTAAGGTGAAACAAAACTGTGGCCTCGCACTTTTCTTCATCTGAATAAAGAGAATTGTGAGAAATGGGCCTCTAAAAATTTAATTGGAAAAATTGAAGTCTTCCTGTGTTTCAGTGTACTATGTCATTTCTATGTCTTTGGAGCTTTATATAATACTGGATCTTTTGCATATTAAATTACTACCTTTCCCACTGACACTGGGCCCCTCTGGAAATTATTTGATACCATGTACTTTTTATAAGCAAAATGTAAGGGAGACTATAATTTTGAACTAAGATTTGCATTAGCACCCCAAAGAAAAATACAGGAATAAAATCAGTCATGCCCCAGTATACACAGAACATAGAAACAACCAAACAATAAAAATAAACAAACAACAACAAAAACCCAAGGAACCAAACAAAACTCACATGATTCAATGCAAGGAATCAATCAGTGGAAGCTGAAATGATCAGAAAGTCCTGTACTGGGTAGCTAGTCCAGCTCTGACCTTGAAGCACTGACCTTAGTGAGGCAGAAGGTAACTGCTACACCTGCCTATGACCTGGCCCTGGGGTGTGGCCTCTTTAAACCCTTAAGACCTGACATGTAGCAGGGCGGTGGTGGCACATGCCTTTAATCCCAGCACTCGGGAGGCAGAGCCAGGCAGACCACTGTGAGTTTGAGACCAGCCTGGGCTACCAAATAAGTTCCAGGAAAGGTGCAAAGCTACACAGAGAAACCCAGACCTGAGATGTATATGTGCTGGACCTCTTGGCTACCTTGTGATCCTGGATGCTGGATTGCAGACCAAGTCAGAGTTCTCCACAGAACCATGTTGGACTGCACCTCAGCTCTCCTGGATCCTGTGACTGATCCCTTTCTTGGTTGTAAGTCGTGCTAACATAAGCTTCTTTTAACTATCAGATAAACTACATGTAATTGCCTTGTTAATTGCCACTTTAAAGTCCTTACTGCTGAAACCTCTGCACAGAAAGATACTGGAAGTATCTTTATTAGTTTACTAAGATGACTTATGCACTACAATGTCTACATGGCTCTGTGCAGGCAACCATGAAAAAGTTTTGCCACGATAAGTGGAATCCTTTGGATTTGGGGCAACAAGTATTTTTGAATTTCCAATAAAAGCTAACTGAGTTTATGCAACTTGTTTTGTGGAAATGTTTATTTTTGTCAGGTGTGGTGGCTCATGCCCTTTATCACTCACAGTGTTGGTGACAGAGCAGACACATATTTGTGAGTTTGAAGCCAGTTTGGTCTATAAAGAGACTTACAGGATAGCCAGAGCTACACAGTGAGATCTTAATTAAAAAGAAAGAAAGAAAGAGAAAGAGAGAGAGAGAGAGAGAGAGAGAGAGAGAGAGAGAGAGAGGGAGAGGGAGAGGGAGAGGGAGAGGGAGAGGGAGAGGGAGAGAGAGAGAGAGAGAGAGAGAGAGAGAGGAAGGAAGGAAGGAAGGAAGGAAGGAAGGAAGGAAGGAAGGAAGGAAGGAAGGAAGGAAGGAAGGAAGAGAAAATGGAAAAGAAAAAAAAGAGAAATTTTGTTGTTTGATAACTGCACAGATACTTTTGATATCAAGGCCTGGCAAAGTAGACATTTCTCCCATAGTCTCTGAAGACTAAGGCAGGGATACTTTAAGTTCATTGACTGCATGGCATACAAAGTAAGCTCAAGCAAGCCTGCCCAAGTTAATTAGCTCTTTATTCAAATAGAAGGTTAAATTAACTGCTAGAGGTAGAGTTCAATGTTAGCATATTTTTCTATCATAAGCAAAACCCTGGTTTGATCCCATGCACTGCAGAAAAAGAGCAGAACTTTACTACCCCCAGTAATACACTCTGTAAAGTGCTCAGGATTAGGAAGTGGTTTTAGAGAAAATGCAATGAGGAGGTTTGATTTAGTAATGAGTATGCACATAAATTTATATTCATGAAGAAGAAAGAAAACTCCTAGAAAGTTGACAGGATATTCATTTGTTGATATTTAAAATTTTTATTTTGGTTCAGGTTTCTTCTAATAGTTGTATCATCTGCACTTTAAATAAAGTACAAATATTTTGCTGTTAATAGTCAAATGCTTTTATATCTTCCATAATGCAAAAATATAAAAATCAATAAAAAATTTAATTTTTAAATGTCAGTATTCAGAGGTAAGCAAGTTCAAGCACAGCAACAACAACAATAATTATAAAACTAAGTGAAATTATGTAAAATAATTTTTACAGGCACTAGAAATTCACCAGAAACATAATAAAGAAGATGGAGAAAATAAACCCAAACATATAAAAAGGTTTATTTAAGATAGAAAACAAAACAAAAAAACAAACAAAAAACAATAAAAAAAAACCCACTTCAGGTCTGACTAGGAAAAAGTAGGTCTGTGATCATTTTAAGATTTTGGACTCTGATCCTCAGTAGCTCCAGGTAGAGTTGTGAGAGCAGCAAATTGTCTTAGTTAAAGGAAAACCTGAGCACCATAAACTAGACAAGTGACACTGGCTTGACCTTTGTGGAGGATGAATACCTATGGCCATTATCATTATACCTGGTGATCTTGATGGTGAAGAGACATAAAAAAACAACTCAGAGGATTACTGTCTTAGTTAACATTGATGTGAGCAACAGTTGGAGGAAGCAGACAATTGGAAATATGGTAGAATGGTCTGCTGAGCCATCCACATGTCCCCGTAGAGCTGGACAAGCACGCAAAGAACGTAGGGAGACCACAGGAAGCCAGGGAAAGGGAAAGGCCATCTCTACTAAAATGAATAGCTTTGAATGTTTTCCTCAAACTACACAAAAGATGAACAGAACCTGGTGGGCTTTCTACCCTGATGGCTTTCTATCATAGTATTTTTCCTAAATCCTCATTGATCACCAAGTTATTTCAAGAGCTGACAAAAGCCAAATTCAAAGTAGAAAATAACCTTATTTTTTTAAGAAATCACCACATCTATTTTCATTCAAGTATTAAATAATTAGTAAGAAATTACATGTGAATGTGGGAAAAGAGAAACCTTTACTTACTATTTTCAAGAGTATTAACTTATAACCATTAGAAAAATCTTGCGGAACTTCATAAAAAATTAAAAATAGAGCGGCCACAAGAGCTGCTCCTGCCTTATACCTCACTACAGAGATTCTTATCAACCTATATTCATTGCTACAAGGAAATAGAACCAGCCTAGATGTCCATTGATGGGAAAATGTACAGTTAAAATGCAGTACATGCATACTGTAAGATTTTATTCAACTGTTAAGAAAATTGAAATTGCCAGAAAATAGATGGAACTAGGAATGTTATATTGGCAAGACTACTCAGGCTGAGAGGGAGAGAGAAGGATGTGAGATAAGGTAGAGAGGAAGGGGTAAAATCAACACAAACTGGCTATGTATGGAAATGCCATAAAGAAATCTGTTGCTAATGTTCATTAAAAAACAAAAATTCTGAAAGCATATTTAGCTAAAATAAAAGAGAATAGAATTTTAAAGACAGAGACAGCAGTGGAATTCTAACTTGGAAAGGGGAAAGCTTAGTGACCTCAACCATTGACAAGGAGCTACAAGCAACTGGAGAATGCTGGGAGTGTGAGATGTGGTCTTATCCAGGGGAGATTACCCCAGTTTGATATCCAATGCAATTGGTCAGTCCTGAGATCATGTACTTACAAACAACATTTGCATTTTATAATTCATAGCATAATTTCAATAAATATTATTATAAAACTACACAAATATTAGGCATATGATTCCATTTATGATGTTTTAAATTTAAGCATGAACAACAGCATGAACTTACAAAAAAGAAATAACTATAACAGTTTGTATGTGAACTAAGAATTATAGTTATACTGATCAAATTACTACATTTGATAAAATATACACAGGTATGGAAATAATTAAGGTGTTATTTATATTCTGGAAAGTAAAACAAAAAGACAATGCCAGCATTTTCTAAATTGTTGCATTGTTAGATTTAGGCAATGATTCATAAATCTACTAAAAATATTTCTACAAAATTAATCTATCAGCAATTGAAGAATGAATAACAGCAATGTTCAAAGAAATGAAGAATTTCAATGGGTAGTTACAAAGTATGAAATTCAAGTAGAGCTTCTAGAATTCAAATGCACAATTACTTACATGAACAATTCACTATATAGATCAACTGAGGTTGAGTTTGAAGTCAAAATAAATTTTTCAAATTGAGAAAACAGTTTTCAGAATAAAATCTTATTCTACCACTCCTGGTGGATCTATGTCACACTCACCATATTCTAGCTTTTCAATTCCCCAGACATCATAATTGTTCTCTTCTGTTATGGTGAAATCTTTGGTAGTTAAAGATTTGAATGATGTAAGGCATGTGTGTAGAGGTTTGGGTTACATTACTGAATTCGCATCTATTTTTATTGAAAAGAAGAAAACTTATAAACCATTGATTACTAGTTTGGAAGTATATTTCCAAGCCCTTAATTAAATCTCCCAAGTGTCAGGACTCCTTAGCCTTGTAACACACACAATGCAATCATTTTTTACTGACCTTAGAAAAAAATGTTCCAGGATATGTCCACCAGTGTTTCTCTCTGTGTCTCTCTTTCTCTACTTTTTATTGGTTCTTTGTGGATTTAATATCATGCATTCCAATCCCAATTATCTCCCTGTCCCCTGGCATCCATCCTCCACCCTTGTAACCTCTCCCCAAAACAAAACCAAAGTTAAACGAAAAAACAAATTAACAATACAAAAACAAAAAACAAGAAGAAAAATCTTGTCATGGAAGCTGTAGTGTGGATCAGTGAGTCGCACAGTTTACCCTTTAGTCCGTACATCTTAGTTGCAAGTATTCATTGCTGTGAGTCATTGGTCTGGTTCAAGGCTTCTGGTTTCTGCTACACCATCAGTAACGGACTCTCACTGGAGCTCCTCTTGGGTATCATGTTGTTGTGCTGTGTCCTGGGGATCCTGATGGTTTGGATTTGTAAGTTCGTCCCCTTCACATGCTCCAACATTTCATAGATTGGTTTGATGTTGGGGTGGGCGAACTCAGCCCTGGTTCTGGGCCTAGGTGGGTGGTAGGTAGCTGGGTTGGTCAGTTTGCTAGTTTCCCTAATTGTCACTACCTAGATGAGCTCCTCCGTACTGCTTTCGCTAGCTTACCCAACGCAGCCTACAGCAAGGTACAGGGCCCTCTCTCCCGATGGCTGTAGGGGGCCATACAAGGGGTGGACAGGGTCAGTTCTCCTGCTCTCATGCCCTCAGAGGTGGCTTACCTGCATCCCTGACAACAGGGTCCACTTTAGTGAGCTCCCCAGACACACCAGTTTCTAATTTAGCCTTCACAGTGAAGGCAGATCACCAAATTCATGGGTTTGTTTTCAGCTTTCTGGCAGGCATATGTCTTACCAAATTATCAAATGTTATAAGCTTTCCATATTTAACACAAATTTAAATATCTTAGAAACAGTGGAAAGTAGCTTAGCTTTGATAAAATACAAAGGCAAAAATCTCTACTGAGTAGATCATATCTGATAGCATGAAACAGCCTCATTTTGGGAGCAAGCATTGGATGTGTACTGCTATCCATGCATTGCAATAGCACACGTTTTTCTTTCTTTCACTATCAAAAGTTAGAAAGACTATTTTTAACAAAGCAGTAGCTATATTCCAACACATTGTTTTCCAGTAGATCTACATAATGGTGAAGGGCAGACATGATTGTTGCCATCTGCTTATCTTGTTTTCTCTTGTCTGAGAAAGTTTATCATCATCCACTAATATTCAACTCCATAACACATGTGCAAATGGGAATTGGGAATGTTTACAGGGATCTCATTAAAGAGGACTACAATGTGTTCAGCCCTTAAGAATAGCATTAATCTCTATAGTTGCTTCATACATATGGTGTTTTCTTTATGTCATTGTCTTGCTTATGCCTTGCAGTTCCAGGGTTATTCACTGGCCATTACTTGGTTTATAACTTATCTGATCATAACACTAATGGGATAATTCTCTAATTTATTAGTTAAATTTCTTAGTCTAGTAATAAACTTTGGAATGGTAAAATGATTGCAGAGTGGTGAACATACAGTAATAGTGTATTTCTTGCCTGACCTACACAAGCTGGCCCCACAATCTAATTGGAGGGTTTTTCTAAGCCTATAAGGATCCTGGATTGCAATGTCATCTTAGAACTTCTGTTATTAAGTAGTCTGGACATTAAGCATTCCCACTTTTGCTTGATAAATAAATGCTAGCACTCTAAAATTTTTATAAGATATACATTACTTATAAATGCATGTGAGAACTTGGGTTTGTGGGCCAAAGAATTGTACGTTTATTCCCCTTTTTTAAACAATAATAAATCATTTTTAATGTTTTACAGAATACTTGGCTTTAAGAATCTTTTAGAAAACAATATTCCTAAACAAATGTATCGGGGAAAAATATCTTACTTTTGCCTGCATGGGTACATATTAGTATACTGAATCTAGACAAGTTCTGCAAAAAGGGAACCTGGCTAATCTCTTCTTCAGAGTCCTTCTCAAATGTGTTCGGCCAGAGAACTGTTTCTTCATCAGCTACTATCAGGATTGCAGGTTCCATGGAGGAGATCTGAGTGCCCACAGAACACTGCTTCAGGAAAATAATAGTATTTGGTTCATGTAGAGTTCCAAAAGCAATGAACAGTTAGAAGGATTCATTCAAAGGGAACGCTGAGCTGGAGATGAGACAGCTGAAGGACTGAATCCCAGACATCTACACTGACATAGATTCCTGGAACATCAGTTCAAAAGGAAAGAATGCCATTGTGGAATGGCCTTGAGGGGTTGGTCATTAAGGAAGATAACTGACCATGGATCCAAGCAGGAACCCCACAGGTTAACCAAACAAGCAATTGTAATGTGATTCATACAGGTTACATTGGGAAAAGGTCTCAGAGCTGAGAACTTGGGTGTAAAATACATACTCTGGTTTCTCTTCAGACCATATAAATCTTTCGCCGTTTATTCCCTTTTTAAAAAATAAACTTTTTTTGATTTTCAGAAAAGCATCTCAACAAATTTTGGGACCATTTGACATTTATTACACAACCTTGAACTGTGAATCATATTTACAGGACCTCACACTTATAAAATTTATCTTAATGCACTCCAAAGTTCCCTATCCCTCACTTGAACACCTTCCTGTACCATTACCTCTTTGCATTACAACTTACTCAGTGTGGTTCTAGAATGGCCTTGACCATGTAATCTATTTCATCTTCACTCTGTAAAGATGATGTTATAGATATTAGGCTAGAAACTCAATGACAAAAATCTAAAGACAACAGAAACCAATTTGTGTTCTGATACATTTGAGAGAGAAAGTACATTCTCAGCGTGAAGCCATTTTTTTTTTCTGATTGCCTAAAAGACTCAAATGATTTGAAGATTCCAGGATTCTCTCAGTCTGCATCATGCAGGTAGTTCTTTCCCAGACGTCAGGTATCTAGTTTGTATTCCACTAACCATATGACTTGCACATTGCAGCTTCTTGAGCTATGTAAATACAGTTTAATCATAATCTGGCTTGTTCCCACACAAGAAGAGTATTTTCTTTAAAACTTACAGTCTTCATAGTATATCTTACAATAACAGATGATTTTCTGAACTATCAGATCCTTTTAATGCCATCTAAATAGAATGATAAGAACATAGTCTACAACTTTCCATCTAACAATGCACAAACATATTTTTCACCAGTTACCTAGCTTAATGATTTTACATGTTCTCTGTAATCATTATAATTAACCTTCAATGAAATCAGGGTAAGTATGATGCTATTGAACATTAGACATTTTTACTGACGCATTGACCACTGGAAATTAAATCTTTGTTGTTTTGTTAATGTTCTTTCCACCACATTGGTGCTTAGTCTAAGGTAATGCTCAGTCTTTGCTCCCATAGGTGCTAAGTGAAACTCCTCACTGTCACTAGGCCAACTAAAAGGTAAGACACAAAGTAGGACATAATGCAAAAGGGCCAATTTGCTTTTATATAAAACATACTGAAACTCTTCTGCTATCAAATAAGACCTGAGTATAGACAACTTATACTTTGATTAATTATCAAAGGACATCAAGAACCACTCAGAAGCTCCCATCCCAGACCAGACAATATAGAAAAGTACAAAGAGATATCAACGTAGGCTACTAAATACTGACCTACTAAGAATGAACCTGAAGTTAATTAAGCTTTCCCAAAAGTAGTCTAAGCCCCAAATAGCTACATCAACTTTAATAAGGCAAAAAAGATTCTAGAGTGAAAATTGAAAGTCTATTACAAAAAAATTAAAGTTATTATTCTTTCACACTTGAGTTAATATAAATATCAAATTCACATTTGCTACATTAAGTAAGAAATCAACTATGAAAATATATTTGCATGAAAAAATATATGAGAAAATACAATTAGAATAATGAGGTCTCATTTATTTTTTTAAATTCCTAATGCAAATATATTAGTTTTATTATCAAATAAGGCTTTGCAAAAACAAAACAAAATAAAGCAGGCTCTGAATATGCTTTCAGTTTTTTTTCCTAAAATGTTAAAAAGCCTGAGGAATTTGAAGTAGTTATAGCTTTTCTGATAATTATATTGTTTCTATAAAAAACATTAAATATTTTAGGACATAAATAATTTTAACTTTATACAACTCCAGAACATAGAGCCATGCAAAATTTACTAGGCCAGACCATGGAAGTCTCCATAGGCATGCTGGGTTTTATAATGATGTAACACTTAATGAACTATACTCCTATTTAGCAAAATTTTAGCAAGAAATTCCCTTGCATGTATTGCCATTAATTCCCTCATATGAATTGCCTTGGGCATGCATGTCTGCCATAAAATTGTTGAACATGATATTTCTTTCGATGTCAGTCATACAGTATTATTAAATCTCCCAAACATGAATAAAACAAACTTTATTTTCTTTCAACACATTTCCAGATTTCAGAGAATATTTAGTTTGAAAATTGAGATGTGTTTAAAAAAACAAAACTGTGATTCAACCTTTAATTGTCTGGAATTCTAAACATATACATAGTATAATACAGCCCAAACTGCCTCTTATCAGAGATGGAAATCAGAGACAAACTATGTTGTACTTCCCATATGTACTTCCCATTTCATTTGTAACATTTTTCTTTCATCTATTGAAATTAAAATATAATTTTAAAATTTACTCTTCCCTTTCTTCCCTCCAAACACTTTCATCTACTCTTATTTCTCTTTTTTCAAATTCAGAAACTCTTTTTAATTAATTGTTTTATATTAACTATATATAACACATAAATTTATATATTAAATTATATATATATATATATATATATATATATATATATATATATATATAATCTTATTCCTAAATATAACCTACTAAAGTGATAAAATGATACTAACATGGATATTTTCAATGATGATCTTTGGCTTGGATAAACAATTATAAAAGCAGAGAATCAGGGATTTTGCTGTGATACTGAGTCCCCTAGGAATGTCAGAAGCTAAACCTATAAAGTCCAAAAAACATAACCCTCTAGACATGAACTGAGCAAGGAAGATGGTGATAATAATCCTAAAGTTGATCAGAGAAAGCACAAGAGGCCTTAACTCTACACAAAGAACTATAGGCAACTAAAGAATACTGAGAATGGGAGAGTCTTCCCCGGGGAAAAGTACACCAATTGGTTAGACTCAGGCATTTGATGGTTTAAATTTAGATAATAATACGTCTTTGAAAGCATTTGTATAACTTCCATCTGAAAAACAAATCTCTAAAATAGATTACAAAATGATTATTTTTTTAATTTCTGCCAATAACAAAAGCAATAACATGAGTGAGATCCAAGAATTGACTACAACAGTCTATTTGCTGCATTGTATGGAGTACTATGGTACTTTTGTTTTGAAATCCATTCTCCTCTGACTTTCACTGTGGCTCTACCGTAGTTTTCTTGGTTTCCAGGTTAGTCCTTTACTGTATTTTTTTTTTATCACATAATAGACTTTTATTAATGGTTGTGTTTTCTTCATAGTGTCTGTGTCCTTCTATATCATGCACAGCTTTTTTTTAACTAAGTAAATCCCTTTTTATGTTTAGTTTATTTCATTGATTGACTTTTCTCATCAAATTAAAATTTTCTCTGATTTAAAGATAAAATGTAAAACTCTTATCCCAATGTATCTTTCTGATTGTCTCTCTTTTTTCTTGTTCTGTCATTCTGCTATATCAAATTACATGTTGATTGAAAAGGAGTAAGTTTACCATGTGTACTTACTTAACTGCAAACACGAAGTTCTGCACCAAATAGTCATGCTACATTATCCAATGCACTATTACAGTGCTCTTACTTCAGCTCTGAAGGTTATAATTATGGAAAAACATTTTCAACTTTCACTTGTTAACATACAGAAAAACAATATTATGCTGAACAGTTTCAAAGAATTTCATATTATAAAGAATCTATTATTGGTGCCAACATGATAGCCACTAAGGCTTTCATGGGTTTACCACTATCAACTTGGATTAAAGGAAATGACCTTTATTCTTCACACTAAATGCATTACAAATAATGCATTGCAGATAAATGATTGTTCTGTGCCTGCATTTAAAACAACCTCATTACATAAGTGGCAACTTGAGGTTGGTTTCCACTGTGGAAACACAAAGAATTAATCATGCACTATTTAGAATACTTTTTATTTATCCATTAGCAAGCTCCATCCCCTATAGTTTGTTTGTGTGTACTTTTCAAGTTTTTATTTTGACTCATGCTATGTTACTGTCACCCAAGGTGTTACCTATTTCTCCTGACTTGATATAATCAACACTTTGCCAGCTTATGTTTTTAATGAAATCTTGTTACACTAAACAAGAAAGTGAGAAAACCGAAAAATGTTCTCAAATATCAGACACATGTATGATCCTAAAATGTACATAATTTTTCAGTGCTATCCATTAAGAGACAGTTTTTAAAGATTCATGATAATATTAATATAGAAATTAATTTAATATTATTTGTAGATGATTCCTAAAGCAGAGAAACAGTATAAGGGTATTCTAGGATTAGAAGAAAAAATCATTTAAATTCATTTTCTATCTGGTCTAGAGAATGATGGCCTACTGTGTGTTCCAAATGAATGAACCACCATGAGCTTAAAGAGAAATATTAACAACACCCTCCTTACACTGACGATTTTGAGACCCTGATAAAAATAGTATTTTTAAATTTCAAAAATTATCTAGGATCTGATAACAAGAAAAGCCCAGATTATATACTTTTGGCCATTTAAATTTTGTTTTAAAATTATATATAGAAATACAAAATATGCAAATGAAAGTTATATAAAAAGTAGCACGTTTTACTAAGGAGTAAAACTATTTATCTATGGACTAAGATACATGGTCTGAACAGTTTTGGAATAAACAATCAAAATACATGTATTTTTTTTAAAAAGATAAGTAGGTAGGTAACATAACTTCTAAATTGTCACCTATATACGATAATAGCTTTTCAATTTGTTAAGATAATAAGGGTCTGGGAAGATAATTCAGTGGGTAAGAATGTTTGCTCTGAAAGCATAAGACCCAGACAATAAATGTCCAGTCACCACTTGTAATGCATTGCATGACCACGAGCATCTGTAACCCCAATGTTATAGAAGAGGTAGGGACAAAGACAGGAAGATTTATTTCTGGAATTTGCTAGCCATCATCTTAGCCAAAAATTAGTGAGCTCCAGGATCAGTTAGAGACCATGTTTCTAGGTCATAAGATAGAAAGACCTGCTGCATTAGCGAGACAGTTGTATAGCTTGATCTCCTTAAAGGGCCCCTATTGGTGAAATTATTAAGGCCACTCCATGTAGTTAAAAGGAAGATTTATTTAGTGGGTAACTTACAAAGTAAGGGATAGGTAGGTCACGGGGTCTGGGGAAGGTATATTGCAGTCCAGCGGTGTTCTCTGGAGCTCTGCTAGGTTCACCTCCACCGTTCAGGGTCCCGGAACAGAGATAGTGCTGGCCCATCCAGATTTTGGGTCTCCAGGTGCCTCCCCTGGCCCTACCTCGTAGACGTGACAGTTGCCAGATTCTCAATGGGGGTTGGAACTTCCAGATCCAAGCTGGAATGGCTACCCACTACATCTCCCCATTTTTGTCTAAATAAGAAGGTTCTAAACTAATACAAGGCTATATATACAAAGGAATGGTTATCAAGTATTATCCAGGAATAATGAGGGATAATGACCTAGATAAGATGGAACTACAACCAATGCAAACAATATCAAGCAAGAAACACATACTAAAATCCAGAGAAGTATAGAGCATAGGTAAATGGCACATTATAAAGATCATTCCAAAAGGCATCCTATCCTAAAGTATCTGAATCTAATACTTTATGTGTTCTAAGATATTATATATACTAAGTTGTAACTATAACTACTAGTTTTCAATCCCAATGTCTCCAGTTTCCACCTTAAACCTGAGAATATTTAATAACCAATTCTAAACAGAGTCCAAACCAGGTTCCTGCTTCATGTCTCATATGGGCAGCTAGACACCGCAAAACGTGGGTTTGAACTACTGGCGGGTTCCTGGCATGTGCTTTTGACTGGCAGTATGGTGGTAATGAGGCTTCTGCCAGTGGCACATTACTATGTGTGGTAGATTTAGTTTTTACTAGTATTTTTAAAAAAAGGTTTCTGGGCTACACGATGCTTAGATAAAAGTGTAGACCCACTATTTCTGAGACTTGATGGCTCACAGAACTGGCAGAAAATGCCATGTTGAGAAGCTGAAGTGGGCAGAGCAATCAGCCACAGCACCATTTCAGTCTTAGAATGCTGCAGTTTAAAGCAATAGGCTCACAATAAGACTGATTCAGATAAAATAGTTTACAATGTGTGTAAAATATACATAGGCTTGAAAGAGACAAAAAAAGATAAATTAATATGAAAAAAAGCCACGTAAAGATGAATATTACACAGAGAATCTGGATTGTGTTTTCTTTGGAATTTTTAACTGCAAAAGAAAAAAAAAACATTTGATCAAAAAAGATGTTGAATGAAACCAATATGTATATTTTAAAGGTACCTTGACTTCAAAATTTGTATGTAAGGATATGTTGCTTTGGAAAAGAGGTTCTGCTTTTGTTTCCACAGAAAGTCAGAGGCTATGGATTTGTTCCAGATTAAGATACATCAGGTTTCACCAGCCAAGACCCCCTGAAAGGTCTCCGATGACACCAAGGCCTAGATAATCTAACATCCAGAGCAGTTTCAAGGCAACTGGCTCACACAATACAGCCTCATGGACTACCCCATAGGCCTAAAATTTTCTTTGTGTCCTCAAAAGATACAGGGCCCCCCTCCAGCAGGAAGTAGTAAGAGATGCTACACCCAAATTCCCAAATATACCAAGCTGGCTTTTGAGGTGGAATTGGCTCACTCCCCCTCTAAACCCAAACATATTTAAAAAAAAATTGGTTAAGAGATTCTTATGTCCCAAATCTGAAGAGCCCTCAGGTGTGGGACAGAGAAAAACCAATATTTTTATTTAAAACAGGTTGATTATGAATGCGATCTCTTTCTCAAAAAGAAAAGGGGGTATGATATAGATATATAGGATATAGAGATGATAAGAAAAAGGGTAGATTAATGAACCAACTTTTAAAGAACAATAACTTGTTTAAAATGTTTTATATTGGTATAGATTTTAGTTTATGTTTAAAATGTTTTTTACATTGGTATAAATTTTAGTTTATTGATACAAACTTGAAGTTAAATTTGTTATCCTGTATATATATTTCTATTCTTGTTTGAGGTATTATGTTTATGTAACTAATTTAAAATTGTAATGGATAATTAAGAAATAGATTAATAATTAGTCACCTATGATAATCATATTTATAGCCATGTTAGATAAGTCTTCTAGGTATACATAGATATATTTAAAATAGATAGGTAGTCTTCAAACACTTCAAAGACCTACAGAATATGACCTTTAAAATATTTTAAAAATTTAGACATTCTGGACAGTGAGACATGTCTGCTCCTGGTAGCACTGGATTTACTTCAGAGAGGAGGATGGGCATCGAAGACACTCCATATGGAGTTTATCTTCACCTTGGCAAAGACAGCCATTTGGACAAGAAACTATTCTTGCCTAGACTGCTTGATCAACTGGACATGCAAGACCCATGGAAGGATGACCAGTAAACTTTGCTTGACAAGATGGTCCTTCAGGTTCCTGCTTCACAGATAAAACTGCCAGACATTCTACAGGACACACACACAAAAAAAAAAAAAAAAAAAAAATGACGGAGAGACTCTAGGCCTGTGAGCTAAAGACAGATGCCCCAACTTTACAAAGGAACATTAGGTGACTGTCCAGGCTGTCAGCTGTCTCTGTCTACCCTGTAAGACTCCCGAAAGTCGCTTACATCCTTCTCCCATTTCTCAGGTAATATTATATCCTTCTGAGGTCTTTGATGTGGTTGAAGACTAGATAGGTGCAATTTCCTCAGTTATGGTAAAAGATAAGTTAGATATAAACCCTTAAACTCACAAATATAAGATAGATAGGACATCTTCTTTAATATTGTAACTATAATTCTTGCTTGATAATTGTTTTGTTATATGTAATTTTACCACGTTAAAGTTAAAACCTTCCTTTTTAAAAAAAGAAGAAAAGGGGAAGTGCTGTGGATATTGCTCTATATAAATAAAACACTGGCCAGTGACCAGGCAGGAAGTATAGGTGGGACAAGGAGAGAGAAGAATTGAGGGAACAGGAAGAAGGAGGGGGAGGCACTGCCAGCCACTGCCAGGACAAGCAGCAAGTCAAGACACCAGTAAGCCACAAGCGATGTGGCAAGGTAAAGATTTGTAGAAATGGGTTAAGATATAAGAACAATTAGCAAGAAGCCTGCCATGACCACTCGGTTTATAAGTAATGTAAGTGTCTGAGTGATTATTTTATACGTGGATTGTGGGACTGAGGGGCTTGGTGGAACCTGGAGAGAAGCCCTCCAGCAACAGGCCCCCTGGCAGTAGGATCAGGATCCATCCCTGGTACATAAGCTGGCTTTTTGGAGCCCACTACCTATGGTGGGACACCTGGCACAACCTTGAGGCAGGGAGACAGGCTTGAACCTGCCTTTACTGAATATACCAGGATCTGCTGACTCACTGTGGGAGGGAGGCCTTACCTTCTTGTAGAGGGGAATGGATAGGGGTTGTAGGGGGAGGCTGGAGGGGTGGGAGGAGGGAAGAAGGGGATTTGTGATTGGTATGTAAAATGAATAAAAAATTCTTAATAAGGCTGTCATTTTGTCTTATTGATCATGTCCTTTGCCCTACAAAAGCTTCTCAGTTTTAAGAGGTCCCATTTATTAATTGTTGCTCTCAGTGTCTGTGCTACTGGTGTTATATTTAGGAAGTGATCTCCGGTGCCAATGCATTCAAGACTACTTCCTACTTTCTCTTCTATTGGGTTCAGAGTGAATGGATTCATGTTGAGGTCTTTGATCCACTTGGACTTAAGTTTTGTGCATGGTGACAGATATGGATCTATTTGCAATCTTCTACATGTAGACACCCATGCCAGCACCATTTGTTGAAGATGCTTTCTTTTTTCCATTGTACAATTTGGGAAACGACAGACTACAGAATTGGAAAAAATCTTCATCAACCCCACATCTGACAGAGGGTTGATATCCAGAATATATAAAACTCAAGAAACAAGGCATCAAAACACCAAATAATTCAATTTAAAAATGGGCTATAGAGCTAAGCAGAGAATTCTCAACAGAAGAAGCTCAAATGGCTGAAAGACATAAGAAAATGCCCAACATTCTTAGTCATCAGGGAAATGCAAATCAAAATATCTCTGAGATACCATCTTATACCTGTCAGAATGGCTAAGATCAAAAACACTGAAGATAGCTTATGTGGAGCAAGGGGAACACTCTTCCACTGTTGGTGGGAATGCAAACTTGTACAGCCACTTTGGAAATCAGTATGGCACTTTCTCAGAAAATTGGGAATCAATCTCCCTCAAGACCCAAGTATACTACTCTTGGGCATATACCCAAGGAATGCTCAATCATACCACAAGGACACATGCTCAGCTATGTTCACAGCAGCATTATTCATAATAGTCAGAACCTGGAAACAATCTAGATGGCCTTCAACTGAAGAATGGATAAAGAAAACGTGGTATATATACACAATGGAATGCTACTCAGTAGAGAAAAACAATGACATCATGAGGTTTGAAGTCAAATGGATAGAACTAGAAAATATCATCCTGAGTGAGGTAACCCAGACTCAGAAAGACAAACATGGCATGTATTCACTCATAAGTGGATACTAGATGTAAAGCCAAGGATAACCAGACTGCAACTCACAGCTCTAGGGAGGCTAGCTAGTAAAGAGGACCCTAGGAAAGATACAGGGATCACAAAGCAATAGAGAATGGATGATATCTACATGAGCAAACTGGGGTTGAGGGAGGGCAATTGAGGGCAAGTGTTGGCAGAAAGAGAGCTTAGGGCAGCAGGAGATCCTGACTGGGTCAGGAACAGAGTGGGAGAACAAAGAAAGAGATACGATGATAAATGAAGATACCATGGGAATAGGAAGAAGCAGAGTGCTAGAGAGGTCCCCAGGAATCCACAAAGATGACTCCACTATAGACTACTGGCAATGATCAAGAGGATGCCTGAACTGACCTACTCTGGTGATCGGATGGCTAAACACTCTGTCATGATAGGACCCTCATCCAGTGACTGATGGAAGTGGATGCAGAGATCCACAGCCAAGCCCCAGGTGGAGCTCCAGGAGTCCAATTGACAAGAGAGAGGAGGGATTATATGAGCAAGAGATATCAAGGCCATGACTGAAAAAGTACAGAGATAACTAGTCAAAATAGTGGAAACACATGAACAGTGAAGCAATAGCTGAGGAGTCCCCAGGGACTGGACTAGGCCCTCTGGATAAGTGAGACAGTTGTTTAGCTTGAACTGTTTAGGGGGCCCCCAGGCAGTGAGACCTGGACCTGTCCTTAGCGCATGAGCTAGCTCTTCGGAACCTAGGGCCTATGCTGAGACATTTTGCTCAGTGTTGGTGCAGGGAGGAGGGGATTGGACCTGACTCAACTGAATGTGCCTGGTTCTGCTGACTCCCCAGGGAAAACTTTGCCTTGGACGAGGTGGGAATGGGGAGTAAGGTTGGAGGGGGGAGATGGGGGTGGAAGGAGGGAGGACAGGGGAATCCCTGGTTGATATGTTAATCATGGCAAGGTCCAGAGATCCAGAAAGGCTCAATAACTAGAAGAGCTCAATGGAGGATGCAAGGATCTCTGCAGGAAGGGGAAATACAATAGATTTTGCAGGTGGATTGGGCTTTGGTGGGGTTGGCAACAGGAGCAATTGGGTGTGGATGGGGAGGAATAAAATACTGGAAGAAGCAACTGAAACTGGAGCAAAATTTAAGGATGAGGTGGAAACCTAGTGCAATGGAAACTCCATTGAATCTACAAGAGTAACCCTAGTAGAGATTCCTAGTAATGAGGGCCACTGAAACTAAGCCAGCAGCCAGGCAACTTCTGAATGGAAGCATTTGTATAGCAACCAGCCACAAAATCTTCCATCTACAGTGTATCTTTCCTGCTGAATGTTAAAATACTCTAGGACAGGAACCCAGCAGAATGGTCATCAAAGAAACCAGAGATACTTCACCCAGCAACTGATGAAAACAGATACAGAGTCCCACACCCAAATATTAGGCAGAGCTTGGGACATCATGTGAAGGAGCTGAAGAAAGGATTGGAGGGACCAGATGGATCAGAAACACAAGAACAGGGTCCAGAGAAACATGTGAGTGGGACTTATGGTGGCTCACAACTATCAGGGAACTTGGAGGCATCTGACCTAGGTCCTCCTTATGTATCTTATGGCTGGATAGATTCATATTTTGGTGGGATTCATTACAGAAGAAGCAGGGTCTGTCTGACTCTTTTGCCTACTTGTGGGACCATTTTCCTCCTATTAGGTTACTTTTTCTAGCCTTAAAGTGATAGGATTTTCCTGGTATTATTTTAGACTGTTATTCCGTGTTTGGTTAATGTCCCTGGGAGCCTTTCTCTTTTCTGAGTGGAGGTGAAGGTGGTTCCATCTTGAGGAGAGAGGGGGTAAAGGTGGAGAATTTGAGGAGTAAAGGATAAGACTGTGATTGGTATGTAATATATAAAAGAAGAATGAAAAATTTACTAATTAAAAGGAAAGTTAATATCTTAAATATAAATAATTAGAAAAATGGTCATCAAGAAAATAAATAACCCAATTAAAAATGGTAAACAGAACTAAACAGACAGTTTTCAAAACTTGAAACTCAAATGGCTGAGAAACACTTAAAGAATTACATACCATCTTCAGTTATCAGGAAATTGCAAATAGAAACTTAAGAGTTTTCATCTCTTACTTATAAGAAAAGTCAGGTCATTAAAACAAATGACAGTTCATGCTGGCAAATATATATGTAGGGAAACACGTATCTAGTGCTGATGGACAAGCAAACTTATATGGCCACAGTAGGAATCAGTATGGCCCTTCCTCAAGATTCTTGGAATAGATCTATCTCAAGACTCAACTGTACCACTATTGGTTGTATACCTAAAGGACTCTACATCCTTTTGCATAAGAACTTCCTAATCCATGTTCATTTTTGCTCTATTCATAATAGCCTAAAACTGGAAAGAGCCTAGATATCTATCAGTTGATAGATGGTGTAGTTGTTTGAATGTAATTGGCATCCATAATCTCATAAAGAGTGGCACTATTGGGAGGTGTACCTTTGTTGGATTGGGTATGGCCTTGTTGACGGAAATATGCCATTGTGGGTTTGGACTTTGAAGTTTCCTATTCTCAGGATAAGGCCCAGTATCTCAGTTGACTTCCTGTTGCCTTAAGATGTAGGACTCTCAGTTACTCCTCCATCACCACATCTATCTGCATGCTGCCAAGCTCCTCTCCATGTTAATAGACTGAACCTAGGAAACTGCAAGTGAGTCCCCTCTATTAAAAACTTTCCCTATAAGTGTTGCTGTGACCATGCTGTCTCTTCACAGCAAAAGAAACTCTAAGACAGATGGATAATGAAAATTTGCTACATTTACACAATAGAATAGGATTGAGCTGTATAGAAAAAGAGAGATAATGTTTTCAGGTTAATGGATGGAACTGGAAAAAAGAATCATCCTGAGTTACATATCCCAGTCCCCAAAAGACAAAGAAAGCTTATATTCTTTTATATATGGATGTTAGCTTTTATGTCTTTGATATGCACACTGCAGTCCTTACTACCACAGTGGTTAGGTACATTGTAAGGAACTGGAGGATGGGATGATCTCCCAGGGAAAGGGAAATAGAATATGGAGAGACTGGGCAGCCTGGGTTTGGATGATTAAACTTTAGGGAGACAGAAGGAGTGTATGTGAGGGAGTTCAGGGAGTGACAGCTAAGACTAGGGGCCAATTGAGAAGTTGGGTAGACACCTACTAAAGTAGACTCTTCCTAAAAATATATGTACGTAAAATAAACCAGAATGGAGTCACCAAATAACAGGGGATACACAGCCCCAAATAGATATGGTAAAATTCCAATGAATGGGTTACATCAAATTGAGTTGTTAGCCAAAAGGTCTCCATGAAACCCTGCAAACAACTCAGGCTGTTGTCATTGGGTATTGATTGCTTTTGACAAGCTGATGGAAAGGCCCTATTGCTGAAGAAAACACATATAATTCATTGAATGTGGAGAAGTTAAGCTTGTGCCTAATTAGAGCCTTCATGTATGCTGACTGGAAGATACTCTGAACACTATCAGAGGAGAAAGGTAAACATCACCCCAGTTACAAAGCCTTCTGTCTACAATGGCAACCCGCCTGTCTGATACACTGAGACAATAATGGCACAAATATTGTGGTATTTCCAGATCATTATCTGACTAGATTTAAAGCCCACTCCATGAGCTAGAACCCATGCTTGACACTGCTTGATTAACCAAGAAACTAAGATTAGCTAGACCATGGACAGAGGGAGAAACTAAACTCTATTGTTCTGGTAACAGTACATAGCAATAATATATTTCCTACTGACATTCTGCTATACTCAGATCAGTGTATCACTAAGCCTTCATCAGAGAAAATTTTCTTTTGTAGTAGTAGATAGTGACTAATACAGAGTCCCACAAATTCACAATGTGTGGAGAATAAGAGATCTTGAAATACTCAGTCCAAAATGGGGATGTTTTTAGTAAATCTGTTCTCTTGAGGATCAGGGAGGAGGAAGCAGAAAGACTGTATGAGTTAGAATGGACAAATGACACCAAGAATATAGTATCTTTCAGACACAACAGAGCTGATGCCCGTAAGGACTAAAAGACTGTGGCAGCATGTATAGGGTCTGGACAAGACCTAGCCACATGGGATGCCTGCATTGATAGAGTGAAGGCAATATGAGATCCTCCCTTAACCAAAGACTATGTCTAATTGCCAACTGCTCACAAATGATAAGTCAGTTTTCTCAATGGAGTCTCACTGGAATTATAACCCACATTTAAAGGTAGACCCCAAATCCACCAAGCATTTGAGAATTTTTTAATTTACTGGTCTTTGGGTTGGATATTAAAGTTTCTGGTTTTATGTTTTTATGTGGTGTGTGTGTGTGTGTGTGTGTGTGTGTGTGTGTGTGTGTGATTCTCTTTTTTTAGTTTTTTTTTTTTTGTTATTCTGTTGTTTATTTACATTTTTATTTGCCTGTTTGTTTCTTAAGGGATAGAGCAAGGAAGCATGAGTTAGAAGGCTGGAGAGGTAGAGTCAGTTTTATTTATATATGTACTCCCTGTAGTTTGACCATGCTCCAAAGACTGGCATCAAAATCCTCTTTTCTTTGTGATTTGCTATTTAAACTTGTCCCTTTTTAAAATTTGTATTACATTTTTGTGAATTCATATATCAGCCCTCCATCTCTATGGCTCCCATCCCATCCTTTACTCCTCAAACTACTCCATTGTCCCAACTCTCCCTCCCAAATTCATGATTGCTTACACCTGTTACACATACATACAAACATTCATAATATACATTCACACATGTATATATAATGTATTTAGTCTTTTTAGTACTGATTTTATATGTAAAGTGAGTGATAAAAACCGAGAACTGGATGATTTACGTGGGAACATATCTCTAGATGAGACTCATTTTCCTACTCTCAGTAGCATTTGACCACCTGTACCTCCTCATCCATGAGTAGGGCTATGTGAAATTTTCCTTGACCTCATTGGCATGCCAACTGAGGTCATTGCATTGTCCATATTATTCAGGTCACCATTATCTTGCAATTTCAGAACAGGAAAAATGTACTTAACAAACCTCTCTTTCAATCATTTCCTTCCCATACCTTTATTCTCAACATTCCCTCTCCCTGATAATCACTCATTTATTTTCAGCTACTATTAATTGGCTTTTGTTAAGATTTTACATAAATCAAATCATATACCATGCTATTGATTTTTCTAAAGTACTTTCTAAACACAATTGCTGTGGGATAATGTTCTTATACAGTAGTTTAATAAAACACTGATTGCCCAGTAGGCAGGCAGGAAGTATAGGCAGGGAGAACAGACTAAAGGAATGCTGGGAAGAGGAAGAGCAGAGTCAGGAGTTGCCAGCCAGACACAGAGGAAGCAAGATGACAAAGCAGAACTAAGAAAAGGTACCAAGCCACGTGGCTAATCATAGATAAGAATTATGGGTTAATTTATGTGTAAGAGCTAATCAGCAGCCTGAGCTAATGGCCAAGCAGTTATAATTAATATTAAGCCTCTGTGTGATTATTTTATAAAAGGTTCTGAGACTGTGGGTGAGAGATTTGTCCTGAAGGTGGACCAGGCAGGACACAGGACAACTTCCAAATATACACAATCATTTTCAGATCCACCTTGCTGTACATATCACAAGTTTATTCTTTCATTGATAATTACTTACTATTTGAATAGATGTATCATGCTTTAATTCTATACTCTCCTTTCAATGGGCACATAAGTTTTTATTCAGTGAATTAGAGCATTTTTATTTTAAAAGAAATTATCGTAGAAAGCAGTACAATGAAGTCACTTAATCATCATATTTATTTGTCTATCTGGATCTGGGTTGCCTCTCTCAGGATGATTTTTTTTTCTAGTTCCATACATTTGTCTGCAAATTTCATGATGCCATTTTTTATAACAGCTGAGTAATAATCCATTGTGTAAACATACCACATTTTCTTTGTCCATTCTTTAGTTGAAGGGCATCTAGATTGTTTCCAGTTTCTGACTATTATGAATAAAGTCTCTATGAACATAATTGGACAAATGTTATTTTAGTAGGATAGCATGTTTTGGGGTATATGCCCAAAAGTTATAAAGCAGGATCTTGAAATAGGTAGATTCTCACGTATAAGTGGATATTTGCTGTTAAGTAAAGGATAATCACATTACAATTTCAGACCCAGAGAAGTTAGATAAAAAGAAAAGGTCTGGGGTGGGTAGGGGGTGACACATAGATCGCCCTCGGAAGTGGAAATAGAATAGATTTTGTGAGTGGACTAGGGTGGGTGGGGTTGTGAATAGGAGGGATCAGGATGGGGATGGAGGGACAGAAGGAGAGAGTAAAAGAGAGATGACTGGAATAGGTGGGCATTTAGGATCAGTTGTGAAAACCTAGTTCAGTGGAAACATTCTGGAATCGAGAGTGACCCTAGTGAGGACACCTAGCAATGGAGAATATGGAGCCTGAACGGGTCATCTACTGTAGCCCAGCTAAGCTCACAGAGGTAGGACTGGGACTCCAACCTAGCCACAAAACCTAAAACTCACAACCTGTCCTGCCTGCAAAATTGTACTGGACAATGGTGGCTCAGAACTTGTGGGAGTGACCAGTCTAAATTGAGGCCCAAATTATGAAAGGGAACTCTATACTTCCTGGATGGTCAGGTGCAGGAAGCTGGATGGCTCAGAGAGCTAGAGTGCAACAAAATACAACTGACGAAAATGATTGATAATGATATTGTGCTATACTCATAGATTAGAGCCTACTCCAATTGTCTCAGAGAGGTTTCCTCCAGAAATTGATGGGAGCTTATTTTTCATTTTTTTCTTAACTTTATCAGTTCTTTGAGATGTCATACAATATTTTTATGATTATATCCCTCACCCCAACTCTTACCAGATAGTCCCTTATTCCCTACCAATCCTATTTGTTTGCTCATTTTCTTAAAAGACAAACCAACAAAACAAAAAGAGAACAACAACAAAAATTAAGTTCACCCCACTGTACAATCTGTGATCCAAAAAAAAAAGATTAATATAGAAATATATCTCTAATAGTGTAATAACAGCTCTCACACTTAGTAGTGATTAACAGCTATTTAATTGGGCTTCGGGGCTACTCAAAGGAAGAAAGTCATGACTGGTACTTGAAACCTACATAACAACATAGGGCTAGGGAGGCCATGAATTTAGAAACGAATCAACCACTGTCACTTTACTGAGCCAGCAGAACTACTAATTAAAATCTAAATACTTATTCCATATACCTCAGATATGTGTAGCCTCAATCTTACACTAGAAAAACTTCTCCTTGCAATAAATAGTCACAGTTAAAGAAAAACCACAAAGGATCGAATTGAAGAGAGCATCTGATCATGGGGTAGTACTCAGCTCCTGTGAACACATCTACAATATAATTCCTGTAACTTAGGCTGAGAAGACATGGCAGGAAATGGGGCAGAAGGATTATAAGAGCTAGATGACATGGAAATCTGATGTGAGGTTATTTCTCCTAGAAAGTACCTTCACAATATGATTGACTGAACAGGTTCTGAACAATGACACCACCAAGAAGCATGCCCATATAAGGGAATCCTAACTCTAAATAGAGAACTATAAGCAATTAAGTGATGCGGAAAGCAGGAGAAGCAGATGTATCCCACAGAGGAACCCCTAAATGACTACCCAATACCAAGTGATCAGATCTGACATTATATACATGTAAAAAACACTGAATGAAATCAAGAAAGTTGTATTAATATATATTTATATGTGTGTGTGTGTGGGGTGTGTGTGTGTGTGTGTGTGTGTGTGTGTGTGTGTGTGTGTGTGTGTTTGAAAATAATAATCAAAGAAAAGAAGGTAAGGAATAATAAAGCAAGGCAGGTTGGAGACAGACAGGGACAGAAAGGGAAAAATATATTTCAAGTTCAGTTAGTACTGCCTATATATTCCTGAGTATGTGGTGATCTACTGGAGCACAGTTAACTTACTCAGGAAAACAAACTCAAAAAAGAAAAAAAAAATCTCTCCTCTCCTACCACTTATCAATTGTCAATAGCTGCTTTCCTATGAGTGGGACTTCATGCCTACTTTCCCTTTCTTTGTTTACATTTCATCAGGCTTGAGTTCTATTTAGAACTAAATATTCTCTAGTCTTTCATGCCCTGTACTTAAACCAGCTGTGGATATCTGTGTTAATCACCATCTTCTGCAAAAAGAAACTACTGAAGTTAAGGGCTGATCCTTGAGTAGAAACTCATACCAGGTTCTTTACTGGAGTAAAAAAGAATCAAATGGAAAATTTGCAAGGCCTAGAGAAAAACAACCCATGTTCCTCTACTAAATGGCCATATTACTAAACTAACCGCTAGTGACATATGTAATGCATTCAAGTAAGTTTTTTGAAATGTTCCAGCACTCACAAAAGCTTCCTACATTTATTCATTCATTTTTCTGTGAGCTTTTTAATTTTGGATAGGATATGTGAGCATCTCTTCACATTTACTTATATTTTATTAATAATTTTTTATTCCACATATCATTTTAGTCATTATAGTGTTTAAATAAATAATTTGGATGTGGACATCATATGTCCTTGTCTCTACTTAACATGTTGAAATTTTCTCTAGTTTTGAGATTCTAAGAAATAATTAGAATGAATGTGTTATGTAAATACCTCTAATCTTTATTAATCTCACGACTGTAAAAGTAGATTATGTCTTTCAATAATTCATTATCTTCCAGCAATTTTTAAATTTTTAATCTTGTTTTGCTGTGTACCAGACTTCTAGACTATCCTTCTCTATCTATCTATCTATCTATCTATCTATCTATCTATCTATCTATCTATCTATCTATCTATCTCCCTTTCCCTCTCTTTTTCTCTCTCTCCATATGTGTGCATTCACATGTAATCGACCTTTTTTCAATGTTTTAATCAATTTAAATGCCATTTTAAAACCTAAAATTCATTCCCTGAATAATTTCCCTTCCATTTTTAAGAGAAAAATCCTGAAGATCTATCTATCCAGTAATTGTGAGATTTTGTATTCTCACTAGATTGAATCCAGGTTACTGCTCCCAGGTGTAAGTTCCAAAGCTTGTGACTATAAACCCACTCAGGCATCCTGACACCCATTTTACAAACATATATTTCCCTTCAACTGGCAATCATTATTGTGCTCAATAATCAAACAATGTTTTGAAGTTTTCAGAATTTTCTTAAGTATACAATGCTCTGCCAAAAGAACCTCAGCTCTGCTCTCACTGCTTTTAGCTCCATCTTACATATCCGCAGGACACAGTGCACTTCCTGGCTCCTCTTTCCTGACACTCATCCTGATATTATGGACTAGATTATAGTAATTACTGGGCTCAAGACATGGGGTTAGGTTTTCAAACATCAGTGTAGCTTTTATATCTCATGTCTAATGCCCAACCAAAAAACTTCTCCGTGTTAAGTTTTGTGTTTATTTCAGTTTTCCAGGTTAGAGAATAATTTCTGTAACTGGGAATACAATTTGTTCACAAAGTGCTCTTCTTTATAATTTAAGATCCTTTAAAAAGAAATTAACACTAGCATGCAGCTAAAGATCACTGGAGCCCTGGGTATAGCCAGAGGCTTTGTATTTCTGTGCTTGATTAAGAATTTGTGATTTTCTTGTGCCTAATCAATTCCAACTTAATTTCCAAACTGTTCTTCAATTCTCTGATTAGTTTTTTGATGATCTCAAGCATACTCCTGGTTTGTAGTTGTTCTTGCCCACACAGCACTTTAATTATCACTTTGTAATAGTCTCCAGGGCAATGTAATAATTATTTATATTTTTAAATTCAACTAAGTGATGTTCTACTACCTTGTATAGCTACTGTACATATAATCTTTGGCTTGTTGTAGAAACCTAATACAATTTGCTAAATTAATATCAAACTCAGAACAATGCCTTTCATTTGAGATACAAAAAAGAGAAAGCTGCAATAAAGATCAGTGATACATAGGTAATGGAAAATAACTTTAGGGAACTTTAATTTTCAAATAAAGTATTAATCTGATAAATCCTTAAAATATATTTACCTATTTATTAAGAAAGCAATATTTTCTCCTTCTTAAACAAAATTTTATGCTATTTCCGTATTATTTTTAATCTTAGGAATGGGAAATTTGGGGTTGGGGATTTAGCTCAGTGGTAGAGTGCTTGCCTAGCAAGTGCAAGGCCTTGGGTTTGGTCCTCAGCTCTGAAAAAAAAAAAAAAAAGGATGGGAAATTTTGTGTAATTTTATAAAATAGTGCTGTAATTTAATCACATTATTTATTAAGGCTATCTTAAGCTTATATATGAATGTAGTAATGTTGATATATTTTACTAGATCACTAATAGTTTACTAATAAAGAGAATTTAAAGAAACATATTAGCTGATATGTGTTTGCAAAAGTAACATTCAAATTTATAGTATTTCTACCACCAAAACTATATAAAGGAGAGATATCTTAGCCTTTACTATTGTTTTTACTAAGTTCTGTATCACTAAGCTAATTATGTAAGATTGTTTACAACTGTATGCCTTTACCTCTTAAGTAATTATTAATTACTAAAATAGCTATTTTTACTAAAATACCAAAGAAGTAGATTTTTGTTTTTTGGGGTTTTTTTTTGTTGTTGTTGTTGTTGTTGTTTCAAGACAGGGTTTCTCTGTGTAGCTTTGTTCCTTTCCTGGATCTCATTCTGTAGACCAGGCTGGCCTTGAGCTCACAAAGCCTGCCTCTGCCTCCCGAGTGCTGGGATTAAAGGCGTGTGCCACCACCGCCTGGTCAAAGAAGCAGTTTTTAAGTACCTACAGAACTTTAAAAATATTTGAATCATCAGACCTTCTTTATCTCTATCTCCAATGGATTTAAAATCCTGTTTGTGAGACTAAAAAGTTGCTTTTACAAGCACTCTAGAAAGATCTGATGGGTCTCTGCTGGAGATAGGTATTGAACAATACCACTTAATGTTAGGCACTACTTGGGAAGTCATTAGAGCAGTATTATAAGGAATTATTTTCTAAGAAAATAAAAATTTGTATCTTACTTTCCATTTTTAAACCAAAAAGCTACTGTGCATTTATGCAAGTCTTCTAGTCCCTGTCACTGTCCCCAAATATTTTCTTCTATGTGTCTACAATATATCTGTAAAAATGAGATATTTCAGTCTGGGAAGTTACTTTGTTTGAGAGAGACAATGTAAGTGGATCGAGAAAGGACATCATATGGGGATGACACACTCTGTGATTCTTCAATGTCAATTGTAGAAACAAATTCAATATTATAAAAGGAGAATTTATGAAAAATAAACCTTACCTACTATAAAATTAATTTCAATTTGTGATAATAATTCACTTGATTTTAGCCAATGCCTTTTTATATAATTCAAGGCAAACCATACCATGACAGGATAAAGTGGGCACTTTACCCATGTAAATATGGCTGTTACTTTGTTCCAAAGAATTGTCATTTTCTCTATGTGTCTGTGTTATTTTTCTCCTGTTTTCATTCCTACTTCTTCATCTTTGTTCTTACACCTAAAACCTCAATATTCTGCTGCTTTCAATGCAATGTCCATGTCAGTCATCAAAAAGTTTCAATACTAAGATTCTGCTACTGCCATTTTTGAGTCTTCAATTATTTGCCAAATACATGGGCCGATGAATTTCTAAATGGTCTTATTAAATAATAATAATAATAATAATAATAATAATAATAATAATAATAATAATAAAACAGAGCCAAATATAGGAGTGAAACCTTAGAGATCAGGGAAATAGGAGAAGCCACCAGCGAACCTTATCTCACCAATTCTGCAGCTTCCAAAAGCAAGCTACTTCCTGTCTACCCACGCCTTTTTTTGCTTTACTGTTCTGCCCTCTCATTGGCTCTTAGCCCAGCCACCTCACTTCCTTGTTACGGTCTGTCTGTACAGACCTCCAGGTCTCTGTGGTTGGTACTGGGATTAAAGGCATGTGTCACCGTGCTTGGCTCTGTTCCCTAGTATGGCCTTGAACACTCAGAGACACTGCCTGCTAAGTGATTGGATTAAGGGCATGTGCTGCCTGATTTTGTTTACTTAAAAAGGCCAGGGGAATCTGTGGCTATTATGTTGAACTGAATGGTGTTGTAAAATAAATTTAAAAAAAAAAAAAAGGCTAGCTTTTTCCCTCTGATCTCCAAGAAAGCATTATTTATCAATTCCCAAGCACTCGGGAGGCAGAGGCAGGCGGATCTTTGTGAGTTC
This sequence comes from Peromyscus maniculatus bairdii, assembly GCF_049852395.1. Taxonomy (NCBI): domain Eukaryota; kingdom Metazoa; phylum Chordata; class Mammalia; order Rodentia; family Cricetidae; genus Peromyscus; species Peromyscus maniculatus. The sequence goes on from NC_134860.1 coordinate 79,992,751, forward strand.
GAGGCCAGCCTGGGCTACCAAGTGAGTTCCAGGAAAGGCGCAAAGCTACACAGAGAAACCCTGTCTCGAAAAAAAAAAAAAAAAAAATTCCTAGTGAGGTAGAAATACGTTAACTTATTCTAATTCTGCATGATTGTAGTGATTAGAAAACCATTCAGTAATTTTAACAGTGAAAAAAATGTAGCAGTCCGACATGGTGGAGCCACCTCCTGGGTTGAGTTGCTTCTAACAATGTATATGAAACCCCAATATAGCCTAGACCGTTGATTATCAAAAGTAAAACATGAATGGCCAGGGCATGGTGGCACACAGCTTTAAACTCACTACTCACAAAGGCAAATGGACCTCTGTGAGTTTGGGGCCAGCCTGGTATATATATGGGTACCAGGAACTCTCTCTCTCTCTCTCTCTCTCTCTCTCTATATATATATATATATATATATATATATATATATATATATATATATATGAACTGGAATCCTGTGTAACGAGGGAATCCCCTAACTTGAGCTTAGTCTTGCATAGAGCTGAGCCTAATTGTTCCTGAAATCCTGGATTTCAATCCCATTTACTTTTATTCACTTCTTTAATTTTTAAAAAAGAATATTATATTTTAGCCTAATAACATTGTGACTATCAAACAATTGGTGACTATTATGGTGAAATTTGCCTGTGGCTATTGCAATCACTATTCATATTCACACAGTTGGATTGACTTTATTTGTTTCAACAAATATAATACTATATGTATATCTATGTACAGACTGTAATAACCTGTACTATATTCCTAGGCAGAAATAGGTAAGGTATAGGTTTGAGTTTTACATAAGTAGATCACCTTTAGCTAAAAGATGGATATTAGCTAAGGAAAAATATTGCAGAACATGGGGTTAAGGCAAGGAAGTTGAGAATAAATTATTCTTTGAATTTTCCAAGAGAAATTAGAGGCCCAGAGTAGAAAATAAAATAGTAGATCGCAAAATTTATCTGACAATTCAAAGTTTACCTTGATGTATTGTGTGTCCTCCTGAGTTAAGGGGAGTAATTTGAGATGTACACATTGACGTTGCTATCTTCTCTCCAGTTTATATTTTTGATACTTCTGACAAATATCAGATGACTGTAATTTATGTGCTCATATTTGAATCTTCTATTTTTTTCCCACTGATCTACATTCTGTTTTCCTGCCAGTATAATGACATTTTTATTACTAAAATCTGTAATCAGTCTTGAGATCTAGAGTGGTAATTCATCAAGCATTGTTCTTTTTGATCATGGTCTCACAAGCTACATGTTTTCTTTCTTTCTTTATTGTGGTACCATATGAATTTTCAGATATTTGTCTATTTCTGTGAATAATCTTGGGCAATTGTTTGGATAACACTAAATCTGTAAACTGCTATGGTAGAATGATGATTTTCTTAATAGTATCTCTATCCATTCATGAGCATGAGACATTTTTTTTTTCCATTTTCTAATTGTCTTAGTTATGGTTCCTGTTGCTAGAAAGAGACATCATAAACATGGTAAATCTTAAAAAGGAAAACATTTAATTTGGGTGGTATATAGTCTCAGATGTTTAGTTTATGATCATCATGGTGGGAAGCAAGGCAGTGTGCAGGCATACATCATGTTGAAGAAGTAGCTGAGAGTTCTACATTTTGATCTGCAGGCAGCAGGAAGTAAACTGAGACACTGGGTGTGACTTGAGCATATATAATACCTCAAAGTTTGTCTCTACAATGATGCACTTTCTACATCAAGACCATAATTACTCCAACAATGCTACATCTCCTAATAATGCCACTCCCTATGCACTTATGGAATCCAACTACATTCAAACTACCAAGCAATGTCTTCCTCAATATCTCTCTTGAGATTTCATATTTTCCTTGTAGAAGTCTTTCATTTCCTTGGGTAGGTTAATTCCTAGATTCTTTCTTTATTTATTTTTGAGGCACTTATGGATAAAAGAGTATTAAACATCACATTTTCAGAGTGTTTGCTATTTTTAATAAGTGGATTTTATATCCTGCTACTATGCTGAAATAATTCATAAGTTTTCTGGCAGAATTTTGGATCTTGTATCTAATATCATATTGTTTACAAATAGGAATAATTTGAATTATTTTCCAACTCATATTACTTACTTCCTATTTAGTGTTTAATAACTCTAGCTAATGTTGCAAGAAATATATTGAAAAGAGGTAGTGGGAGTGGATAGCTGTTTTGTGTGCTAGTTGAGGACATCATTATTTATTTATTTTTTTTTGAGGTTAGCACTAGATACAGAAGCAGTTTTGATAAGAGGATGCTGTCAGATCACATCAGTTCTTCCTCTTGAATCTGAAGCATTGATAGTATTGATAGTTATCTTCTAAACTAGTTTAACATTTATGTATGGGGTACTGGTTTTTGTTACAGGTATCCCTGGAAAATAGCATTTTAAACTGCAGAAAGTTTATGGTATTTCATGTGGATCTAGATGCAAGAGTTAGCTGAAACCTGAGAAACCAATTCAGGAATTTACAGGAGGCTGAGAATAGAGAGAAAAGTGCCAAATGTGAATGCATTGGCCAACAGCCTTGGTATAGATAGATAGATAGATAGATAGATAGATAGATAGATAGATAGATAGATAGATAGACAGATAGGGGTAATGCAAGCCTTCTAATTAAAACCCTCAGATAGGAAGATACAAATGAAATATATCATGACCTTGTAAGATAAAGAAGTTGAAAAATAAACTAGCATGGCTCTAAGAGGTCAGAAGTCACACAGAGTCTTTTTATACAATGACCACTGAAAATTACTAGTAAGAGCTCACACTGTAATTGAGCACAGTTTGCCACATAATATCTAGAGATTTAAAATGGAAATAGTTCCATATTATACATGAGTAGCAGCCTTGCCGAAATTGCACATGACTAACAGTCTTTTCTTATGCTGTTTGTAAGAACAGTCAACATTGATTTTATTTGTTTTCAAATGACTTCTACCTGACTAAATTATTGCTATTAGCTAGTACACTGTGAGCAATATGAGCTAACTACTATATGCAAGGGGAGGTCATTTTTGCGTATTGTATACCTCAATAGCAACAATGCCAACATCCTTGATTTCTTTCCTATCCTGCAGAATAATACTCTATTTGACTGATTCAATAGCACTTGCACATTTTCTTTCCTTAGCATCCTACAAAATAAGTACTGAGAGTTCTCATTATTCAGTCACACCCTCGTTTCAATAGATATGGTATATCTAATAAGACAACATAAAATGTCTTGGTAATACTGATATTAGAAATTTGATAAATATTTTTCAAGTGCATAATATATAATATTATATATATATATATTACCAGTTGATAGAAGATGTAAATGTTTGCTTTCAACAGGAGATGTAAATAAAATTTCAGTACTTAAATCATAACTAAATTTAAGATTGACCATAATATTTCTTTAGCTCCAGATGACATTATATGGTTTACTGATTTTCCTTTTTTTTTCCTGCTTTGTTTCAATTTTTACATGAAAGAGTTGTTCATATCTTTAGCTCGATTCTTCAATTTCAGTCTATTTAGTCTTTCTCAATAAAAATGATAGATAACTGTATATTTTCCATAGTTTACCTTGTCAAAATGCAGGTGTACTTGCATTGTATCTTACCTCTCTGGTTTGGATCATCTAGCATGTTTTTTATATTAGTTCAACACATATCTAAAGAAGACAAAGCCTGAGGTGAGAAAGCACTTAAACTGCTGTGTTTGCTTTGTTCAAGCATTTTGTGTGCTTGCACACACACACACACACACACATATACACACACACATTGGGCTCACCAATATAGAAGCAAAAATGGAAAAATAAATATTAATAAGGGTTCTCATTTCAGAGTTTGGTTATGTTATCTATCATGTAAACATGAGATAGTTATGCTCTTCTTACACATTTTACTTATTCCAATGAATTCACATCCCAATAGGTATAAGATATAATGGTAGATTATTTGTATATACTGGTAAACAAATTTAGTAAAATAGCAGCCTTAGATAATATGCACTGTAATTTGCACTGCTATGGATTCTTATATGTTGATACAAATGTAAACTATTTCTATATTCCTGTTTAAGATAATTTGTATATTGATACAAATATAGAACTATATTTGTTATACTGTACATATATTTCTACTCTTATTTGAAATAATTGTATATTGATACGAATGTAAATTTATATCTGTCGTACTGTTTGTATGTTCTACTTCTGTTTAGGATATTCGTATACTGATATATATTTAAGATTATTGTCATATTGCATATCACTCTATACATTCCTACCTCTGTTATAAATATCTTGTGTATTGTCACAATTTTGAAGTCATCATCCTTTACTGTACATTTGCTTAGAGACTGTTTACCTTGTTTACATGAAGCCTCAGTCCTTAGGTTATTTCGGTAGATAAGACTTATAGATTATAGTCACCTATGCTTGTCATCTCTATAGTTATGTTAGTTAGGTTATCCAGATTTACAGATACATAGGTCAAAAGGACAGGTAATCTTCAAACACTTCAAAGACCCTGAGAATATGGCATTTAAATAACTTAAAATTCTGTTGACATGAGACACAATTGTTCCTGGCAGTACCAATTTGATCCAGAGAGAACGTTGGGCTTCTGAGACATTTCCATTTGGAAGTTTGTCTTCTTGGCACAAAATGGCCTATTGGGCAAAGAACTGCCCTTGCCTCAACTACTGACAATACGAGTGCTGTCCTTCTGGATAAGTGGGACAAAGGAAAAGTGACCTCTGAACTCTGCCAAGACAGGGTAAGATGGTGTTTCTGAATTCCTGCTTCTGAAAATGGTCTGTCAGATACTCTAGGCCAGTAGCCAATTTGAATGCACCAACAATGCTGAGAAACATTAGGTGACTGTCCAGGTTGCCAGCTGTCTTGGTCTACTCTTGCAAGATTCCCGAAAGTTGCTTGCATCCATCTTCCATTTCTCAGGTACCATTATATTCCTTCTCAGGTCTTTGATGGGAATAAAGACTAACAGTTATAGTTACCACTTAGTATACATATATACTAAGTGGTAACTATACACACACACACACACACACACATATATATATATATATATATATATATATATATATATATATATATATAATATCTTAGAACATATTAAGTATTAGATTCAGGTTCTTTAGGATAGGACACCTTTTGGAATGATCTTTGTAACATGCCATTTACCTATGCTCGATACTTCTCTGGATTTTAGTATGTGTTTCTTGCTTAATATTGTTTGCATTGGTTGTCGTTCCATCTTATTTAGGTCATTATCCCTCATTACTCCTTGACAATATTTGATAACCATTCCTTTGTCTATAGTCTTGTATTAGGTTAGAACCTTCTTATTTAGACAAAAGGGGGAGATGTAGTGGGTAGCCATTCCAGCTTTGATCTGGAAGTTCCAACTGTCATTGAGGCTTAGGTAACTGTCACACCTACAATGCAGGGCCAAGAGAGGACCCTGAAGACCTGTGAATCGGATGTGCTGGCTCTTTTGGTTCCTGGACCCTGGATGGAGGAGGTAGACCAAGCAGAGTTCTCCAGAGAATACCACCGGACTGTGCCACACCTTTCCCTGACCCTGTAAACTATCCCTTCACTTTTAAGTTACCCCACAAAATAAACTTCCCTTTTAATTACATGGTGTGGCCTTAATATTTTCACCAATAAAAGTGGAAAAAGAAATATTAATAAGGGTTCTCATTTCAGAGTTTGGTTCTGTTATCTATCATGTAAACATGAGACAGTCATGCTCTTCTTACACATTTTACTTATTCCAGTGAATTCACATCACAATCCTATCACCAATGTCATGAGATGATTGTGAAAATTTAAAAAGATGGAATATAAAGCAATCCATATAGTGGATGAAGGTAGTAACTATTCTCTATAAACAGCAGTCATCACAATAATATTTATTTCAGATAGGAAAATTCTAAGTATGTGATAAAAATTAGCTTGGATTTTTAGTAGATTATATATGCATAAAGTTTGTTTAGAATTAGAATATAAATACTCAAGAATTTAAAACAAACTATTATAGAAAGAGAGAAAACTAAGCAACAACCAGGCACATTGTTTAATTCAGTACATTTTTTTGTGAATATTTGCATATGATTCAAAATATCAGCCCTAGAGCAACCACTAATACGAATTCTTGAGATAACAAAGATAGCTACAGAATGTGAAACTCCTTCCCAAACATACAAGTCCACAAACCCAACCTCTCCAGACCTCCTCTCCTGCAGGAAACCAGGTAGACCTGTCCATCCTTGCTTTCTAGCTCCCTTATGATTGATTATTTCTCATTCTGAAGCAAAATGGCCTAGTGACAACCTTAATATTCCAATTTACACATTGTCTTTCTAACAAACTACAATCTCTTTGATGCCAAGTATATCATTGTGTCACCACTGGGCAATGCTTAGAGCATGGTTAATGATATGTATGGAAGCAATATATAACACCTTTATTCTCTCCTGAGGTAAACTGGCATTAATTGGTACTGTATGATAAGATACTATAGTTTTAGGCCATGCGGTGGTGGTGCACGCCTTTAATCCCAGCACTTGGGAGGCAAAGGCAGGCGGATCTCTATGAGTTCGAGGCCAGCCTGGGCTACCAAGTGAGTTCCAGGAAAGGCGCAAAGCTACACAGAGAAACCCTGTCTCAAAAAAACCAAAAAAAAAAAAAAAAAAAAAAAAAAAGATACTATAGTTTTAATACCCTAATGAGATACTTGTCAAAGTGATAAAAAAAAAAATCACTGAATTTATGTTAGCATTTTGGGGGTTTCACTTTTGACAACTGCTATCACAGCCAATATGTTCTCCCCTCATCTCATAATAAAAAGTAGTTTTTGTAGTTTGGCTGTCAATACCCCATAAACATATATGTTTGATTGCTTGGTTCCCAGTTGGAGTAACTCTTTGGGAAGGATTAGGAGGTGTGGCCTTATTGAAGGAGGTCTATCACTGCAGGGGTTAACTTTGATGTTTCAGAAGCCCAGAAAAGCTCAATATTTCTCTTTCTCCCTCTACCTAATGCTTGTAGATGAGGATGTAACTCTAAGCTGCTTCTCCAGCTCCATGCCTTCCTGCCAGCTGCCATATTCTCTGTCATGATGACAATAAACTAACTCTCTGAAGTTGTAAGAAAGCTCCCAATTAAATATTTCATTCTATAAGTCACCTTAGTCATTGTGTCTCTTTGGAGTAATAGAACAGTAACTAAGTCAATAATAAAACATCTAAAAGAAAAAATTTAAAAGAACTCAAGCTCACGGACCTATACCCAAGTACTATAGCAGTGCGTGACATTTCTAGGACTTTAACAGTAATTTTAAAATTATTCATGGATCACCTTCCAAGAAAAGTATTTTATTACTTTAACAATGCAATTTAAACTCATTCTACAGATATGAATCTCACATATGTCATCATTTTTGGTGTTATGAACTGAAAACACATGATTTCTTTCTAAATTCAGTAGCTGACAATGATAAATCACCAATTTTGTTGAAGGGAAGGAGATGGTTCTGTGTCTTCTTGCTTTGTGTTAATATGCATTACAATTTACAGAATATATAATTAATGCTAGTATTCATAAAATGTTTATCTTTATTCTTTATAGGATGAGATCATGTCTCATCCATGCATGCAATAAGCATGGTTGAATACATTGAAAAGAACACATGCACAGTGACAATGGAAATGTAATTGAACACTTGAACAATGCTATCCTCATAAATCCAATGTGATTCATCAATAACCTTATGTTTTTCAGTTGTTACAAGTTAGAATGTAAAAATAATCAGGTAATAATAATAATTTTTTATTAAACCAGAATAGTAGCACATTATCAATCCAGTATAAAATCAAGAAATTTTGCTTTAAGGTGTACTTAACCTCATCATGCATCATACATCTCAGTTCAGACAAATCATATTTCAATGTATTTCAAATATAAGATAGCATGATGCTGTTGATTTGTACCATAATAGGTCTGTATTTCTATAGTTTTTTAATATGTATCAATATTTTATGTATATGTATATATTAATATCTATATGTATATGCACCCATATTTTAACACATACCTAACATTTACAGCTATCATCTTTCTACTATCTGTCTATCTCTCATTCAACTACTGCCTACATAATAATCAATGATTGATAAATAGTGGAAACATTAAAATTTGAGTAAGAAACTATGCCTTTTTAAAGGAACTGTTACAAAACACATTCAGCATTCTTTCTAACAATGATTATTTCAAGTACCATTACCAACAATGACATAATTATATAGCATACTTTTTCAAGTCAAGTTGTAACATGTTTACTAATCATTAAAATAATCATTATCTTAACTAAGTCAATAAACTACAAATGTTAAAATTTTAATATTAAAATTGTGGCATCAAACTGTACTCTCCAATTTAACAGATATTAGACATGGGTGACTAATGAGTCTACAAGCTGATATTTAATTTAGTTAATATTACATTTAGAATATAAAGTTACCCCTCCAGTTTAGCTGATAGGAGCCTTTTTAAATATTTGTAGAATATATTCCACAATACAAATCCATTGTTAATTGCTAGTAACATAAAATCTAAGCAACAAAGCAATGATTTTCAAAGAAGTTTGTCATGTTCAAGTTGAAATTTGTTATTAGTGTGATCCACCTACCACCATAAAAATATTAAAACTTCATTCATAAGCTTATATTTTTTGATAACAACATATTACATAAATGAGGATAGATAAAATATTTTGTTAAAATGTCTTCTATGTGCTGATTAGTTTGTTTTTTGTTTGTTATTTTGTTGGGTTTTTTTTTTTTTCAACTTGACACAAGCAAGAATACTCCTGGAAAAGGAAAGCAGTTAAGAAAATACCTCCATCAGACTGGTCTGTTGGCAAGTCTATAGGACATTTTCACGATTGGTGTTTGATATAGGAAGACCCTCGGGACTCTTTGGTGTGCCACATTGGATAGGTGATCCTGAATTGCATAAGAAAGCAAATTGAGTAAGACTTGGGTCATAAGCCAATAAGCAGCAATACTTCATGCTTTTTGCTTCAGTTCCTTCCCCCAGGTTTCTGAGTTCCTGTGTAGGTATACCTTGGTGATGGACTGTGATCAAATCAAGTGAGCCAAAAAAACCCTCTCTTCTCCAAATTTCTTTTTGCCATGCCATTTATCTCAGCAATAGAAACATAACTGGCACTCAGTTTCCTTTTCTTTATTTAATGTTGTTTCTCGGATATTTCAATTTTTATATGTAGCTCACATTTCAATTCTGTTAGGCAATACAGGCTGAGGACAGCATCATCTTTTCCATATATGTATGTCTATATATTGCTTACTTAACAAATGATAGAATTTATGATAAAGTTGTCTTTAAACATTTCTTATTAATAGCAATATTATGCAGAAATTATTTCCTAAAATGGAAATAAATGAAACTTATTTACATAATGACATGCATACAAATTAATGTCAGATAAATCAAAAGAAAAATCAGTTTATACAATTGTCCTAGCTTGATTTCTGTTGCTGTAATAAACAGTGTGGCCAAAAATAACTTGAGAAGGAAAGTATTTATTTCATCTCACAGGTAACAGTCCTTCAGTAGGGAAGTCAAGTTAGGAAATCAACAGGGAACCTGGATCGAGTAACTGAAGTAGAGACTATGGAAGAAAACTGCTTACTTGCTTGTTTTCCATAACTTGGTCAGCATCACATATAATGGGCTGGACCTTCACAAATCAAGGAAATTCTTCAACACGCATGCCCACAGGTCAATCCCATTGAGATAACATTCTCTGTTGAGAGTGCTTCTTCCTGGATGCCTCAGGTTGCATTAAACTCACAAAAACTGACCAGCTCATCAAGTGAAATAGTAAAATCAGATGACAAGGTTAATTACAAAGGTTGATTAGAAAAGAAAAAGGTGATGCATAGTATATTTCTGATCAAATTTCTTTTAATATAAATGATAATATATCATTTACATATACTATGTAGTAAATGCATAGGTGTGTCACCTACATGTTTTAATGTAAAATATTATGTGAAATATTTATTTAATGTAAAATGTTTATTAGTACTACCAAGATCTCAGTACTTGCAAGGATTCTTTACCAACAGCAAATAAAAAGAAAATAAGAGGGCTTGGAAGACAGAAAAACATATTACCAAAGTATCTTTACACATTTTGTTGGGAGTATTTGCTGGGTTGGTTTTAGCTGGAAAAGTCAGAGAATTCATCAACATAGCAACATTTTATTTAGCCTAAAACCTAAATAAACGTTCAACATGAATACACTCTATATCTTCAATATGACTTTTCAATTGAAATATATTGTCATAGTTAATGTACGAAATGGTAATATGTGAAATGTTCATGCAAATCTCGCAGCAGCACATAAGATCTCTGAAGTCTTCCTTCCACTTTGCCTGTTATATGAGCCCTGACATTTTTTCAGTTACAAAACCCATAATGGCATTTCACAACAAATCATACTCAGAAGCTGAAAGGAGGATGAAGTAGTATAAAGTAAAATGTTACAAATGTTGAAAAATATGTTATTCTGATTGCTTACATTTGCAATTTTTCAAAAGTTTGTATTTATTTTATTATTGTTATATATTATTTTTAATTAGGCTCCAAATACATCTTGGTATATTTTAGTTTTAATTTCAAACGGTGAATATGAATGATATAGCACATGTACACAAATCACTATAAATTTCTTAATCATTTTATAGGCATACAGAATTTCTGACACCAAGGTGTTTCTGAGTTGTAGCTTTTAGTGAGCCTGTCTTACATCTTACAGAGTGAAAAGGTATATATTGAGAAGTGAGAAGGTTACAGTGAGAAGATATATACTTCTCAAATCTCCCTTCAAAATAATTGTGGCAGAGCGACTGCCAGAATTTCTATATCTCTCTGGTGCATCTTTCTTTTTCCAAATTTTCTATAAATCATATAAAATAATGGACATAATTACGTTATTTACAGGATTATTTATAATGTACATTGATAATACTGTTGATTTGATTCATTTAGTTATATTATCTAGAAATGATGTCAAGAGAGGTAGTTCTCACCATACAGATATGCGTTCAGAATTTTTCATGTAAATTATAATCAGTATACTTTCTCGTGTGATATTTTCTTGGTGTGACAAGCAAGAGAACAAGAAAGACAGATCATGTGCAACATGGAGATGTAAAGTTCAAGGCCTTTCAGTCCTTCTATATGCATAGACAGATGGTCAGATTCTTCTAACAATGTTCTTAGTCTCCCACTATTTATACCTAAAAAAGGAAGAACAGGAAATGTCTTCTCTAATGGGAACTTGTTACTGGGTTTACACATACTCTATCTTTAATTAGACCTTTAGAATATTCTGGATTCTGAGACTATGGAGCTCACTTAGATTTATTACCTTACAATTAAATCCCCAGTAGGATACTTAACTTCTCCTTTATCAGCACAGCATTGGCTGTTTGCTCTTTGTTTATCTTACAACTCCAATTTCTCTTACAATATAATATGGTTGATAACTATCTTCTGTAGCTGGTTGTTTTTACTCTTTACTCTTTGTTTTCTGACTCTTTGGGGGGGGCTGCTACCCAGCTCCCAAATAATCACTCACACAGAGGCTTATTTTTCTTATTAATGCCCGGCCTTGGATTGGCTTGTTTCTAGCCAGCTTTTCTTAACCTAAATTATCCCATATACCTTTTGCCGCTGGGCTTTTTTCTTTCTCTATCCTATGTATCTGTCTTTACTGCTTGTTCTGTGGCTTGCTATGTAGCTTGGTAACTGGCCCCTGATATCCTTCTCTCCTTTTATAACTCCTCAATCTCTTTTGCCAGATTTTTCCTTCTATTTATTCTCTCTGCCTGCCAACCCAGCCTATCCCTTCTCCTGCTTTGCTATTGGCTGTTTAGCTCTTTATTAGACCAGTCAGGTGTTTTAGGCAGGTAAAGTAACATAGCTTCATGGAATTATACAAATGCAACATGGAATGCAAACAATCTTTGTATCATTGAACAAATATTCCACATAATAAACTAATGTAGCACATCTTCAACTAATATTCTACAACTCTCTTATTTGTATTCCAGTATTATTTTACCATAACCTACTTCTGGCTGCAGTCAAAATTTTCTATTTGCATTAAACCTGTAGATAATGAGAAAATGTTGGTTGTCTATTATCCATCATCATTTCATTTGATATTCTGTAAAATATATACTAAGAAGAAACTGCTCTCTTCCTAAAAAGTGGATTTTCATTGAGGAAATTCTGAACATGTATTCTTTGCTGTGGACCCATTTTCAAATTACCATATGAAGTTCTTCATTGTGTTCCACCATCTTTTCACATATTGCATTTTCATAGTGGCCTTAATTGCTTCACAGAATCCTTTCTTATCATCATTCCAGCTTAGAAACAATTACTTCTTATGAATATCTTTCACACTTAATTCTTGGTGTTACTGAATCTGCAATTACCTAACCTGGCTTTCAAAGTTAAGAAGGACATAGATTATCCTGGGTTTTTAATTCCTGGAAGCAGAATGTAAGTCCCTTGAGATCTGATACACATTTGTATGGGACATATCTAGTATCTGAGTCACCATTTTATTGCTATGAAGAGACACGATGACCAAGGCAACTATTATAAAAGAAAGCATTTAGTTAGGAGCTTGCATACAGTTTCAGGTGCTCAGTCAGTTATCATGGAGTGGAATATCGCACTGCAGCAGTAGCTGACATCTACATCCTCATCCACAGGCAGAAGGTGAGACTATGATCTGGAAGCTTTTAAAGCCTCAGAGTCTAGTCCCATTGACACACTTCTTCCAGCAAGGCCACACATCTTAATTCTTCTAATCCCTTCAAATAGTACCACCCCTTGGTGACTAACCATTCAAATATATGATCATATGAGGGCCGTTCTTACTCAAAATACCACATTCCACTACCTGTTCCCAGTAGGCTTGTAGCCTTATCATAATGCAAAATGCATTCAATTCAACTTCAAAAGTCCCAGTGGCAATTTGAATGAAAATGGGCTCATATAGAGTTGCACTACTGGTCTTATGTTATTGTAATAGGTGTGGTCAAGTTGGAGAAAATGTGTTACTGGAAGTGGTCTTTGAGTTCAGATGCTCAAGCCAGGCCCAATGTCTGTATCTTCTGGCTGCCTGCCAATCCAGATATAGAACTCTCAGCTACCTCTCCAGGACCACATCTGCTTGCATGCCAGCATGTTTCCCACCATGATGTTAATGGACTAAGTCTCTGAACTATAAGCCAGCATCAATTAAATATTTTCCTTTATAAGAGTTGCTGTAGTCATGGTGTATCTTCACAGCAATAGAAACCCTAACTAAGATAGTCACCATAGTCTATCACAGTGTCTTGAAGTTCTCATTTGTGTGAAGAGACACCATGAATGCAGCAACTCTTCTAAAGCAAAACATTTAATTGGGGGGGGGGCTTACAGTTTCAGAGGTTTAGTCTGTTATCTTCATGGTGGGACATAATGGCATACAGGCAGACATGGTGCTGGAGAAGGAGCCGAGATAATTACATCTTGACCCACAGTCAACAGGAAGTGGTCTGAGGCATTGCGCATGGCATGAGCATATATGAGACCTCCAAACCCACACCCACAGTGACGTACTTCCTCCAACATGACCACAGGTACTCCAACAAAGACACACCTCCTACTAATGCTAACCCCTATGAGATTATGGGGGCCAATTACATTCAAACTACCACATTCCACTCCATGACTCCCATAAGCTTTGCAATGACATCATAATGAAAAATGCATTCATTCCATCTTCAAAAGTCCCCATAGTCTATTACAGTCTCAAAAATGTTTTCAAGTCCAAAGTTCAAATTCTCATGTACTCTCTTAACTGTGTAATCCATATAACATGAAAATAAAAAAAGTAGGTCATATACTTGCAACATATAATCTCACAGGATATTCATTACCATTCCAAAATTTAGGCACAGGAACATAGTGAGAAAACACTGGACCAAAGTAAGACTGAATACCCGGTGCGCAAATGTTGGCAGCAGTAGGTTTGCTGCCTTAATTTTAAAAGGCCTTTTTTGTTCTGTCCCAGTTAGGTTTTTTTTGTGTGAAAAATGTGCAGTTGGGTTCCAGAGGGTGCTGGGGATCAGTTCCCCTGTGGTTTTTCCTGTTTGGAAAGCAGTGTCAGGCTTGCCTCCGGATACAGAGTAACCATTCTTTGACCCCTGCTGTTAGAGGGGTATATAAGCCCATGCTGGTACGAATAAAGAGAGCTGCTTCCCTGATGAACTGAAACTGGGTGTCTGGAGTGCTGTTCAACCTTGGCATCCCTTGCCAGATGCGGGTTGCGGCACGCGATCTTCAAACTCTGCATCTCTTCTGATGTAAATGCTTTGCAGATCTCCAACTCCTTTCAGCTGTGTTGACAGCAACATACTTCTTTATCTTGGGCTGGTTCAACTCTCTGTTAGCAGCTTTCCTTGGCAGATATTGCTCTGGAATCCTCAGCATCTTGGGGTCTCAAAGGCAATCCAGGCTTCAACTTAATTGCTTCCCAAAGTGGTTTCTCTAATTCTTCTCCATTCAGTGACACTCATGACCCATGTCTAGCCTCAGCTGCTTTTCTTTGTCATGGAGGAATATTCCATAAATCTTTTCATTTATCCTTGACTTTAAAGCCAAAACTATGAAGCCAAAGTTGCCAAATTCTACTTCTTGTTGGGGCTGGAACATGGTCCTCGTGTTCAATTACATTTTCACCAGCTTTCTCTTTTTGATAGTTTCTTCTCTGAAACCTTTTGATCCAGACATACACAGTTCAAATCACTCTCAGCACCTCTGACTTCCATGTCCCTACAAGGATGGCCCATTAAGCAAGCAGCATTTAAAGCATTTAACTGCTTTTCTGATCCACAGTCCCAAGGTCCATATTTCTTCAAATAAAATAATGGTCAGGCCTATCATAGCAGTGACCAAGTCCCTAGTAACAACTTCTGTCTTATGGTTTCTATTGCTATGAAGAGCTACCATGACCATCACAAATCTTATAAAACAAAATGTTAAATTTTGGGGCTTGACAGTTGCAGTGGTTTAGTCCATTTACTTCGTGGTGGGATACAGGAGCATACATACAGACATGATGCTGGTAAAGGAGCTGAAATTCCTACATCTTGACCCTCAGGCAACAGGAAAGTGGTCTGAGGCACTGAACATGGCTTGAGTATATAGGAGACATCAAAGCCTCCCCTACGTACTTCCTCCAACAAGGCCATATCTACTTCAAGAAAGTCACCTCCCTTAATAGTGCCACTCTCTTTGAGCTTACATTCAGACTACCCCCAAGAATCTCAACATTGTTTAAAAATACAAAGTTATTCTGAATCTCTTAACTGGAACCCTTTGCTAAATCAAAATAAAAAGGAAAATTCTGAACTTCCAACATGCAATGAAACAGAATATACATTACCATTCTAAATGAGAAGAAAATGAGCATAATTTGGAAATATTGAACCAAACAAGCATGGGAAAATCAAAATTCTTCATTTTTATGTCTGTTATCAAAACCCTGTTCAGATTTTTAAGTTTTTTCGTGTGTTTTTGACTGTAGCATACTTTTCTCTCTTGGGCTGGTTCCACACACTTTATAGTGTTTGCCTTGGCATGTATCATATAACTCTGGCATCCTCAACACTTGGAGATGTCCAACATTCCATGTTTACCATCATAGCTTTATACAATGACCTCTCTGGGATACTAGGCAGGGATACCCTTGACATGTGCCTGGTCTCAGAGACTTTCTTTAGCTGCAGAGGGAGATTTCACAACCTGTTTTTATATCCTTGACTGTAAATCCAGGACCATTTGTCAGTAGTTATCAACTTCTGCTGCTTCCTGGGACTGGAACCTGCCCCCCCCCACCTCAATTACATCTACATCACATTTTTGTTATTGATGTTTCTTTCACTGCTTAAGCTTCTCTTATTTCCTTTACACAAATTGGAAGCTTAGGTAGGTGGTGTATTTTCCTGAGGACATAACTCCATTTAGTCCATTTAGGAACAAGCTTTTCTTCAAATTTTTTAAATTCTTGATCACTGGACTTAGGTCCATTTTACTTCCTGGTACTGTGGTGATATTTCATTTGTGCGGAAATGTGATATTTTATTTGTATGTTAACAAATAAAGTTGCCTGGAGATCAGAGGTCAAATTGAGCCACAAACAGAAGTCAGGTGGTGGTAGCACACACCCTTAATCTGATCACATGGCAGGCAGAGTCTCTGTGTGGTCAAAATCACAGCCAAGCGTGGTAACACTCACCTTTAATCCCAGTACCAACCATGGAGACCTGGAGGTCTATATAGACAGGCAGTGATGAAGAGGTGATGTGGATGGGCTTAGAGCCAATGAGAAGGCAAAATAGGAAGGCAGTAATAGCTCAGTTTAGACAGGAAAAAGCTCTCTCTCTCTCTGGAAGCTACTGCATGGTGGTAAGCTAAGGCTAGTCGTGGCTATTCACTCTGATCTCTTTGGCTATTACCTCTGTATTTGGCTCTGTGTTTCTTATTTGATAAGACTATTTAGAAATTCGTCTACATCTTGCACCCAATGTTTGTGGTACAACTTCACAAGAAAGCTGCCTGCCTTTGGCCTTGTGGGCCCCAGCTCAGGCCTGAGCTACACTGGGCCAGTTGTGGTGGTGCACGCCTATAAGATTTCCTGAAAGAGGCAGAGGCAGGAGGATCCTGAGTTTCAGACCAGCCTGGGAGGCTTGCTAAGGAGAAGCTGAGGCTGGGATCAAGCTACAAACAGTGGCGGTGGGACGATGGAGGCAGCAGCCGCTACTCTGAGTTGCTACTCTGAATTCCTGGCTCCTTCTCATGTTGGTGACTGCAGTGATAATGCTACCTCGGATGAAGGGTTTACTACTGCTGTTCAGAGAAGAATTGCCAGGACCATCGTGTTACAGGAAAGCATCAGCAAAGATCAATTTGGAAAAGTTTGGCAAGACAAATGGTGGGGAGAAATTGCTGTGAAGATTTTCTCTTCCAGGGAAGAACATTCATGGTTCCGAGAGACAGACATTTATCAGACTGTGATTGCTCCAAACCACAGAGGAGGTACAAAAAAAAAAAAATCTGCAGGGAACAATGACCACACCTAACAGCAACTTGGAAATTTTCAAAAAGATGACAGGAACCTACAAAAATGATTCCACATGGACTATGGTAAAGACATTAAGCTGATTAACACCATGGAAGGATTGACTTTGGACTACAAACTGCTCAGGACAATTTCGAGATAGTTAGCTGAAATGATCCAGAGTCACAGACAACTCCAGCAAAGACTTGAGAAAAAGCCCTTCATACAAATACTGGACAAACAATACAACTAACTCTCTCAGAACTTGACAATTAACCCAAAATTTTTCTTTTCAGGATCCCCTAAGGATATCTCTACCTCAAGAAAGCAGGAAGTAATTTTAAGAACATGATGCCCACATTCCCAAGAGGTGGGGTAGGTATTTTCTCATTGTTTAATGAGTTATGGATATTGTCACTGTTTACTATGGTTGGTTACAAGTTATTAATTTCCAATGGTCGAAAAAAGCTAAGCAAAGGAGATTAGATACAAGGTTCCTGCTTAAAAAAAAAAAAGAAAGAAAAAAAGAAGATATAGAAAAGGGTAGATCATTGAATCTACTCTGAAAAAAGGGAAGATATAGAAATGATAAGATAAAAGGTAGATTTTTGGATCTTCTCAGAAAAAAAATGAACATGGATATGATAAGATAAAAAGGGAGATTATTGAATCTACTTTTAAAAAGGAATTACTTGTTTAAATAGGATAAGTACATTTTTATCTGAATTTGTCAAATAATAATGGACTAGACATTGTTAATGTAATTCTTGACTATAACCTTTTCTTATTTTAGACAAAAAAAGGGGAGATGTGATATATTGTGTCCCTCAATATATTGTATACCCTAATAAACTTATTTGGGTCAGAGAACAGAACAGCCACTAGATATAGAATCCAGAAAGTGGTGGCACACACACCTTTAATCCTAGCATTCCCAGATGGATCTCTGAGTTCAAAGCCACACTGGAAACTGCCAGGCATGGTGACACAGGCCTTTAATCCCAGGAAATGATGGCAGGAAGCAGAAAGGTATATAAGACATGAGGGCCAGGAACTAGAGCCTGGTTAAGCTTTTAGGCTTTTGAGCAGCCTTTCAGCTGAGATCCATTTGCATGAGGACACAGAGGCTTCCAGATTGAGGAAACGAGATCATTTGAGGAATTGGCAAGGTGAAGTTAGCTGTGGCTGGTTCTGTTTCTCTGATCTTTTAGCATTCACCCCAATACCTGGCTCCGGGTTTGTTTTTAGTAATAAGACCTTTTAAGATTCATGTTACATGGTACTCCTTTTCATTTTGAATTTCTCTTTCTCCACCTTGATTCTTTTCATTATAGAGCTACATAAGAGTGATTGCTGATATCCACAAAGTCAATACTAAGCTATTTTGAAATCTCTTCTGTTAATGAATTAATCTAAAAGTCTTCAATTTAGCCTCAGGCAGTTTTTTCTTTTTCTTTCTTTCTTTCTTTCTTTCTTTCTTTCTTTCTTTCTTTCTTTCTTTCTTTCTTTCTTTCTTTCTTTCTTTTTTTTGACAAGGGCAAAAAGCAGCCACATTGTTCACCAAAATATCGCAAGAATAGTCTCTGGGCCACTTCTTTCTCTCTGACAGTACTTTATTTGAGCATCCAGAGTTCAAATTGCTTACACCACTGTGTTGCATGCTCCTACTAAGATTGCCATTAAGCCCTGCTTAAATCATCTAACCACTTTTTTTAATCCAAAATCACAAAGTCTTCCATATCCCTACATAAAACCAGAGGCTCAGGCTTGGGAGATGAATAAACCTGTCCCTGGGAGCAACTTCTGTCTTTGTCACTGTTCTATTGCTATGAAAAGACACAATGACCTCAGAATCTCTTATAGAGGAAAAGATTTTAAATGTGGGTTTACTTACAGTTTCAGGGGCTTATTAGTCCATTATTTTCATGGGGAGGAGCATGGAGGAAGACCAGTATTTTTGAGTTACATCCAATCCACAGGCAGAGAGAGACACTCTGGGCTTGACATTGTTTATTAAAACTTCAAAAATCATCACAATGAGACATTTCTTCTAACAAGGTCACATGTCATAATCCTTCTAATCATTTCAAATAGTGACATTTCTTTGTAACTAAGAACTTAAATAAATGAATCTATGTGGGCCATTCTTTTTTAAATAACATAGCTAGAAAATAATTTCTCCTGACTTGTTTCACTTTGTATTCAATCTCTTTTCACACACTACCTAATTACATACACATTAGTGCAGTTTTCATGTATTAACTTATTTAATTATTTTTGTTTTACTTTATGTGTTTTTAAAATTTACATCTTTATTTTTGAGATAGTTTCTTAAGAATAACAATTATTTCTGTTCTTCTCGTCATTTTTTAAACTTATTCCATTAGGATTTTTGGTTTTATAAGCTATCTAAACAGCACTACTCATGTCTCCATTAGTTATTATCATGGCATTTTATTGGTAGTGATTGCAGATTCCAAATCTGTATTTTCTCTTCAACTTCATCTAATAGAGTTTTTCTTGTTCTGAGATATACCTTCCAGCATATTCAGTTACATTTTTTTTAATTTTATTTTACAATACAATTCAGTTCTACATATCAGCCATGAATTCCCTTTTCTCCCCCCTCCCGCAACCCTCCCCTTCCCCCCTGCTCACCCCCCATTACCACCTCCTCCAGGGCAAAGCCTCCCCTGAGGACTGAGATCAACCTGGTAGACTCAGTCCGGGCAGGTCCAGTCCCCTCCTCCCAGGCCGAGCCTAGCGACCCTGCATAAGCCCCAGGTTTCAAACAGCTAGCTCATGCAATGAGCGAAACCCGGTCCCACTGCCTAGATGCCTCCCAGACAGATCAAGCCAGTCAACTGTCTCACCCATTCAGAGGGCCTGATCCAGCTGGGGACCCCTCAGCCATTGGTTCATAGTTCACGTGTTTCCATTCGTTTGACTATTTGTCCCTGTGCTTTATCCAACCTTGGTTTCAACAATTCTCGCTCATATAAACCCTCCTCTTTCTCGCTAATTAGACTCCCAGAGCTCCACCTGGGGCCCAGCCGTGAATCTCTGCATCCAGATCCCTCAGTCGTTGGATGGGGTTTCTAGCACGACAACTGGGGTGTTTGGCCATCCCATCACCAGAGTAGGTCAGTTCGGGCAAACATGGTATGTATTCAGTTACATTTTACTGTGACTATTAACATCTAAATTTGACTTATTCCATGACTTGCCCCTGGATTTTATAATGACCCACAGGAGTATCCACGGCAGGATCTCTTGAACTTCTCTAGGATCTGGTAATCATTCTCCAGCTCCCATGCCAGCTGTAGTCATTTCCTGTTTTTCATTTTGTAGTCATTAACATAGATCTTTGCCTAAACTAGTTCATCCTTGAACATGTTGATTTGTATTCTAGTCTTAATTTATTCTTTTACCTTACACTATATACAAATGATGATTTATTTGGGGCATCTTTCCTGAAGCCTCTAAACCAAGCGGGGTGTTTTACTATTTAGTATCAAATTTATACTACCACTTAATATATTTTGTAGAAAAGAGCTAAGTTCATATTTATACATCTTGTTATTTGGTAATATTGATTTACATTGCTTTTGTAATTGTTTTGATTTTTTTTTTAGAAACGATATTGTTTTCATGTTATTTTTTCCGTATCTAACAAAAATCTTATTCCCACGACACTGATTTTTTTTCCTTAATCAGTTTGGTGCCGAACACAAACTAGGAACACTAAATGACTTTGATAATATCTGAATTAGTTAAAACACATGAATTACATAGCACAAACTAGTGAAAAATACAAATTATCAAAAATTATAAATTAGAAGAATGTACAGCTGTAGACTTTTGGTTCAGTGTGTTACTATTAGGGGCAACTCATGAGAAACAAATACAATGTTCGACTATATATATTTAGATTGCTTTGATTTTCCATATCCTATGTTAGTGGTATTGAAACTCAATTTCAATAAAATTATTGAATAATTAAACACATACATTTTGTGACAATTTTATACTATTATAACATTCCACTGTTAGCAGTCATTCATAAAACAGAAAGAAGCTATTTTAAATAGATAACACAAATACTCACTACTGAATGTTGCAAGTATATATCTGCCATGTGTGTTCATGTATTTCATTTCATATAGTATTTCTGTGTTAATATTGATTATTTCTTTTTTTGAAGACAATATTTGAGAAATTATATCATAAGGAAATAAGAGAACACAGAGAGATATAAGAGGGGGTAGAACAAGAAAACCTATTTTTTTTCTGGGTTTCAAATGACTGGAGAATATGACAAAAGTACAGATTTGAAACAAACATACACTTACAGATCATTTAAAAGTATTTCATGTTAACAATATTAGCTTTTATCAGAGAATTTGTGCTCAGGGCTTGCTTTGATATTCTGAATTTCAACAAGCATAAATTATATCTCTATTTGATCTTAATCATATGCAAGCTTTTAAAACAAATCTTTCTGGACATTATCACTTTTTGCTTTTAAATAAAACTGATTAGCCAATCCACCATCGCCACTTGCAAGTTTTGATTGTTGCTCAACGTGTCAGATATATTTAATGAAATCTTATAGAAATAGCTAACCAAATATGTACGAGGAATCTGAAAATACTTCACACTTATGGCATTTGAGTGTTTACGGATATAAAAAAATGTATCTCTCAGGAAATATGTTGCTTGCATAGGGAAGTTTTAACTTGAGCAGTTAGGATCACTAAACAGATGGGATCACAGTTGCTTCTGTTTCAGGACATCATGTCATTCTGAATGTGCTACCCTGCTGCATCAGTTTCTTCCCATAAGCCCACTCATGTCAATTATTCACCTTCTGCTATGTTCGGGTGTCACCAACTCATAACTGTCTGACCTTGTTAGGAGCAAGCCAGCAGGAACTTCATAACCCTTTGCTCTAGGAATTAGTATTCATGAAACTACTTAAACTTTACTGCCTATTTAGAGTCAGTTATTAAATGGGGCATATGTTAGTATATTTGTAACTGACTCAGTTTAGTTATTTTTAGTTTGACCTTTTCTGTATTCATCAAACCAGTTTTGAAATAGACATTGAGGTACCCTTTACAGATTATATACACACACACACACACACACACACACACACACACACACACACACCTAGGGCTTACATTTTGTATGGAGTTTTCTAGATTTCCAATTGTTCTATGATAAATGTTAAATTTCAATGTCAGTTTTAAACAAAAGTGAAACAAGCAAGGTCCTCAAAGATAATCATCTTTTTATCTACCCAGCCAGAGCCTGACTCTCCACGAATAATAAAATGTGAATACAGCTACCTAAATTATTAATAAATGAGAAAATAGAAGAACAAAGAATACTGTCTGTTACAGACTATTGTGACAAAAATTGTTTTACTATCTCTAACTTTTTCTTACTCACCTATTATGGAGAAATGTTAAATCCAAAGCAATAAGTAGTCTGTGACACAATATACCATATTCTTCATTTTTTATATTGTTAAGACATATAATCATTTTAAATATGAATTTCAAAGAATGGCACTCAATATTTATTATTGCAAGAAAAATAAAAACTTCAGGGAACATTGTTTCACAACTAGTGGAATCTAATAAAGACATTATTTAAAACTAATGAAAGAAGGGGGTAAAGAGGACTAATGAGTGGGTGATATCAGGAACAATAATAATAGGGATAAAGAGAAGAGATATGCTCACTAACATTCCATATGTTTGCAATTCTAAAAACAATAAACTGCAATAACAGAAATGATAAAGGTAGAAATTGCTCTAGAAGAACAAACAAATAAATATACTTTAATACTATGAGGGTAGAACCAGGAAATACAAACACAAAAAACATAAATCCTGTCAGTAGTCAATTCATTGTTAGTGCTATGGTGAAAATTTTAGGATTTTTTACTGATTACTTGATTTGAAAGCTTTATGTATCTACTATGTTAAATCAGAGAGAATATGTTACAAATTATTGTATGTAGCATCAGATAATTATACAGCTTATTTCAGTCTTTCACTAGTATTCTTTGCCAACTTCAATGTTGTAATATATTATTGTTCATATCCAAACACACATACTGGTGGTGTTTGCAGTCTAGGAAATTCAGACAAAGTGATATTAGATGTGACTGGTGAATTCTTCAAGACATAATTATACAGAAGAAATATTTTTGAAGGCAATGTTTTGATACCTTAATGGCTGTATTAAGTCTGGCTCTCCAAATAAGTTCACAAGAGAAATAATGTTAAAATTTCAATAGCCATTGTGTAAATGTACCACATTTTCTTTATCCATTCTTCTGTTTTATGGCATCTTGATTGTTTCAAGGTTCTGCCCACTACAAATAATGCTGATGTGAATATGGTTGAGCAAAATGTCCTTGTCATATGGTTGAGCATCATTTGGATATGTGCACAGGAGCGGTATTGCTGAGTGTTGATGTAGACTGATTCCCAATTTTCTGAAATACTGCCATACTGATTTCCAAAGTGGCTGTACAAATTTGCACTCCCATCAGAAGTGGAGGAGTGCTCCCCTTGCTCCACATCCTCTCCAACATAAGCTGTCATCTGTGTTTTTGATCTTATCCATTCTGACAGACATAAGATGGTATCTCAGAGTAGTTTTGATTTGCATTTCCCTGATGGCTAAGGATGTTGAACATTTCCTTAAATGTCTTTCAGTCATTTGAGATTCATTTGCCAATTCTCTGTCTAGCTTTGCAGCCTATTTTTTTAATTGGATTATTTGATATTTTGCTCTAAAAAGTCAGTTCGTGGGCCCGGAATACTTATTTCTTTTCTTAATGAGAGATATTCTGACTGGTTTGAAATGGAAACTCAGTATCATTTTAATTTTTATTTCCTAGTGGAAAAAGATATTGAATATTTTTGTGTGTTTTTTTGCATAATTTTGTTTAATCCTGTAAGAGCTGTATGTCCAGTTATTAGTTCATTAATTAACTGGAATTGTTACGTTCATATTTAGATTTTGAGTTCTGTGTATATTTGAGCTACTTATTCCAGGCCTGGACATGTGGTTCAATTTTTCTTCTATTTTTTTCAAATCTTTCCATTACAAGAATGTTTCTTTTGCTATGTCATTGCTCTTTGATTATTTGTGGTCCAATTTGCTTATATTTTGCTTTATTTCTAAGCTTTTGGAAATGCTTTCAGAAAGACTTTCACATATCTGCATGTTGAATTTTTTTTCTTTTTTTCTATTATCAGTTCCTTAATTTAGGGCCTGACAGATATTTGGTGCAGCTTGTGGGGATATTTTTTTTTATGAACAAGTTATGGGTCTAGGTTCATTTATATACAGGTAGATATCAAAGCATCATCTGTTAAAGAGCCTTCATTTTCTCAAATGTGTGTTTTGGTATATCTGTGAAAAATAAGATGGCTCAAACTGTGTGAGATTATTTACGTATTTTATGTTTTATTATAGTTACATACCTGCTGCTTATTGTTCTGGTATTATGATGCTTATGTTATTATAGCATTATAATACATGTTGAATTTGGGTGTGGTGATAGTCTTCAGTTAATCTGTCTACATGGAATGTTTTGTTTATTACTGGGTCTTAGGTATTTCCTTATGATTGCTTGGGATTATTTTCCTATTTCTTTAAATAATATATTTGGCTATATCTGAGAACTGAATTGAAAATTTTTATTCCTCTATATAATATAAACATTTCATACTAATTTTGACCATCTATGACTATAGGAGGACTGTCACTTATCTACATTTTTTTCCATTTCTTTTTCAAATTTGAATTGTTCATTGTGTAGTTGACTTAATTCTTTTATCGGTTTTGGAAAAAGCTTCCTTTTTTTCAGTTAATGTGAATGAGATTGTTCCTTTTATTTTAATCAAAATGCCATATTTAGATGCATTTTTACTTTTAAACTTTTTTTTAATTTATTCTTTGTATCGTTCACATTATACATCTCAGTTCTGTTCATCTCCCTGCCCCTTTGCATCCACCCTCTGCCCTTTCAACCTCCCCCTCAAAAATAAAATAAATTAAAATTTAAGAGAACAGGGAAAAAAGCACAGTATGTGTATATGTGTTTGTGTGTGTGTTATATGTGTGTATCTAAATATTTTATATAAATGTATTTGTTTTAGCAAAGATTTGTCATTACTTATATAATATGATAGTGGTTTTTATTTATCAGTATCCAAAATATGAATTTCATAAATAAGCAAAGAAAAACATTGATAAAATCCTTTATGTTCATTTCAGTATTTATGTAAATGAAAAACAGCTAAAAACAAATATCTCAGCCTCATTGTTAAGATATTCTGTACATTAAAAAATATTTTTGAGAATTTCATTCCTGAATGCTAGATTACATATTTCCACTGAAACCATGCACCTAAAGACCAGAGAACAATTCACTACCCTTTTAACAAGCCCCTGTTAATTTAGGATATCTGAGTAAATCACAAGAAGTGAGCAGAATTTTATTCATATTCACATATCAATTTATCATGACAGTAACTAGAATAATCACTGATTCATTTTTATTATTATCATATAAATATTAATGTGACTTAATTTTAAATATCAGCAGGAATAATGCTCAGTAACAATACAAAATAAAATGTGTTGTGATGCCACCATTTACTTATCTAAAATAAACTGGATATTGCTAGGTATTTTAGAATAGAAATAAACTGAGTAAGAAAAACTTACTTAGGCTTACACATCTTCTCTAGAATTCTTCCTGTTTCCTTTGTCCATTATGTTCCCAATCAATTTCTTTCCCAAATTCATGTGTTTATTTATAAATAATATTTTAAAGGCACATTGTTTTCATTTTGGTTTGACATTTTAATTGAGCAATTTTAATTTATACATGTCTATTATGTATTTTGATACTATTCACACCACATTCTTTCCCCTGAAATTCCATTCCTGTACCCACCAACTCATTCCCCTGACAACTTTCTATACTACTTTGTAAAAAAATCTCTGCTCACTTCTGCCTCACCGTGCAGAGTAATGACAATTGACTACAGCATGGGAAGGCTCTCAGGGGCTATATTGCACCCCCTAAAAAATGAATCTCCCTCCCCAGCCTCCATCTTTCTAGAATCCTTACTCTTTTTTTAAATCAAATTATTTGTTTATTTTATATCCTGACCATGGATTCCCTTTACCACCTCTCCCCCTACTCCCTCCCTCACTTCCCTATGCATCCCATCCATCAATCTACTCCTCTATGTCTTTTCAGAAAGGAGCAGTGTAGCAGGAATCTTAAAGAGTCTTATTAATAAAATCAAACCTGAGGCCAGTTATTGGGGTGAATGCTGGAAGATCAGAGAGACAGAACAAGCCACAGACAGCTTCCTCACCTCGCCAGTTCCTCAGGTGATCATGTTTCCTCAGACTGGATGCCTCTCAGCTGAACTGTGCTGCTCAAAAGCCGGAATTTTTAACCAGCTAAAAGCTTCTAGTTTCTCATGCCTTATATACCTTTCTGCTTTCTGCCATCACTCCCTGGGATTAAAAGCTCCCTTTCTGGGATTAAAGGTCTGAGTCACCATGCCTGGCTGTTTTCAACATGGCCTTGAACTCACAGAGATCCAGAGGGATTTCTGCCTCTGGATTGCTAGGATTAAAGGTGTGAGTGCCACCATTTTCTAGCCTCTGTATCTAGTGGATGTTCTTTTCTTTGACCCCAGATAGGGTACACAATATTTAGAGGAACACAATACCACCACAGAGCAGGGTTTCCATGGATATCAACAAAGCATTACATCTGAAGTTGCAGTAGGACTAACTGAGCACCTTGTATTTATGCTAGCAAACGCAATCCAATATGAGGAATAGGTTCTCAAGAGCCAGCCAAAGCGCCGGGCTGTGGTGGCGCACGCCTTTAATCCCAGCACTCGGGAGGCAGAGCCAGGCGGATCTCTGTGAGTTCGAGGCCAGCCTGGGCTACCAAGTGAGTCCCAGGAAAGGCGCAAAACTACACAGAGAAACCCTGCCTCGAAAAATCAAAAAAAAAAAAAAAAAAAAAAAAAAAGAGCCAGCCAAAGCATTGAAAGCCCCTGCTCCCATTGTTAAAGAGTCCCACAAATAGACCAACCTACACAACTGTCACATATATGTAGAGGGCTTAGGTCAGTCCCATGCAGGCTCCCTAATTGTTGGTTCAGACTGTGAGTTCATATCAGTCAGGTTAGTTGCTGTTTATGTGTTTCGTTTTGTTTATTTTTGCTTTTGTTTTTTTGTTTTTGTGATGTCCTTGACCCCTTCCATTTATTACATATAACATTGCTGTGAACATAGTTGAGCAAATGTTCTGGCAATAGGATGAAGTGTCTTTTAGTCAAATGCCCAGGGGTGGTATAGCCGGGTCTTGAGTTAGATTGATTCCCAATTTTCAAAGAAACTGCTATATTGTTTTACATAGTGGTTGTATAGGTTTGGACTCCCACCAGCAATGGAAGAGTGTTTCCTTTGCACCACATTCTATCCAGCATAAGCTGTCATTTGTGGTTTTGATCTTTGCCATTCTGACAAGTATAAGATGGAATCTCAAAGTCATTTTGATTTGCATTTTCCAGATGGCCAAGGATGTTCAACATTTCTTTGAGCATTTCTCTGCCATTTGATATTTTTGTTTTGAAAATTCTCTGTTTATGTCTGTACACAAATTTTTATTGGATTATCTGGTTCTTTGATGTCTAGTTTCTTAAGTTCTTTACATATTTTGGAGATCAACCTTCTGTCAGATGTGGGGTTGGCGAAGACCTTTTCCCATTCTGTAGGCTGCTGTTTTGTCCTGTTGACAGTGTCCTTTGCCTTACAGAACTTTTCAGTTTCAGGGGTCCCATTTATTAATTGTCAGTCTCAGTGTCTGTGCTATCGGTCTTCTCTTCACCATATTGTCTCTTGGGCCAATGAATTCAAGGCTATTCCCCACTTTCTCATTCATCAGGTTCAGTGTAGCTGGATTTATGGTGAGTTCTTTAATCCACTTGGACTTGAGCTTTATGCAGGGTGATAGATATAGATTTATTTGCCTTCTTATACATGCTGACACCTGGTTATGCCAGTACCATTTGTTGAAGATGCTTTTTTTCCCATTGTATAATTTTGGTTTCTTTGTCAAAAGTCAAGTGTCCATAGATGTGAGGATTAATGTCAGGAACTTCAGTTAGATTACATTGATTAAGGTTTCGGGTTGTATGCCCATACCATCTTGTTTTTATTACTATAGCTCTGTATTAGAGCTTGAGTTCAGGGATCTTGATACCTCAGACAGTTCTTTTATTGTATAAGGGTCTTTTAGCTCTCCTGTTTGTTTGTTTGTTTGCTTTCCACGTGGTGCTGAGTATTGTTCTTTCAAGGTCTATAAACAATTGTGTTAGAATTTTGATGAGGATTGTGTTGAATCTGTAGATGGCTTTTGGTAAGATAGAGATTTTTACTCTGCTTATCCTACCTGTCCATAAACATAGGACATCTTTCTATTTTCTAATATCTTCTTATATTTCTTTCTTCAATGACTTGAAGTTCTTGTCATACAGGTCTTTTACTTGCTTGGTTAGATTATCCCAAAATATTATATATATATATATTTGTGGCTTTTATGAGGGGTGTTGTTTCCTTGATTTCTTTCTCAGCACTTTTTATTCTTTGTATATAAGAAGACTAGTTAGTCTTGCATCCAGCTACTTTGCTAAATGTAACTATCAAATGTAGGGGTTCTCAGGTAAAATTTTTGGGGTTGCATATGTATACTTAGTGTCATATGCAAATAGTGATACTCTAACTTTTTCCTTTCAATTTGTATCCTTGATTTCCTTTTGTTGTCTTATTGCTCTAGCTAGTACTTCTATATTGAACAGGTATGAAGTAAGTGGAGATGCTTGTCTTTTTCCTGATTTTAAGGGAATTTCTTTGAGTTTCACTCCATTTAATTTTATGTAAGCTGTTGTCTTGCCATATATTGCTTTTATTAATCTTAGGTATGTTATATATATCCCTGATCTCTACAATACTTTTATAATGAAAGGGTGTTAGATTTTGTCAAAGGTTCTTTCAGCATCTAATTCGATGATTGTGTTTATATATATATATATATATATATATATATATATATATATATATATATATATATATACTTTGTTTATATGGTGGATTACATTGACAGATTTTGGAATGTTGAACAATCTCTGCATCTCTGGGATAAAGCTCACGTGGTCATGGTGGATGATTTTTTTAATGTGTTCTTGGATTTGGTTTGCCAATGTTTTATTGATAATTTTTGCAACAATATTCATAAAAAAATTGGTCCGTAATTCCTTCTTTATTGAGTTTTTGTGTGGTATGGGTATCAGGGTAACTGCGGACTCAAAAAAATATTTTGGCAGTGTTTCTTCTATTTCTATTTTGTGGCATAATTTGAGGAGTACTGGTATTATCTATTCTTTGAAAGTCTGATAGAATTCTGTAGTGGAACCATCTGACCCTGGTCTCTTCTTTGTTGGGAGACTTTTAATGACTTCTTCTATTTCCTTAGGGCCTAGAAATTTCTTATTTGATCTTGATTTAATTTTGGTATGTAGTATCTATCAAGAAATTTGTCCATTTCTTTTATATTTTCCAATTTTGGGGGGTACAGGATTTTGAAATATGACTTAATGATGGTCTGGATTTTCTCAACGTCTATTGTTATGGCCCCCCTTTCTTTTTTGATTTTGTGAATTTGGATATTCTCTTTCTGCCTTTTATTTAGTTTGGATAAGGGTTTTTCTATAATCTTTTATTTTTCAAAGAACCATCTCTTTTTTTCATTGATTCTTTGCATTGTTCTCTTTCTATTTTATTTTTACATTGGTAATATAAATATAAATTTATATTTACACTTGATTATTTACTGTCATCTACTCTTCTTGGGTATTTTTTTTTGTTCTAGAGCTTTCAAATATGCTGTTAAGTTGCTAGTATGAGATTTTTCCATTTTTAAATGTCATCACTTACTGTTATGAACTTTCCTCTTAGCATTGTGTTCATTGTATCCCATAAATTTTTGTTGTACATCCATTTTCATTGAGTTCTAGGAAGTACTTAATTTCTTTCTTTATTTTTTCTTGACCCAATGGTGATTCAGTTGAGAGTTGTTCAGTTTCCACAAGTTAGTAGGCTTTCTATAGTTTGTGTTGTTGTTGAACTCCAACATTAATCCATGGTGATCTGATAAGGTACAGGGGTTTATTCCAGTAGTTTGTATCTGTTAAGACTTACTTTGTGACTGAGTAGATGGTCAGTTTTGGAGAAGGTCCATGTGGTACTGAGAAATATATATATATATACTTTGGTGTTTGGGTCAAACTTCATGCAGGTATCTAGCAGGTCCATTTGAGTCATAACATCTTTTAGTTCTACTCTTCCTCTGTTTAGTTTCTGTCTGGGTGGCCTGTCTAAAGGTGAGAGCGGTGTGTTGATGTCTCCCAGTATTAAAGTGTGGGGTTCAGTATGATATTTAGGTTTTAGTAATGTTTCTTTTACACATGTGGGTTACCTTACATTTGGGGCACAGATGTTCATAATTGAGACATCATCTTCGTGGATTTTCCCTTTGATGAATGCTATGTTCTTCTTCATCTCCTTTGGTTAATTTTTGTTTGAAGTCTATTTTGTCAGATATTAGGATACCTACACAAGCCTTTTTTTCTTCAGTCTGTTTGATTGAAAAATCATTTTCCAACACTTTGCTCTGAAGTACTGTCTGTCTTTGATATTGAAATATGTTTCTTATGTGCCGCAGAAGGATAAAGCCTGTTTTCATACCCATTTTGTTTGCCTATGTCTTTTTCTTGGCTAATTGAGTCCCCAATTACTGAGAGATATTAATGCCTGGTGGTTGTTAATTCCTGGTATTTTGTTGTTGTTGTTGTTGTTATTGGTGGTGGTGGTAGTAATAGTGGTGGTGGTGATATGTGTTTATGTTTTCCTTCAGGTTTTGCTGGTGCCTGATTGCCTATGTTCTTGTAGATGTAGCTAAATTCCTTGGGGTGAAATTTTATTTCTAGTACCTTCTGTAGAAATGTGTTTTTGGGTAGATATTAATTATATTTGACTTTGTAATAAAATATCTTGTTTTTTCCATATATGCAGATTGAAAATTTTGCTGAGGATACTAGTCTTGGCTGGCATCCATGATCTCTTAGAGTCTGCAAGATCTCTGTTTAGGTTCTTCTGGCTTTTAGTCTCCATTGAGACAGCTCTGCCTTTATATGTTACTTAGCCTTTTTCCTTTGCAACTTTTAATATTCTTTCTTTATTATGTATGCTTAGGGTTTTGATTATTATGTGGTAGGGGATTTTTTTCCTTTCTGTTCCAGTCTATTTGGTGTTCTGTAATCTTTTTGTACATTTATAGGTATGTACTTCTTTAGGTTGGGACAATTTTCTTTTAGGATTTTGTTAAATGTATTTTCTGGGCTTTTGAGCAGGGATTTTTCTCCTTTTTCTAGTCCTATTATTCTTAGCTTTGGTCTTTCTGTAGTTTCCCAGATTTCCTGGATGTTTTGTGGTAAGAATTTTTTAGATTTAACATTTTCTTTGACCAATGAATTTATTTCCTTGCTTGCCTCACTGTCAATAATGTAGTCTTTGACAGGATTGTACCGGCTGTCATGACACTGTGGAGGGCTGATTCATTAAGCTGCCAGTACAGTAGAATGACAGCCTTCCCAACTAATGAGTTCCTTTGTTTCAGTTGGAGTGAATGATCAAAATAACAAAGAGAACAAATATCGTTCCTGCTTCATATTTTATTATCCTTTAAAGCTTCTTTATGATCTATATCCTGTGCATTTTCTTCTCTTAAAGATACATTTTTGATCCTTAGAAACACAATAAACCACAAAAAATTTTTCAATAGTCTGAAATCCCTCTGAATTCTGTTTACTCTTCCGTTTTTATTTCTACATCTATCTTGAAGGCACTGAAATGCTCAAATAGAATCTGTTTTTTTTTTATTTCTTTGGCATAGAATTAAAATAAAAATAGGCATAGTCTTTGCTCATTCATACATTCATATGTATTTTCTGTTCCTTTGGCCCCATAACCACCAGAATTCAATACATAATAAGAATTAAAACATACAAATGCTTGAATGTCCTGGCATCAAAAAACAAACTGTAACTCTCCATATTGATAGCCACTTTATCATTGGTAACCATTTAATTAAGGTATAATTCATACTAAAGTTTTATTCATTTGATTTATTATCATATTTAATTATTATTACTTACAATTTGTTATACTGTCTTAGTAAATTGAAGTATTATGCAACTATCACATAATTCTGTTTTATAGCAGCTTATTTATCTCAGTATGAATATCACCTTAAATTATACTTTTTCTACATACTACAGATTCAATCAGTTGATTTTCTTTCTTTGGACAGGCATATTTTCATTTTATGCATATTTCTCCTCAGCAGACTGATATATGTGATATTTTTCTGCCTGTCTTATAAATTAGTATAATTTTCCTCAAGTTTATCTTTGCCATAACCTGCCTCTTTTAATTGGCTAGTGGTATTTTATTTCAAAGATGTAACCTCTATCTGTAATGATAGGACTTGGTGGGTTGGGCCAAAGTGCCCCATGGCAGAGGGAGACATGCCACACAAATGTGGCAGTGGGCGGCATGGCATGGTAGAAAGTTACTCACACCCCAGGTATGGCATCCACTTGGAAATTTATTATAAAAGAGATAGGGGGAGAAGAGGAAGAGAGAAAGAAAGAGAAAAGCAAGAAGAGGAGGGAAACAGGAGGTGTGAACACACCTCATGGTGGGAAAGGAAGGAAGGGAAAGAGGAAGAAGAAGGGAGGGGTTTTCCCCAAAGGAGGCTTTCAGTCAGCATGCAGGGGTGGCCCAGCATGCCAATATTCCTCCATTTTTATTATTACAAAAAAGTGAGTTATGGATAACAAGTAGGGGAGTGAGGTTGCTGAATTCTCGAGACAGCTTAGTGCTGATTTTGGGGGGAAGTTGGGAGTCTAGATCATAAACGGTGGGAGGTGTGAGTGAAAAAGCATTCAGTTGGCTGTCATCATGGAGATATTAGGTGTGGTGTTATCAGTCATCTGTTCCTTGAGGGAGCTGAGAAAGCAGGTTGCTAGAAGAAAAACAAATTAGATGTTATAATTGGCCTCATGAGCAGGTGGGAATAGTGATAACTGCCAGAAAGAATGGAACAGAGAAGTGCCCTGGTTATACAAGAACAGTCAAGGGTGAATGAGTGAGACATGAGAGCAGATATTTCCTTTATTGGGACATCTTGGAAAACGAAGTTCTGGTTGCTGGGTATGTGCCTGCTTGAGCCTGGAGAGGTGCTACCAGCAGAGGGATGATCTTATGTATGTTTAGCCACCTGGCTTGGTACCTTTTCTCAGTTCTGCCTTATCTTGCTTCCTCTGTATCTGGCTGGTGATTCCCAAGAGGTGGGAGGTGGTGTTTGGTCTTTCGGTGAGTTTTATATAATTGTCATTGTTTAGAATGGTTGGTTGCAAGTTGTTATTGTTAATGGTCAGGAAAAAAGCTAAACAAAGGAGATTAGATTTAAGGTTAATGTTTTGAAAAATAAAAGCTGCCCTGGAATGTCTTTCTGTATGCTGTGAATATATGCTGCTCTAATTGATTGATAAATAAAGCTGTTTGGCCAATGACAAGGCAGCTTAGAGGCAGTCAGGAAATCTAGGCAGATATATGGAGAGAAGAAAGGCAAAGGGGAGAGATACCAGCTACCACCAAAGGAGAAGCAACATGACAACAGACCAGTAAAGCCATGGAACACATGGCAAAACATACATTAAAGAAATGGGTTAATTTAATATATAAGAGCTAGCTAGCAAGAAGCTTACCATAGACCACACAGTTTGTGATTAATAAAAAAAAAAAAAGCGGGGGTGCTGTGGGATATCGTTTTGTATACTGTGAATATGTTTTGCTCTGATTGGTTGATAAATAAAACACTGATTGGCCAGTGGCCAGGCAGGAAGTATAGGTGGAGCAAGCAGAGAGGAGGCTGAGTCAGGAGTTGCCAGCCATATATAGAGGAAGCAAGATGACAAGACAGAACTGAGAAAAGATACCAAGCCACACAGCTAAACATAGATGAGAATATGAGTTAATTTAAGTGTAAGAGCTACTCAGTAATAAGCCTTAGCTAATGGCTGAGTAGTTATAATTAATATAAGCCTCTGAGTGATTATTTTATAAGCGGCTGCAGAACCACAGGTGAGAGAGATTTGTCTGGACCTTGCAGGGCCGGGAGGGACACTGGAAAACTTTCAGCTACAGTTGCTGATACCAGAACTTGAACAGGGCCAAGAAGAGAGAGATCACGTCAAAATGAGCCGAATCCTTACTTGTGGGAAATGCCCAGAAGGAGTGCTTATGGACTATGATAGTGTTGAAGGTTCCTGAGATCTCAGTGTGTCTCGGGGTTGTCTCCAGGCAGGAGAAAGTGCCTCTGCTGAGTCACAAAGCACTAATGTAATTACACTTAGGGCACCAGCCTGAGGCCTTGGTGGTTTGGGCCAAGGTGCCCCACTGGTGAGAGAGACATGTCATGCAGATGCTTGGCAGGTGGTATGGCACAGTAGAAATTTAGTCACACCCCAGGCAAGGCATCCAAGTGGAAGTTTATTATAATAGAGAGAGAGGGAGGTTGGGTGGTGGTGGTGGTGCATGCCTTTAATCCCAGCACTCAGGGTAAGAGGCATGTGGATCCCCGTGAGTTTCAGGCTGCCTGGTCTACCGAGTGAGTTACAGGACAGCCAGGACTGTTTCACAGAGAAACTCTGTCTCCAAAACAAAACAAAACAAACAGAACAGAACAAACAAAAATAAAAAATAAAAAAAGGAAGGGAGGAAAGAAGAAAAGAGAAAAGGGAGGAAATGAGGGAAAACAAGAGGTGAGCACACCTCATGGTCAGAAAGGGAGGAAGGGGAAGAGGAAGAGGAAGGGAGGGGTCTTTCCTGAAAAGATGCCTTATGACAGGATGCAGGGCAGGTCCACAAGGGGCAGGTCAGAATACTAACACTATCTAACACTAGTTAATGAACATATGGATT
Organism: Peromyscus maniculatus bairdii; assembly: GCF_049852395.1. Lineage (NCBI taxonomy): Eukaryota > Metazoa > Chordata > Mammalia > Rodentia > Cricetidae > Peromyscus > Peromyscus maniculatus. Next base: position 80,028,220 of record NC_134860.1, read on the forward strand.
ATTTTGATGTTCTGGGTTTTGACTTAGTACTTCTCACTTCATCCTTGTATCTTTGGGACATTGCTCTTCTAGTGAGATCCCTTCTTTTTTTTTCTTTTTTCTTTTCTTTTCTTTGTTCCTTTAAAGCCTCCCAGGAGAACCTGTGCTCACTCTTGACTCCTGAATGGCAGAAGTCCTCATAAATGCTTACCCTCCTGTCCTGTGTTTTCTTGGGGATTTTTAACTTAAATTGCATTTTTAGAGTTGTGTAAGTAGTATGTACTCATACATTAACTTCTTTATCCAGTATCTTATCTTGGTTATTTAAAACAGAATATATTCCACACAAACTCTTTGCATGCTTTGCCAGAGTCAATTTTAATGCAAATCATCTCCAATTATGCAGGTACCCAAATGCTGTGTCATCATTCTTGGCTTATTTTTTCCTTCTCCTGTTTACATTGTGAAGTTTCTCAATCACATAAGCAAGCTTGTTATCTTTTTGTTTGTTTGCTTGTTTGTTTGTTTAAATCTATCTATCAGCTACTAGAGAGATGGGCTAACAGTTAATAGAGCATACCATCATCAACTCACATCAGGTGGTTCACAGCCACCAGTAACTCTAGCTTCAGGGAAACAGATACCCAGATACCTCTTGCTTCCATGGACACTTGTGCTCACACTCACTTACCCACATATACATAAAAACATACATACACATAACATAACACAATTAAAAATACTGAAATACATTCAACATCTATATCATCTGGCCAGCTCCACTATGAGAATATATTTAAGTATACACATATATTAAGTAATTGTTTTTGTCTTCTGACATTATTTCTACCATTTTCCCTAAATTTTCTTCTCAAAATAAAAACAAAAGCCAGTATCTTTTACCATTCAAGTGAAGTTTTATATTTGTATGGATAGTTTCTCTCCAGACTATGCTTATTGGCCAGAATTTTATTTTCACTTATGATGCAATTACACACACACCCCTACCCAAAACACACTGCCATTGGATGATATGAAAATTTTCTCTTATTTATTAGTATGCCCAATTCTTTCACTGTATTTGGGTACCTGTTCCAATGCCAAATTCTCAGGAGACTTTCCCTCAAAACAATTTAAGATCCCAATTTCCTATGACTTATATAATTATAACTGAACCTTCCAGAATATATGTCTCCCTATTGTGATATATTTTATTTCCTTATATTCCTCATTTATGTTGAAATATATTTTTGTTCTTATATTAAACATAAATAAGCTGATCATTAACCATAGCTGAACACTGATAAATGATGTAATTATACTGTTTTCTGTGACTTTTACTAATAAAAAGCCTAGAGCACTGTACTGAATATTAATTCCCCACCTACCTGTAAAGGAAATAAACTGCATTCTTTTGATGTCCACCTTCCTTACATAACATAGCTGCTTTATAATGCCAGTCACATAAACTTTTTTTTATGTATAAGTGTATGATATGTTTTACTTCTGGCATCTTCTGCAAATATTTTAAAGATGTTTTGTTTCCTGTTCTTAGAAAATTAGGCTATCAAATAATATTTTTCACGTTCATAAGCCAGTTTTATTAATTTCAATATATTTTTGGAAAACTATCACTCTTGTAGAAAGCCAGAGTTTTATGTTGGACCCGGAGAGCCAAAAATTTTATATTTCAAACTTCAATCATTGTTTCTGATGCACAGATCTAGTTATTAAAGAAAGGATGGCATTTAGTTATGTTTTATGTCTCCTACTTCAGAAGCTCCCTTCAGCAACTTTCAAAGTAAATATTCAGAAAGCTGTATAATTGACCTTCTCTGGGATGCCATGACTTCTCTCCATGAGGAAAGTAAATGGGAGGATAATTTTTATTTTTCTTTGTTTGTAAATTGACATGTATTTGCAGACTTACCTTGTGTTGCCAAGCTTCTGTGTGTATATCATGTTGGGAGGAGCATGCTGAGAGGTGCACAGATCAAATACAGTTTTTCACAGCTCCCTGGAAGTAGGTCTTCCCATAGAGTATTTTGTAAACTTCAGGTTTCTTTGGAATACAAGGTTAAGCAAAGTTTTAAAAAACGTATTTAATACTGTTATTTTCCTGGCTCAAAAGTTATTGTTTTTAATTAATATCATTTATGGAATTGCAGAATATATGGTTTAATAAAAGAAGAATTTATTTTGCTCATTTTTAACTGCACATCTTCCGGAAGCCTCTGTTACTAACTGAAAACAAAATAGGTCCTTAGAGAAGTGAATTGATTCTTTCTGCCTACTTAGATCCAACTTTGTAATTCCATTGAACATTTTATTTAGAAGCAAGTTTAAACATTTGTTCCATAGAAAGAGAAAAAGGAACATTGGTTAATATGGAGGAGAAATAAACATGGTAAGCAGATTTATAACTTTGAGAAAAGGAAATATGAATGGAATACTGGACTGAGTTATTACAATATTTGCAACATAATTCTTTCCATTACTCTTTCCATTACTGAGTATTCTCCCTACTTTATACAAATTTGGGCAAGGTAGGATGCTAAAAAATATGTTACTGAACAAGCTGGCATTAACTAAACCATACTTTGCAAAACCTAAGCTAAAGATAAGAACAACAACATATGGAGGTTTACAGCAAATGTGCTCACATGTGTTTCCCTTTCATTCTTGTAGTCGTGAATATAGAAAGGAGGAAAATTCATTCATAATGGCAGTTTAAAATAATACAAAATTAAATACATAATAAAGTATTAACAGTAAGATAGAATAATGTCAACAGATGTTGGTAAAGTACAAACAGAAAACAAAATTAAATAAATAAATAACGATTTTCTGAAATTTTCAAGTTGTCAAATTTTTTTAATCTTGTATGTCAATGTTTTCCCTGAAAACTTTGGAAAGCTAAACTTACTATTAAATTCTCATGTTACAATACAAATTCATTTAAATAACATTTAGTTGATTAAACTACTGAGTCATTTTTCCTGATTTGTGTGTATACTTGTATAGAAGCATGCATGTATATCCATTACTAATTAGTTCAAAGTTATTTTCTAATATAAATATAATCATAATCTAAATGTGTTCTTTGTTAAGTATGAAGAGATATCATAAAATATAACATGTCTTTCTTCTCATGAGGAAAAAATAAATATGACAACTTCAGGTAGCAAAAGTGTAGTGGGTAGCCATTCCAGCTTTGATCTGGAAGTTCCAACCCCCATTGAGGCTTTAGTAACTGTCACGCCTGATGCGCCACCTTCTCTGATTCCTGGACCCTGGACGCTAGAGGTAGACCAGCAGAGTTCTCCGGAGAACAACGCTGGACTGCACTATGTCTTCCCCGGACACTGCAACCTACCTATCCCTTCATTTGTAAGTTACCCCACTAAATAACCTCCCTTTTAACTACGTGGAGTGGCCTTAATAATTTCACCAATACAAAGATAGGAAGAAAGATTTTTTTCTTTTTGTATTTATGTAGAGAAAAATGGAATGGCAAATCACAGAAGTCACAGGTCTGGTTGTTCATTCATGATTGTTGTCATGTGAATGTCTAGGTTACTCAGAAGCCTAAAGTTCATTGACTGGAATCTTAGCTCCTTCCGTGTAATGGCATCCAAAGAATTTGAGAGACGATAAAATTTTAAGAGCAGGACCCTGATGAATTGTGCATCCCTAGTGCCTTCCCTAGAAGATGTAGGTGAATGTGTTTGTCCTTCCATCACAGAATGATACATTATCAAGGCACCTGACCTTCTCAGACTCTTTTCTCTCTGCCAGAACCTTCATCCTGAACTATCATGGATTTTCTGTTTGTTTCAATGTTGTCGATTTGACACAAGCTAGAGTTATTTGGAACAAGGTCCCTCAATTGGAAAAAAGAATGTCTACACTCAGATTGCCTGCAGGCAACATTTCAAGGCATTTTCTTAATTAGTGGTTGATATGTATACCCAGAACACATGGGATGTTGACTTCCTTCCATGGTAGACTGTGATGTGGATCTATAAGTCAAATAAGTCATTCCTTCTCCAAGTTATTATTTTTTTGTCTTGGTGTTTATGTCAGCAATAAAAACCCTAAGACAGTGAATTTTTTTTTGTTGCTGTTGATAAAATAAAGAAATCTGTTCAGAGAGCTGTTTTACTTAAGTTGTGTAAGTGAGATTCCTATTCATCTTGCTCTTCGCTGTTTGATTTATGGCAGACATTTTTCTACAGGCTAATCCATAATCCAAAACGATTTCAGCCTCCCCTCCTGAAAGTATGGCCAGCATTTTCTTTCATCAGCATGTTATAGTACAAATTCTTATCCTGACAGTGAAATCTTTCATTAAGCTCAACCAGCGATTGGGCAAAACCAAAACTTATTATATGCCACAGTCAGCCTAGGGTCCCCCCTGCTAGGTAGCCTCCCTGGATCTGTGGGGGGCAGTCTGATTGTCCTTTGCTTTACATCTAGTATCCACTTATGAGTGAGTACATACCATGTTTGTCCTTCTGAGTCTGGGTTACCTCACTCAGGATGACATTTTCTAGTTCAGTTCATTTTCCTGCAAATTTCATGATGTCATTCTTTTTCTCTGCTGAGTAATACTCTAATGTGTATGTGTACCTCATTTTTTTAATCCATTATTCAGTTGACAGGCATCTAGGTTGTTTCCATGGTCTGGCTATTACGAATAATGCTGCTATGAACATAGTTGAGCATGTATCTTTGTGGTACGATTGAGCATTCCTTGGGCATATGCCCAAGAGTGGTATGGCTGGGTCTTGAGGTAGATTGAATCCTAATGATAGGTTTTTTCCTTATACCAGAGTCTAATCAATATTTATATTATAATTCAGCTACCATTTGGCTTAAATGAGTTTATTGGTAAATGTTATCATTTTTAATATTTTCTACAGAGAAAATATTTTACTGTTTAAAATAACCCTGGACTTTTTTATTATAACCTATTTTTATGTTCAAGCTATCTGTGTATTATTTCTTCTGCAGTTGTACATAAAATGTTTTTACATTAAAAAAGACAAATACTATAGAATTGCATTACATGAAATATATAGATTATACAAATTCATAGAGATAGAAAGATTAGACATTATCTCAAGATGGAGAAAAAAAGGAATATAGAGCAATGATTTCCTAAGTACAGAATCTCTGTTTTGTGTGATGGAGAAGTTCTACAAATGAACAATAGTATGAGGACATAATATTATGAATGTAATAAATTATACGATTAATGTTATTAATGAATATCATAAATATGATTATTGAATTAATACTGTGAATATAATCAATGAATACCACAAATGTAAATAATATCATGAGTGTAATTAAAAAATAAATAAAAATTAAAAAAATAAAGAAGTCTGATTTGTTTGAAATGCCTCAAACATAAACATGCTTCCTAAACAAGAGCTTGGTAGCATCATTGGCCACTCCATAAACTCTCTCCATTCTTCCCCATATTGCTTTATGCTCAGAAAGTGTGTCGATTTGGGCTAATTTATGGGCTTCCTTGCTATCTGGTTTATAATTGTATCTGACTAGTCACAATCAGTTAACTAACAATAGTGCAGAAAAAAAGAAGCACAAAGTGCGTTTTTTTCTTGTGGAAGAATTGTGTCCCACAGCAGAGTGACAGGTATTATATTCCATCCCTTCACAGCACCGTCTTTTAAGCAGTGTTGGATGTTGAAGATAACTGATTACTTTTTCCTTTGGAATTGCATGTTCTTATATGTTTTTTCCTTTATATTAAAAGATTCTTTATTAAATTTTGCCCAAATTATACAATTCAACTAGCATATTATTAAAGGTTTTCAAATGGGAGGGATGTTGATATAGGTATACATAGCTGATATGACTCTAATTATGTATATGAGAGTTTCCACAGATATTAACTCAGATAATTATAGAAGGTGATATTTCTCTCATTCTCCACTTTGCTGGAGAATGAAGTGAAGTACTCAATTCAAGCCCAAAGCTTCCCAAAAGAAAAGAATGCTACCTGCATACCTCTCAGCCACAGGGGAAAGGCAAGCAAACTTGGAATTCTAGTGTCCAATTCCAGTAGAAGAAGGCTATCTCACCTCATAAAAAAATGAATGAATTAACTCTTTCTCTCTATTATGTGTTTGATTAGATGGTACTCATCTATATTAAGATTTTCCTCTGTCCACTTATTTAAATGTCAGTTCTTTCCTAATATAAACTCACTTAATAAACATTCTAAGGAATAATGATTTACCACCCACCTGCTTTTCCTCACTGTTGTTCAGTTGATATCTACAACTAACAATCAAAAACTATTCCTGAAATCTTTATTGGTAGAGACAGGAATACCGAATAAACTATGTAATTAGAACCTAAATGATTACAATTTAAATATCTATAACACAGTAATCTTATTAGATGTGGGAACAAATATGAGGAAACAACTTCAGGTTTATAACATATCCAAACTTTCATCACAATTTAGCTTTTATGCAAAAATTCTTATAAATATATATCAAATTATTTTGTCTGTCCAAAATATACTTACATAAAAATAAGACTAAGGAACAGCCTAGTATCTATAATAGAGTAATCAATATTAAGTGGAATGTTAAAGAGAAGAAGGAGGAAGAGGAGGAGGAAGAGGAGGAGGAGGAGGAGGAGGAGGAGGAGGAGGAGGAGGAGGAGAAGAAGAAGAAGAAGAAGAAGAAGAAGAAGAAGAAGAAGAAGAAGAAGAAGAAGAAGAAGAAGAAGAAAAAGAAGAAGGAATCAACATATATGTGCAAATATTAAAATACAATGGCAACAAATGCTTGATGATTTTACAAAAATATGCTATTTATGTTATACACACACACACACACACACACACACACACACACACAACTGTACACATACCAAATCATAAGTGGAGATGAGCTGAAGGAAAATTAAACAGAGAGAACTGACCTGGGATGGTATTACATAATCTAAAAAATTATTCATCTCCCACTCCTAGTTGTATAGAGAGAATTGTCAGCTATATCCAAATCAGTGACAGCTACAAATATGTTTTAAATAATAGATGAAAATAAGAAATTACCTTGTACATGATATTTTACAAATTATGTGCAATCTGAATTCTAACAAGTTTTATGTCATTTCTATTAATTTCACATAAAGACATAAAACTGAAAAAATATTCATCTTATTTTTGTGACTTGAATTATTATATGTTCATAAATGTGTATGATTGCTTTGTGCCCTGACAATCTCCAGAAGACAAATTTTATAAGGACAAGCACCATTACTAAATTTATGCATATTTTAAAATGACATTTGAAAATTGAGCTGTAAAAGACAAGGAGGGGGCATCTTGAGGCATATCTGCCAGCAGAACATTCTTAGTTTATAATATATAAATAATTATATTATTTCTGAGAATGCTTGTTAAATGAGTTTATATACAAGTGTGATTTAATTTTTTAGATATTTTAGAAATACTTGAGTGCCTAGACCAATATTCATAGACTTTTTTGTAATAGTGCATAATTTTGGTTTTCTTTTCTTTATGTTTTTTAAATATTTATTCTATCACAAGTCTATAGAATCCACACTGACCACAGACAATATAAAGTACTGTCCATGTTACAACAGAAAACCTCTTCTAAAATTTTTTTATTTTATTGTTTTAATCTATTTATTGAAGAAAACTGTCTTTAATAAAATATAATTTCATTACACATTTTCTCTCCCCCATCTCAAATGACAAATTCTATGAGGTTATGTTAAAAAAGAGGAATATGATGCAGATCAATATTGATAGCTTGTTGAATGATATTTGGTTCTTAAATTCTTGCCTGTATATACTTTCTCTTCAAGTTTAATTTTACTTTTACAAATTGCTAGACTTCAGGAAATGCTGTGTACATTTGGACATATGTACATGTTCCTGAGAGTTGAGTTGAGGTTTACAGAAATCACACTTTTAATCCAAGATATAATGCCTTTTGTGACAGATATTTTGAAGCTTTGAAGTCTTGGAGTTTTCCCACAATCCTTCTTTAAAGAGAAAAAACAAAGTTTGTATATATATATTTCAGAGTAGAATTTAAAAGCTTATCAGAACAAGAGATAGAGATAGATTTGGAGAAATTACGTTTTTTCCTAATGATATATTTTCTCTTTGAAGTCTAGCTTCTAGACAAGCAACATAAATATCAAAGAATGCATAAAAGAATCAAAATGCTCAGATTATAACATATAGATAATGGAGTTTTTGTTTTGGAACTTGTAAAATATTACCATACCCTAAAGGCAATAATAGTCTAATTAATGGCAGTTTAATCATTCCTCTATTAATAAAACTACTTGGATAAAAAACAAACAAACTGATAATCCAATAAAGATTTGATAACTGATTTTAACTATTTCTACTAAAGCTTTGTGTTATGAATCACCCATTTTTATTTCTATTAAACAGGAATGTAGGTGAATATATTAATGTATTTTATAAGACTCCATTGTCGAGGTCTTCTATCACCTTTCATATTACTTTATTTGCTTATAATTTGAGTTGTAAAACTTCAGTGTACTAAAAAGCATTATTGGAGTCCTCTCTATTTGCGAGACACTTGATCTACTCTGTAAAATATTTTAAGATGTTTATTTTAATTGTGTGTGTGTGTGTGTGAATGTCTATGTAGGTGTTTATGAATGGTAGGTGTGTGTATGTGTGTTTGTCTGTCTGTCTGTCTGTCTGTCTGTCTATCTATCTGCACTTAAGTGAAGCCATGAGGAAGGATGGAACAGGCTATCAGACTCTGTGACTCTGGAGTTTCAGGATGTTATGATCCTCCCTGACAAGTGTACTGTTAAAGGAGCTCAGTTCCTCTCCAAGAAAATGCGCACTCTTAACCACTGAACCATATCTCCAACTCCAATGAAAATTGTTTACACTATTCTATAGCATAGTCAAGAATTTTAAAAATTGAACTTAAAGAGAAATTGTAGTTATTTTATGACGCTACACACATAATTTATCCCCTTAAACTCCAACAAATGAGACCAATTTAAAGTCCAGACTTTCCTGTGTGGATAAACTGAAGTGATACAAGCCTTAATCTCATTTTCTGTTGGCACTTTTTCTCATAAATATACCTGATATAAGTCGCTTTGTTCCATGACATGTCTGCACAGATGTGACATTCTTTAATCTCTTTCTCTCATAGCTAAGTTTGTAGATTAGAGAAGAAAATGGGATGCAGTTCAGAGATTATGCCATTTTGATGGTGAGACACCCCTGTACTCTCTGTGAAAGCAGAAAAGTGCATTTTAATGCATTCTCTGAACCACCTGTCAAACTTAATTTGTGTCAATTATATTGTTTTTGCTATATCTTTTCAAGGTGGAGAATCACAGCAACATTTTATATTTTATTAGACCTCATTTCAAGGGATGGTAGGTATTTTCTAGCCTATGATTTTTAAGGATTAAACACTGACTGACATGTCTGCCTACTTTTCTAAATACCACTATGACTGCAAATGACTCCATAACAAACAATTATTTCCTAGTACCTTGTCTTTTCAGCTTTGTTATCCTGAAGAACTCAGTGCTCCAAAGGTTATTTTTATATATCATTGAGGACTCTAGGATACACAGGAGTTTTGAGAAGGAGGTGATATTATCCTCTATGAAGACAGAGATTTTAGAGGACCTCATCACATTTGATATATGGGAAAGAGAAAAGAAAACATTATTTTGGGTCTGAAGTCTCACCCATTCACAACATGTCCAGAGAGACCACTGCTGTCTGCATTAGTCAATTTTTAGAGCCATCTGCCCACACTGTGGGGTACAGTACAGCCAGAATGAGCACCGCAGGTACCTGGGAAACATGCCAGGGTTGAGCACAGTCGAGATAAGTTATTCACTGCCTGGTAGAGAGTGAATTCCCTGACTGGAGGGAGAGAGTGATTGAAAATTAAGAGAAGTTATTTAAAGGCACCATGTTTTCAACAGTTCTTGAATATAACCTTTAGTTCTCTCTCTCTCTCTCTGCCTCTCTCTCTCTCTCTCTCTCTCTCTCTGCCTCTCTCTCTCTCTCTCTCTCTCTCTCTCTCTCTCTCTCTCACACACACACACACACACACACACACACACACATTTCTTTGCCTTTTTTCCCATCCCCAACCTCTTCAAAATATCAACAATAGAGTTGTATTTTGGTGCCTCCCTTGACGGCAGGAACTGACCTACTCTGGTGATGGGATGGCCAGACACCCAAATAGTGGTGCCATAAACCCCATCCAAGGACTGAGGAATCTGAAGGCAGACATCCACGGCTGGGCCCCTGGTGGAACACTGGGAGTCTAATTAGTGAGTAAGAAGAGGATTTATATGAGCGAGAATTGTTGAAGCCAAGGTTGGATAAAGCACCGGGACAAATAACCAAATGAATGGAAGCACAGGATCTATGAACCAAAGGCTGAGGGGCCCCCAACTGGATCAGGCCACCTGAACGGGTGAGACAGTCATTTGGCTTGATCTGTTTGGGAGGCAGCTGTGCATTGGTGCCAGGTCCTGGGCGCGTTGCATGAGTTGGCTGTTTGAATCCTGGGACTTATGCAGGGACACTTGGCTCGGTCTGGGAGGGGGGAATGGACCTGCCTGGACTGAGTCTACCAGGTCAACCCCGGTCCTCGGGGGAGACCTTGATCTGGAGGAGGTGGGAATGGGGGGTGGGCTGGGGGGAGGGGTGGGCGAGAGGGGGAGAACAGGGGATTCTGTGGCTATTATGTTGAACTGAATGGTGTTATAAAATAATAATAATAATAATAATAATAATAATAATAATAATAATAAAAAAAAGAGTTCTAAGTGTCCTGCTGTAAGTGAACACTATGTATATCTAAATAAATTGACAGAAGAATGCAAAGAAAACAAACAAAGAGGGAAAACACATTTGTTCCTTTAGGCCTCTTTCCTATTTTACTATGTGCTGCATCTTTCCATGTACTCTTTCTACATATGTATTTAAGAACTCTTTATAAAGAGACTAAGTCAGGTAATTCAAATTTTTATTAGCAGAGAAGCTTCTATGTGATGCCAAATTTAGTGCTAAGATAATTATCCAATATTTCTGAAATAAATATTAACATATTTAAATAGATCTATCATAGAGTAAGGACAAGTAAGTTTTATGATTTCACATTAATATAGTTGAACTAGTAGTCCTATGTTATTGTAGGTCACATGTACTATGATGCTGAAATCATGAATGCGATTAGATGTCTAAGATCATTTGTAATATACTGCATAAAATAATTCTGAGTACATATTTAGTGGCTAAAACATTTTGTTACACTTCTAGCAATGAGGGATTTCTTGTTTTTCTTTAATCTTCGATGTTTATCTCCAGTGCTTTGTGAGCTAACAGGGATATGTGTAGAATAAGAACACTGTTTTCTATATCTTCCTGTTCAATACAACTCCAGAATTTTGAATATGACAAATAAATGTAAAGAATTATACAAGACATAGATATATTATCTATATCATATGAAAAATTTCCATAGCATGTAGAACATTTTAAATTAAAATATGGGTACTTTCTTTATTAGTGAACAATTGCCTTGACTCTCCTTGGGGGAGGTCACAAGGGTGAGGGAGGACCTAGGAGGACTGGGAAGTGTGATCAGGATGAATTATGTGAAATATTCAAGTAATTAATTATTATTTTGGGGAAAAAAATGAAAATAAAATTGAACAGTAAAAAAAAGCATCAGTGTTTAAGCTGAGTCAGCAGTAAGAGATCACCTCCTCTTCTCAACATATACTATGAACAACTTTGGATAAACAAGGAGACAAGGCATCTTTGAAGGAGCATGTAAAATTTATCTCCTTCACAGAAGAATTGGAGAGAAATTTCTTTTCTGGCTTTTGCAGTATCTGTGAAGACTGTTTTCAAAAGTAAGTGGGGATGGGGAGACACCCATTGTCCTGTGGCTTAGGGTCTTACTCACCTTTCTATTCTCTCAAAATCTTATAGTGTCTCAACCTGGAATCTTCTGCTATTATCAATAGTTCCCTGAACATGCATATCGATTCCTACTACTAACATAGATAGAGGATTGTATAAACAGCTTCATAAACATGTTAGACATACTCTCTGTGAAACACACAATTCACTTGTATTTCCATGAAGTTGCTTATCTGACTACTATATCCAGGAAATTCAATTGGCTGATGTGTCTCTATCTATCCCAGTAAACATCACACTGTAATTGTAGCAGTTTGACATTTGTAAAGGACAGGTCTGAAATTCCATTCTGCTGTCCTCAAATTTATGATCTGCATCCTTTAGGGTCACTGTGAGAAACATTTATAGTAAATTATAGTTAACACTATGTGTTTGTTCTTCAGAGCCTGGACATATAGGGTTGTTTTTAGAACTGTTACATTGAAGAGAATTGCATTAGAGATCTGGATAAGTATTGAAGAATATAAGGGTGAGAACTGAAGGATGGAATACCTTTCCACTTAGAAGACAGTAAAATCAGAGTTGAGGACACAGAGGGTAAGGTAATACAACAAATAGAAAACACAGAGTGGATCCTACTAGTAGTGAGAAAGATGTGTTTCAGAGGACACCATGTTTGTTGACAAGTATGAAGGAGGAAAAAACATGCATCAGTGGGTTGGAAGATGTGACAGATTTTCTGAAAAACATTAAATGTATCTGGAGTAGATTAAAAGGCAATGAGAGGCCTCAGGTATATGAACACTGGCTTGCAAGACTGATGTTCATAATGCAAGTTAGGAAAGCACTCAAAAGCTATTGTTTCACAGGTTGCTTACATTCCAGGCTGTTTTGCCTACTGAAAAATAAATGTTGTCTGTTCAATCAGCAAAATTAATTTTGTCCAGGTTGAAATTGCAAAACATAGGAATATACTTTCAAGCATTCTAGAAAATATATGTGGCATTTAATTAATATCACAAGGAAAGAAAAAAAATAATTTCAATTTCTTCATCATTTCTCCTGTCTTGAATACAAATATAATAATTCCTCAAGCTCAGAAACTATCTTTGTGGCCTTGGGGATGATGGTCATGATGATCAACTTGGTACGATGACTAAATCTGGAGTGGCCAAAATACTAGTTTTGATATGCTTTTCTACCTAATAAATTTTTCTACTGCCTCTAAGTTTCTTTATCCTGCTTCATATCTAACCTTAGTAGGTTCCCATACTGTATGAGAAAATAAAGTATTTAAAATAACATAATTGGATATTGAAATTGGTAAATTAATTATTTGAATCTAAAGAGGCATTGACAACAGAGTTATATGCTAGACAACTTTATAAACTTGATGTACTTTACAAATCTAAAAATTTCTCCAAATCTATTGCTTGGGACAAAGATTAAAGAAATAAAAAATAGTGCCAAATTTTGAATTGTATCAATAAAGACAAAATAGACAGGCAAGCTCAAGTTAAAATCAGAAAGTTTTGAGATGGGTAAGTAAAATAATTCTACCCAAAGCATGGAAACTCTGAGGTGGAAACACCCATGTGTTTCTTCTATTCCTTTTAATCAAATGTGCTATTTGCAAAGGAGGTATAATCACTATGTTAGAAAAAAAATAATGACACATCATCACTAACAGGCCATTCTTTTTTAGAGAATGACATTCATTAACAGGCCATTGGTCCCTAGAGAATATATTGATATATATGTGGCCTCTTTATTAATGTCCAGGGTATTAAAATATCTTAAGGAAGCAATATTTAATTCAAAAGTCATATTGACAAGCAGAGCTTGGTGGGCAGTGGTGGTAGATGCCTTTTATGCAGCATTCAGGAGGAAGAAAAAAAGGCAGGTAGATCTCTGTGAGTTTGTGTCCAGCCTAGTCTATAGAAGAGCAAGTTCCAGGACAGCCAGGGCACCACAGAGAGGAGAAACCCGTCTAGAATGAACAAACAAATACACAAACAAACTAAAAATGACAGTCAGAATACACAGGCCTTTACCATGAAACAGAAATTTTCAAGTAAACTCTATGGGGCTATGAAGAAAATATTTCAGGTTTTTCAGTTAGGCTTGGGAAAATTTTGTAATTGATAACTAATACCTGGAAGATAATTTGCCAATGGAGAGCTAATCAGAATGTCAGAGTTTTAGATACTAGAAAAAAATATTTCAACAGTGGTGTAAAACTTGGGAATACCATATACTCTTGCTTGGAAGACTGTACACCTTAGTCTTATTTTGGTTGAAAAAGCAATTGATTATGCAAATAAGTCAAATGCCACCCCACTGTGATCTCAAATGACTTAAGAAATTGAGTCTTTTTATCATATAAACACCAAAATATATTTTATTACTTGTAAATATATATATCATCAAGGCTCTTTACATGGAGAATCATGACATAACTTTGGTATGTAAGATCAGAGTCAAAGAGAAATAACAGAGCTATATTTTTGGTAGTTAGTAAATAAGAAAGCCTTGCTACCTTAATCTTGTGTGCTCATTCAGGATATTACCAATAAGCAAAAATAATAAAACTTAGAATCAATATCATAAAAAGGCTTAGTTGGTATATATATCTGAACTAGTCAAGAAAAGCAAACATGCTTGAAACCGGTTTTGATGAAATTTTGATGTCAGAAGAATGCCAGCTGTGCCTGAGGAGAAGACTGGGACACGTTTGAAAGAACAGCTGAGTTCCTGAGCTCTGAGTCATGTGACATGTGGCACTGAAGGTGTGGCGTGTGTGCTCTTCAGCCCTGCCACAGGAAAGGCACCAATGACAAATGAGACAAGCAAACCCTTCCCTGTGGAGAGAAAGTAGGACTTTATAACACTCCTGACACTGCCAGGATAGCCAGGAACTTGTGACTCGATAGCACAGAGACCTAGGATAGAACCAAAAATAACTGCCAAAAAAAAAAAAAAAAGAAAAGAAAGAAAGAAAAAAAAAAGAAAAGGTCATCAGTCAATTCATAATGGCATTCTGCTGTACTCATAGATCACTGCCTAGCCC
The DNA here is from genome assembly GCF_049852395.1 of Peromyscus maniculatus bairdii. Lineage (NCBI taxonomy): Eukaryota > Metazoa > Chordata > Mammalia > Rodentia > Cricetidae > Peromyscus > Peromyscus maniculatus. Next base: position 80,043,249 of record NC_134860.1, read on the forward strand.
AAATGTCATCAGAGGCTTCATCAAGCCACTTATGGGAGCAGATGCAAACATACACATAAAACATTAGGAACTCATTGGAAGAGGGGTGAAGAAGAATTGTAGAAGCCAGAGGGATTGAGCAAAAAAAAGGATAATACAGCCCACAGAAGCAACTAAGCAGGGCTCATAGGGGATTACAGAGACTGAAGCACCAATCAAAGACCTTGCATGGGTCTGTGCTGTCTTCTACATGTATGCTATGGTTGTGTAGCTTGATGTTCTTGTGGGACTCCTAACAGTCAGTGGGAGTCTGTGAGTTTCTAACTCTTTTGACTGCCCATGAGACCCTTTTCCTCCTACTGGGTTCCCTCATCCAGCCTTGGTATGAAGGTGTGTGCCTAGTGTTTTGTTACTTACAATGCTATTTTGGTTGATATCCGTGGGATATCTGCTCTTTTCTGAAGGGAAATGGAGGAGGAGTGGATCTGGCAGAAGGAGAGGTGGGGAAAGATAGGTAGGAGTTGAAGTAGGGGAAACTGTGATTGGGATGTATTGTATGAGAGAGGTATTTTTTTTTAAGAAAAGGGCCCAAACTGTCCTATTTCTATCCCTGATGAACTCTCTATCACTCATCCTCAGAAAGCTAACTTTTAACGGCTTCTATGTTTACAGGATTTTCTGTCCATGTAAGACATGGACAGTTATTACTGTGGCTTTCCTCTGTGTCTCATACTACTCCTGTGAGGCAGGCATTCATTAGTATCAAGTACACTGGGTGGAAAAACATGAAGAGCCATACAAAGCCATGACACATAAATCTCTGGTATATAGTTTGATCCCAGAACTTCACACACACACACACACACACACACACACACACACACACACACACTCCAAGGTTAAAGAAACACCTATTTTAAATTCACAGTACACTACTATTCATGAACAAATCCTATTTTTAAAAGGCAAATGTAGTGTTACATATATGTTTGCAGTAATGTATATGAAAGGTCATATACAAACTTAAATTGACTGAGAGGAAAATGTGGTTATTTTTTTTTGGGGGGGGGATTCGAGACAGGGTTTCTCTGTGTAGCTTTGTGCCTTTCCTGGAACTCACTTTGTAGACCAGGCTGGCATCGAATGTGATTTTGTAATGAGGAAGAACAGTTAATATAGTAAATAAGTCCATAGCAGAGGAAAATGAAAGTAAAAGTTTGAATATATGGGATATTATAGAGAAAAAAATCAACATATTTTGTTGACCAAGTTGATGTTTGTGTAGGCAGCTTGAGCAAACAAGAATAACATCACATTTGCAGTTTATATCCTGATCTTAGAAAAGAATCAATGTGTTAGATAATATTTCAAGAGAAAAATAATACTGTAAGTTCTTATTTGAATGTAAACCTTTCCAGAGGGGTTGACCACACCATAAGACCACAGCCCACAGAATCAACTAAGCAGGGATTATAAGGGATCATACAATTTGAAGTGTCAATCACAGAGCTTGAATGGGTCTGTACCAGGCCCTCTGCATATGTAATGTGGTTGTTTTTTTTTTTTTTTCCTGAGAGGTTTTAAGAGTGTCTCTAACTCCTTTGCTTGCTCATGGATCCTTTTCCCTCTACTGGGTTGCCTTGCCCAGCCTTGATATGAGGGTTATGGCTAATTCTTTCGCAAATTGTCATGTCACAATCAGTTGATATCCCTAGGAGGACTGCTCTTTTCTAAAGAGAAATGGAGGAGGAGTGGATCTGGGGATGAGGGGAGTTGGGGGCCAACTGGAATGAGAGGAAGAAGGCAAGGTTGTTGTCATGATGTATTATGTGAGAGAAGAATAAAAAAATGAAAAAAGAGTAAAAAAAGATAATTTAGCAGGGTGGTGGTGGCACAAGCCTTTAATCCCAGCACTCAGGAGGCAGAGGCAGGCAGATCTCTGTGAGTTCGAGGCCAGCCTGGTCTCCAAAGCAAGTTCTAGGAAAGATGCAAAGCAACACAGAGAAACCCTGTCTTGAAAAACCAAAAAAAAAAAATCAAAGTTATTGTGTTTGATAAGAATAGAACACAAAAAATTATCAAAGAGAACATCACTATTTATATATGTGCACACATATATATTACTACACACACACATGTAGCTGGAGTTTTCCTGCCTTGCCCACAGTCAGGACAAATCTCTGTCACCTGCCAGTCCCACAGCCGCTCAGACCCAACCAAGTAAACACAGAGACTTATATTGCTTACAAACTGTATGGCCATGGCAGGCTTCTTGCTAACTGTTCTTTTATCTTAAATTAACCATTTCCATAAATCTATACCTTGCCACGTGGCTGGTGGCTTACCGGCGTCTTCACATGCTGCTGGTCATGGTGGCGGCTGCAGTGTCTCTCCGCATCAGCCTTCCACTTCCCAGAATTCTCCTCTCTCCTTGTCCCACCTACTTCCTGCCTGGCCACTGGCCAATCAGTGTTTTATTTATTGACCAATCAGAGCAATTTGACATACAGACTGTCCCACAGCACTTCCCCTTTCTTTTTTTTTTTAAAAAGGAAGGTTTTAAGTTTTACACATCTCCAAAGTCAGCTTGGTATATTTGGGAATTTGGGCGTAGCTTCTCTTACTACTTCCTGCTGAAGGGGGGCGCTGTATCTTATGGGGACACAAAGAAAATTTTAGGATCATGGAGTAGTTCGTGAGACTGTATCGTCTGAGCCAGTTGCCTTGAAACGATTCTGGATGTTGCATCATCTGGGCCATGGTGTCATCAGAGACCTTTCAGGTGGTCTTGGCTGGTCAAACTTGATGTATCTTAATCTGGAACAAATCCATAGCCTCTGGCTTTCTGTAGAAACAAAAGCAGAGCCTCCTTTCCAAAGCAACATATCCTTACATCCAAATTTTGAAGTTAAGGTACCTTTAAAACACACATTTTGGCATAACTCAACAGCTTTTGCAATCAAATGTTTCTCTTCAGTTACGAATATCAAAGAGAACATAATCCAGATTCTCTGTGTGGTAGCCATCTTTATATGGCTTATGTTTTATATTACCTTGAGCCTATTGCTTTAAACTGCAGCCTTTTAAGCCTGAAATGGTGCTGTGGCTGCTGGCTCCACCCACTTCAGCTTCCCAACATGGCGGTGGTACGTTTTCCCCCAGCTCTGGGAGCCATCGTGGGTCTGTGCTTTTATCCAAGCAGCATGTAGCCCAGAAACCTCTTTTTGTTTTGTACTAGCAAAGGCTAAATGCACCACGCAGCTTAATGTGCCACTTGCAGAGGCCTCATTCCCGCCATACTGCAGACGGAGCTCTCATGCTAGGAACCTGCCAGTAGCTCAAACCCGCAGGCTGCCACTCATTTGAGAGAGACAATTAGGAAGCTGTTTTTAGCTCCGTTTTAGAATCTTTTCTCAGGTTTTAGGTAGAAACTTTTGCCAACACGTTGGGCACCATTTGTAGCTGGAGTTTTCCTGCCTTGCCCACAGTCAGGACAAATCTCTGTCACCCGCCAGTCCCACAGCCGCTCAGACCCAACCAAGTAAACACAGAGACTTATATTGCTTACAAACTGTATGGCCGTGGCAGGCTTCTTGCTAACTGTTCTTTTATCTTAAATTAACCATTTCCATAAATCTATACCTTGCCACGTGGCTGGTGGCTTACCGGCGTCTTCACATGCTGCTGGTCATGGTGGCGGCTGCAGTGTCACTCCGCATCAGCCTTCCACTTCCCAGAATTCTCCTCTCTCCTTGTCCCACCTACTTCCTGCCTGGCCACTGGCCAATCAGTGTTTTATTTATTGACCAATCAGAGCAGTTTGACATACAGACCGCCCCACAGCACACACATATAATATATATATAACCTGTGCCACTCCTGCCCCACATGAAGCATGGATAGAGTCTTTTCAAGGAGGTTTAAGGGGTACTAGAAATGCTTCAGTGCCAAAGCATTTTCTCTTCACTTGAGCCACAGTGTCCATCTCCTTCATTATGGGACAGACTCCTGCTTGACACTTCAGAGGCATACCAATAGGTCTAACCTGTCATCCTCTTGAAGTCTAAGCATACAGAGACCAGTCACTGACCTAAAATATTGCTGCTTTGCATCCCAGTAACCAGATTAGCACATCCTTTCAGGGTACATTTTCCAGAAAAGGGCAGTTATCTATAAGGATGAGGCTGTAACTTGGGGTAAGAGAGTGGTGACCCTGAACATTTTATTAGATATCTGGACATAGTTATTTTCCATAGGTATATGTATCACGAATCTTAAAAGGTCTTATTAATGAAAACACTCAGGAGCCAAATATTGGGGTGAGTGGGGAAAGATCAGAGAAGCAGAACAAGCCACAGCTAACCTTACCTCACGAACTTCTCAGCCAGTATATGAGCAGCAGCAGCTGAAGAAGGAATAATGGAAGACATGGCATTGCCTGGGATAATACGAATAATGAGACCAAACAGTTCTAAACAAAATGTTCAATTCAACAGCAATATGTATTGAGTTTCTCAGTACACATAAGTAATTTTATTGATTTCAACAGAAGTTGTATCCTGTTAAATTCTAAGAAATTGATTTAGAATAAGTAAGTCGAACAAGTAGAGAATTTTAAGTGGTTCTGAAATAGTCACTGAAAGGAGCAACCATGTTTCTGTGCCTGTGTGTTTGTCTGGATCTGTGTCATATGTGTGCATATGTGTTTATGTTGTGTCTGTATGGCATGTGGGTAAGTCTGTTTGTGTATGGTGTGTGAGTGTATGTGCATATGTGTCCGTGTGTGTGCCACTCTGTGTGTATGCTTGCCTGTGTGTATTCATGTGTATATGTGTTTATATGAATGCCTATGCTCTTGTGCTTTGCATGTGTGCACATGTGTCTTCCATTGTGTGTGTGTGTGTGTGTGTGTGTGTGTGTGTGTGTGTGTGTGAATGTGTAAGTGTTGTGTGTGCATATCATAGGCCTGGGATTGCAATTGGGGCATGGCACATGCCAGGCAAGTGTTTATCTATGTGAGCTATATCTTCATAACCTAAAATAATATTTGAAATCTGAATCTGATCTTATTTTGCCTCTACTTAACATTACTTAGGAATATCTAATTATGTTTAGTTCAAAACATGTGTTGTTTGGGGATTTACTAAAGGTGTCCATTTTCATATATATCTAGCCAGTGTTTATTGCTAGTTTTTAGTCTCATTTCTCAACCAACTCTTCACAGTCTGCACTCTAGCAAGGTTAATTTCTACTTCATTTCCTTATTCAAAATAACTTTATTAAAATTATTTCATTTTTAAGATATTATTCTAATTTCATATGTTCATGATGTCATCTGTGGTATAAACACACATGCATAAAACCAACACAGATCAAATCCAATATTGCATTCCACTCTAGTTTACTCATTCCCATTTTCCAAGTTGCCATGTATGTGTTTTTATGGTATTTATTCTTGGTATACTTTTCTGACCCTTAAGAAAATGCTATGACCTATTACCTCCCGTGTATAATTGCTTAGATATTTTATATTAAAAGTAGATACCTTTTTTCACTGTAATTGTTTACATTTGAAAGAGTGAGAAAGAAATATTAAAACAATTGCACTTGTAAAAAAAACTATTTGATAGAGAAGATATAGTGAATTAGAATGCCCTTATGTCTTCACGGGGCACACTCAAAAACCATGAAATTCAAGGAAGTAGATAGGTAATTAAATGTTATATGCTATCATTAGCTACTAAAAAGACTGGGTGGTTATGAATACAATTTTCTTGCAGAGGATCTGAGTTCAATTCCCAGCACCAACATCAGGTGGCTCACAAATCCTTATCATTCCACCTCCGGACAATCTTGCACTTCCTTCCAAATCTACAGGTAACTACATCAAGCACACACACACACACACACACACACACACACACACACACACACACACACTTAAAATAAATCTTTATTTTAAAAAAAGGTGGCTAGTGATATGGATCATTGTTTAAGAGCTTTTTATAGCTTTTACAAAGAAACTAAATTCAGTTCCCAGTACCAACATTTTGGTTCACAAACATCTCTTCCAGGGAATATGACACCTTCTGATGCACGTAGACCCATACATGCAAAACAGACACATATAGATAAAATAAAACAATTACCCTTCTTAAACAAAAAAAAAAGCTGGAAACATGGGAGGAGATAAATAATCAGAAGTAAATATTTAAGAAATGTATGGCAAATAGGATTTCCCTCTTTGTACAAGAAATTTACCTAGATCATAAATGTTGTTTTAGAATAGCTCCCTTTATGCTGCAAATCACTAAGAAAGATTTCCTTTCCAATACAAATTCCCCTTGTAAAAGGATAGTTCTTCAGACAGCATCTAAATTTACAAAGTCACAAAGTGATCAACCTGTGATGACCAATGTTCAAGAAGTTATATTTTAGGATGGCACACGATGCTCTCTTTTGCAGTTATCTTTAGGGGTGATACATCTTGAGCTCAAAAAGTAAAACAAAGCAAGTCAACCAGCAAGGAAAAACAAAACAAACACAAAAATAAATACAATGAATAAGCAAGCAATCAAAAACCCCCCAAACAACTAGTGAACACAAGATATTCTCAAAAAGTTTATCCTACCATGGCTACATGACAGAACAATTCTACTTCTAGATATTTGTCAAAGAGAAACAATAACTGCTTTCTGAAAATGTCTTGTAAACCAATGCCACAGGAGACAATCTTGATAACCCAGAGCTAAACAACCCTCACGGGTTTGTAGCCAAATAGGTAAATGGTGTTAAACTCATACCTAGAGTATTATTCAAGGAGATTCAAAAAGCAACACTAATGATGCTTAAAACCATGTTGAATGAAGATAAATAGACACAAAGAAGAATAGTCACTATGGCAGTACTTACTAAAAATTTCAAGGAATGTATCTATCTACTTTACAGCGGTTTGATCTGGAGGTGATAGCAATTAATATAAAATAACTTGCTACCTCACAGAAATATATATGTATTAATTGGAATGGACTTAAGCAAATTAATGTATTTATTAGATGGCATCTAATAATCTAACTTATAAAAATCTCTATATATGATATTTCATACCATATATAAATGCACAAATTACAATTATATAAACATTGTGTATTAGTAATTTCTCCTGTTGCTATGGTCAAATACCTTACCAATGGCAACTAAAGGAAGGAAGAGATAATTTTAGCTTCTAAGTTAAAGGGTCAGAGATATCACAATGAGGAACGCTTGGTATCACAACAATAAGGAATACATGGTCACAGTGCTCTGTAGTCAGAAAGCAAAGACCTGAAAAGAAGTACAGCCAGGTTATAAGACTTCAAGGTCTGTACACATTCATCTACTTTTTCCAGAACTGATTTTGTTTTGATTGTTTAAATTATTTTAAAATTTAAATGTATGTTTTATGTGTATTAATTTATATCTTAATTTTTATAATAAAATCATAGTTTTAATAGTGTGATTTTCATATAGTACTTTTTTATGTGAAATGTCCACATGTACTTAGCTGTTTCCACTAGCAAGGCTTTTGTACTACTCCTGGGATAGAATGTGGAAGCAATTCCATAGTAGGAGATAACTTTATCTTATCAAGCTAACAAAGTTTCTGCATGGCTTTTACACTGTGTGTGTGTGTGTATATCACCCAAGGGATTCAGTCAATTCCTGGCAAATCTTGCTCCAGCAAAGTTAGTTCATAGCACTTCTATAGATTGGCATAGATATTGTGAAAAGGTGAACTTTTAGAGTAAACTGGAAGCAAAATTAGAATAAGAATCCATGGCCAGGAAAGTAAATTGGGAACTGTAAAGCATAAGGAAAGTGGAAGTGTGCTTTGTAATGGGTTATTCTCATTTTTAGCTCCCTATTTCAAGAACATATAAAAGCTATAGAACATTGGCATCTTGTTTTGCTTTCATGAATAAGCTAAATGTGGTAAGGTCTGGCATTATCATATCTACTACAAAGTGTAAGATATGAAGATAGTTCAAATTAGGGAGCAGTTGGAGCAAACTTTCTAGTCTGAACAAGAGGAAGGATCGGCTCTTAGTTGCATAAGGACTATTCTATCAGTGGTTGAATTGCTGAACAAGCACAAAAGTCAACGGCACAGACAAAACCACAACAGTTCGTGTAACTGAGGTGCAGACACTTGTGAAAATGTTGTGTCCTGGACAGTACTGAAGTATCAGTTGCCAAGGAGTTTGTCACAATGTGAAATCCACTCATGTGAAATAGAAGGAACCACAGAGGCACACAGGTCAGGCATATGTAGGTACTGGAAAGGTGGTAGACAAGAGAGAGCAAAGGAGAGAGATCTTAGAGGTCTTGTGATGAGTTTTGCCTGAATCAAAAGTTGAATATGCCTCTTGTACCCTGGGCACTGATATTAGGTGGCTTGTTACTGTATTTCAATGCAAGAACATCCTCAAGTTAGAAAGAAAGTAAAATAATAATTTTATTGAAATATTTGATTTCTAAATTCTGATTTATATAAACACATTTTCTGTGTTTGAGAAATTAATATGTGGCTCAGTTTTCACACACATACATATTTGTTTCCCTTTTCTAATTTGCAATTTTAGCATAATACTCACTTTGATTTTACACACAAATGATAAACATTTATTCAATTTCAAATTTATATTCATAAACATAAAGTATATAGTCTTGCATATGGGTTCTTTACATAAGTGTGTGTATAAAAATGTAAGTGCATATAAGAGTTCGATAACAACTGTGAAAATTAATATTCTCTTCTTTTCCTTTCAACGTTATATCTTTCTGGATTTGTAGATCTTTCTTACTGAATAGAGTATGAGTATCAAGCTATTTGAACTTTCACAATAGAAATTAAGTGTTAGTAAACAAAAAGATAACACAGCTTCTCTGTTTTAAATGTTAATAAAATTTATTGCAGTGCTGTAAGTAGTTTATTTAAAATGTCATGATTTTAGCTTCAAATGTGTAAAACAAAACATTGAAATATTTACTAGTGTCTAAAGAATATGCTGTTTATTTGCTTTTACATCATCCAATATTTCTTGTGCTAGGAACCTAGTGTGTTAGAGACTCCAAATTGGGACTCAGTTAGCTCACTGAAAGTCCCCTATTATGCTAACGTCATGGAACAATAGCACTCTGTTGTTGAGCTCTATTTTAAATGGTACATCTATTATTACACTAATGATTACAAACCATATGGTGTAACCAATGGGGCTGTCTTTAAGTACACTAATTACATCAAGTGCAAGCAATAAAACAGGTGCTAAAACAATGTTCCTGCACATTTTTTTCATTTACTGCTCCATAGAAGACCTTTAGTACAGAGATTAGAATTCCAATCTATTTCCATAGGATCCCCTTTGACATTTAAAGATGCTGCTTAGCTATCTAGTCAAGCCCAATTGAAACAATGAATATTGTATTTGTTAGTGATTCAATCAATGGATTTTTTTCAATGAGGCACAAGAGTGAAATAACTGCCACCTAAACAAATAATGTCAATGTTCATTGGGGTTTTTAAGGCCAATTTTACCTATGGTATAATATGCTATTCTGTATTTCTAGATCATTTCGTGTGACTAAGCCTGAAGTTCACTAGGCTGGGGCTAAGTATTACTTATAAGAGTTATAGAATCCTACTCACTATCCCCATGACTCACATTTTTTTTGTATATTTAATGGTTTAATTCTTAATAACAAACTGATGGAACTGGAATGAACTTATTTATTTATATTAAAATGTTACCTGTGACACTGTAAATACCAAACACTTGCTAGCTGCTAATATAATGAAGCAGTTATATCACCAGCATGTACATAGTTGCTTCTATATGTTTGTGCATGTACCTCAAATGAAATAAGACATATGAAGTAAAAAAAAACAAGCTAGATATGACCGATAGTAAATGATAGATCAGAAAAAAATCATTCATATTGCTCAAATTCTTATACAACTTCAAAAATGTTAAATTTAATTAAGCCTGGTAAAAATATTCCTTAGTTACTAGCAATGAATTTAAAATAAAACTTGTATAGTCCAGTTTGTAGAAAGAGAAAATGAGAGAGAGAGAGAGAGAGAGAGAGAGAGAGAGAGAGAGAAGAGACAGAGAGTATTTTGTAGATTTAAGAAACAAAGAGGCTATTTGCAAATCAGTGTTTTATTATTGACCTTAAAAATTGGTTCCCCAAATTACTAGCCTTTAATGACATAACAACTTTATTGTGACAATAATGCCAACTCCTATGTTTAGAAGTAGGAGATCACAGTTAATAAAATTCTCAAATAAAAGATGCTGCTTCTTCACTTAGGCTGAAATACCAGAATAAAGAGGAGATGTGTGGTTTCTGACAATGAGGTGAAATTTCTACATTCACCTATCTTCAGTGTCCATAAGCACTCAGACATCCCTGCAGGACTTTGTTTCTGGATGATGGTGATTCCTCTCACTGTGCCTCTCAGCCCAGCCTCAACAGACATTCTTTCTTACTTGTAAGACCTTGACATCCCCTAAAAGAGATTAGACAGTACTTAGAATGGCAAAGAATAGTGTTTGCTACAGTATTAAGTCACTAAAATAAAGCTCCAGAATAATGAGGGTACTATATCTTGCTGCCAGACAATAGACATTTCCAGTTGGTCAGATATCAACTAAGAGGAGGAAGCAGGTACTGTGACCTTAGAGTACTGTGAAACCAGGGTGTGTGTAAAGCAGCAGCAGGAAGCCCTTTGCTAATTTTAGTATATTTCCAATCAGCACATAATTTTAACACATCAAATAAGAATTTCCCTATCTTGCTTGGTTTCTCCCTCTCTACATGTTTTCTTCCTTTCACTATTTATTCAAGCCATAGCAATTGTCACTATTTTACTATCAAGAATACTAGGATTGGAAAAAATAGAAAATCCAGATTATAGTGACTCAAACCATAAAGAAGAATTAGAAATCACACCACAGAGAAAGGTCACTTAAATTTTCTTCTTGTTTAGTCCTCTTCCTCATTGCCTTTTATTTCTTCTTTCTCCTTCTTTTTTCTTAGTTTATTTGTTTAAGACATGGTGACACGTAGCCCAGGTTGGCATGCAAACTGTAGAACCTTTTCCTCCTAAGGGTTAACATTATAGACATGTGCACCCATACCTAGATTTTGAAGTTTCTTAAGCAACAAAGCCTGATACATGTTCCACAGCTCCTTATTCAAAAACTAACCTTGTTTCTGTTGGTTTTTCTTTATCCTTTGTATATTGCGCTAATGTCCATATATGTTGTGTGACTGGACAACACATGGGCATCAAGAAGTCCATGACCCACATACATTTTTAGAGATAGATAAAGACCAAAAAATTATGTACCAATCCATAAAAAAGTCAATATTTTCAAATATTTAATTTCCCAACCTTTGCATATGGTTTGGAGGCTTATTGAGCACATCTGTGTTTCCAATCAATTCTTAATTGAAACAAAGTCCAGGAAGACAACTGGAATTTCAAGATTCTTATGAAAAACAAAAATAGACAGGAATGTTGGAACATGAAGGTCCTTGCACTAACAGATCACAAAGGAAACAAGGAGTGTTAAACACAGGGGATTGTCCTTTCAAAACAAAGGATATTAAACCTGTTTTTCCACACAGAAAGTTGGGAATTGGGTGTGATTTATAGCCTGGTGAGCTACCTTATCTGTTGGGCCAGGTCATATCATGCTCCCACAAACATGACCGGAAGTGGCTAACAGTGTAACTGACTTATATAATACCTGTATTGTCAGGGCCTAATCCTCCAGCTTCAGCAACCTGGACTGGAAATGACTAATAGCCCAAATGACCTCTATGCTATCTATATACCCAAGACCATGCTGGATCATTTCCTAGGGTCTTAAATTAATATAGGTAGCCTATCTCTAGAACCCATCTTCTTGAAAGAAATGACATATACATTGAGTTGAATTTCAATATAATTATGCCTTTGTGTGTACCAGTGATTGCATTACACTAGGAAATTTTTATCCATATTGTATGTTTGAATTTGTTGTCAATAAGATGCCTGGCATTAGACTTCTGAAATTTGATCCAGTTTGGATAAGTGGGGCTGAACCAGAGTTTTCATTCTTGCTTCTTTATGGTTCATTTCCTGCCTGCTATGGTGCTTCAGGGACACACACACACACACACACACACACACACACACACACCTACAAAGGAAAAAAAAACTGTTGTGTTTTAACCACAATTCATTTACTCAAATTACACTAGAGAAAAATAAAATGCTCTAAAAGCAAATTCCATAATTTCAAATGGAATTTCTATAAGGTAAAAAGATGGCTCAGTGGATTAGAGGATGAATTGCTTTACTGGACAACCTGAGATTTGGTACTAGCACCAGGCCAGGTGGCTCACACTTTCATGTAACTCTACCTTCAAAAGAGCCAACACTATGTTCTCATTTTCATGGACAGCTTGTATACTTATAAAATTCAGTCACACACTGGACACACACACACACACACACACACACACACACACACACACACACACACACGGGGAGGGGGCATACACACACATTTATAAATCTTTGGGGAAAAAAGTATTCTGAACTGATAAATCTAAAACACAACTACTGCTCAAAGCTCAGAGAACACTGCAGAAAGACTAAGGGGCAGAAAATTTGTAAGAGGAGGAGAAAAAGGAAGTATACACTGAGATTGTTTCTTCTAGAAGCATTAGAATCTACAACAGTGGAAGTCTCTAATATGGCTGGCACAAAACAACCTGACTCAGGGAGACCCCAGCAGACATGCTAACATGGATATTTAGAGGAGAAATAGTATTCCTCAGGGAAGAAAACACCAGATGTCTATGCAGTACCTAGTGGTCAGAACTGAATATAAGCACATACAAGTACCATTATACAAACTGATTGTACTTACACATTATATGTGTGTGTATATGTATGTACACACACACATATGTATATGAACCAATAATTAAAGTAGAAAGAGCCTATGGATTTGAAGAGCCAGGCCGATGGGTCGGGTTACATGGGAAGAAAAAAAGAAATGATGTAATTATAATCTGAAAAAAATTGAAAAAATATTTAAATAAAAGAAATTTTAGATGAACTTGCAGTTACCAGAAGAACCTGAATGTGGAGTTCCAGTGGTCAGAAACTTATAGCACAGAACCGATACAACTGGAACACATGAATTTGGATATTTAAAAGAGTGTTGAAGGTATGTACTAAGTTATAGTAGCAAATAATTCCATTTTCAAGGATAATACTGTCCTCCAACCTCTCTGCATCTTGATACTATCTCTTATAAGCCTCTTGAATTACTTCAGAACCTACTAATAAGACTATTTCCTTATTTATCTTTTGTAATTAAGCATTGACTTTATCCTAATTGAATATTAATCCCTATCAATTACTGAAGAGAAAACTGATCTAATTTATTAACAATTCTAACATGATGATGCATATTTTATTTACATTTATCTGTAAGCAATGGGATTTCAAAGGAATGCTGTCATTATCTAAAGAAGCACTTCAAAATAATTTGAAGAAGTCAGCATTTGTTGTAGCTTGTATGTTAACACAGTTGATAACCCCTACATTGTACATACGTGGAATTAGGACAGCTTCTCAGAATTTTATATTTCTAGGTGTATTCTCCAAGGAAAGGGACTATTAAATCCACAGTCCCTTTTATTGTTTGTGATTCATGTAAGGATTATGTAAATAGACTATTTGTGAAACTTCCAGTCAGTCTGTTTTGTGCTGTAATAATAGCAAAATAACAGATGAATATGGTTCATAGAGAAATGAGGCTTCATTCTGATCACAAGGCAGGTATTTGAAGAGATGACATTTGATTGGTAGCACTTATTGTAAAAGAGTCCAAGGCTAGAAGCAAAAGACTTCGAATTTGCCAGGCTAGCTCTTTTATCCTAATCTACTCTCATGGAATTGTCTTGATCCATTAATATCTTCCAAGCTTGATAAATCCATGACTTACCATCTTCTAATGAAAATTTCCTCTTAAGGACACCCAGTGCTGCTTAAAGATCCAGAACCAGAACACTGGGGATGAAGATTCCAACAAATGAAACTTTGAGAAACAATTAATCCAAAATTTAGAGTTGCTCACCTTTCCTTAATAGTCGAGGTACATTTCATGATGCAAAATACATTCATCCATGTCAATAATCTTAAAACCTTAGCTTGTTCTAATATAAGCTCAAAAGAAAAATGAAAAGTCACTTTTGATATTGAAGACACGTTCTTTGCTGGTTTGAGTGCATACTAACAAAAACTAATGATCTGTTTCTATTATATGAAGGCAAGACAGTGCAAAAACAAACCTTTTTATCTCCAATAGGAGAAATAGGACAGAAACAGTAACAATTTTCCATGAACAATAAAACTATAGGATACAAACATTAAATAGTAATACTCCAAGCTTTTCATCCTGGGCACACTGATATGGGTGTTGACTTAGCCACATGGCTTTCAGTGTCCTTCTTAGCTGCTTTCCTGTCTTGCAGTAATATAGGATTCTTAAATGTTTCACAAATTGCACTGCACACTAATCATAACTCCACGTTCACATAGCCCCCCTTCCTTTGTTTTGTTTAGAGTTTTCCTTTGAATATACTCCGAGGGATGTCATTGAAGCTAAGCTCTTGCATTTTTTGTATACATTCACGATTTTTACTCTCTTAGGGTTTCTATTGCTGTGAAGAGACACCATGACCACGGCAACTCTTATAAAGGAAAATATTTAATTGAGGTGGTGGCTTAGACTTCAGAGGTTTAGCCTATCTATTATCATCATGCAAGTAGGCAGACATGGTGCTGGAGTAGTAGTTGAATGTCCCACATCTTGCAGGCAGCAGAAAATGGTCGGGGATACCAGGTAGTATCCTGGGCATAAGAAACCTTAAAGCCTGCCCCCTAAAGTGATGCAATTCCTCCAACAGGCCATATCCAATCCAACAAAGTCATACCTCCTAACAGTGCTACTCAATATGATTATGAGGACCAATTACATTAAAACTACTATATTCCACTCCCTGGACCCCATAAACTTGTAACAATATCATAATACAAAATGCATTTAGTCCAACTTCAAAAATCTCCATGGTCTATCACACTCTCAACAATTTTTTAAAGTTCAATGTCCAAAGTATCTTCTGAGATTCATGCAGTCTCTAAACTATAATCACTTGAAAAAAAAAAAAAACAGATTACACACTTCCAATGTACAATGGCACAGGATATACATTACCATTCAAAAACAGAGGGAAAGGAGCATAGTGAGGAAATACTGTATCACAGAAAGGCTGAAAAACAGCTGGGCAAACTCCAAATTCTGCATCTTTATGTCTGATGTCAAAGTGCTCTTCAGATATCCATCTTTTTTTCAGCTCTGTTGACTACAACATATTCATTTCTGTTTTGGGCTGATTTCACTCCCTGTTTGTCTCTCCTTGGTAGGTATCCCATGACTCTGACCCTGGCATTTCTAACAGCTTGGGGTCTTCAAGGTAATCCAGGCTTTAATTTCACAGCTTCACAAAATAGCTTCTTTGGGCCTCCATTCAGGGACACTCTTGACACATGCCTGGACTTAGCAGCTTTCATTTGGCATGGAGGCAAAATCCATAGGCCCTTCTATCTTTGACTCTAAGGCCAGAATCACTTTACCAAAACGGCCAATTTCTGCTGCTTGCGAAGGTGAGGTCTTGGCCCCCTTTATCAATTACATCTTCACCATATATTTCTGTCTTTCACTGCTTAAGTTTGGCTGTCCTGAAACCTGCTCTGTACACAAGACAGGCCTCAAACTCAGAGGTCTGCAAGCCATTGCCTTCACAGTGCTGGGACTATAGGCATGCACCACCACACCCGTCTCTAAGTTTTTCTTTAGTTTCTTTTCACAAGTTGGAAACTTAGCTGTGTGTGCTCTTTCCCTGAGGTCATCACTCCCTTTATTCCATTTCTTAACGTGTTTATCTCGTTGAACATAGGACTTAGCACCATTCTATTTTCTGGTGATTTTTTTTTCTCCTCAAATATTTTTCCTTGGTCAGCTTGCTCCTTTTCAATATAAATCTTTATTAGAGTTAACACTAATATCCACACAACAGCACCTATCTTAGGCTGTTTTGAGATCTCCTCTGCCAATGGAATTAATCCAAAACTCTTCACTTTAGACTCAGGCAGACATTTCAGACAAGGGCAAAAGGCAGCCACTTTCATCCCCAAAGTATCATCTCTAGGCCACATACTAACAAGCTTCTCCTCTGAAACATCTTGATCCCCACAATTATCAAATCACATTCAGCATCACTGTCTTCCATGCCTTGATATTTTGGCCCTTTGAGCAGAACTTTAAGCATTCCACTGCTTTCCTAATGCAATCTCCCAAAAGCTGTATAACTCCAAACATAGTTAAAGTTTCTATGGCTGTAAAGAGACAGCTTGGTCAAGGAAACTCTTATAAGGAAAACATTTAATTGAGGCGGCAGCTTACAGTTTTGGAGTTTCAGTCCATCATCATCATGGTGGTGAGCACAGTAGCATGCAGGCAGACAAGGTGCTGGAGAAGTAGCTGAGAGTCTTACATCTTGCAGGCAATAGGACATGGTCTGGGACACTGGGCAGTATCCTGAACACGGGAATCTTCAACACTTGCCCCCACAGTTGCACAATTCCTCCAACAAGGCCATACCCACTTCAACAAAGCCATAACCCCTAAGAATGCCAATCCCTATGAGATTTTGAGGACCAATTGCATTCAAACTACCACAGTCATTATATGGATATCTCCCATTCTGCTATTCTTCTCTCCAGGGCTACAGCAGGAGCATGAGCCACCTAGAAAAGCTTTAGCTATGGCTGGAGTGGCCACTGAATACTTCTTGTAAAGAAAGGAGCAGAGACATAAGGCATGTGTTGGTTTGAAAACGACTGGTTCCCATAGGTTCATATATTTGAATGCTTAGGGAGTTGAACGAAGTCTTTGACCAGATTAAAAGAATTAGAATGCATGGCCTTATTGGGGGATATGTGTCACATGGCTAAGATTAGAAGTTTTCCGAAGACCACATCTGCCTCAGTGTTTCTTTTTTCTCTCTCTCTCCTTGCCTATGTATCAGGACATAGCTCTTGGCTACTGCTCCAGCACTGTGCATGTTGATAGCATACAAAACCTAGGAAACTGTAAGCAAGCCTCCAATTCAATACATTTTTTTATAACAGTTGCCTTGGTCATGGTTTCTTTTCATGGCATTGAACAGTGACTAAGACAATTAAATTCTTTAATCATTTTTAAAAGCATTCTGCCTTCCTGTGCCTAAGACTAATGAGAGATGATCATCACATTGCTGTATGTCCAGCTTATCATGTGTCATCCGTAAAAGTAACTACTGAAAATATGTACAATTTAAAAAGCAGCAACTGAATAGAAAAAAAAATGTATTAATTTTATAAATTGATAATATACTTTCAAAAGTATGAGTGACAATATTCAATATACATAAAGAAAAAAATGAAGTTGTTCAAACCACTTTGGAAAAATTCTATCACTGATGTATTGTAGACGTTTAAAACCTTAAAAATGAAAATGTTCAAAGAAACAAAAGAGATAAGTGGCTTGCTTCACTATTACTAGTTAGTCTGTGCTTTGGTTATACTAACTGCAGGCAGCTGGGAGATGGACAGAGGGCTCTTTTTAAGACAGCAAAAGTTTATGAACAGTCCCATGACAAAAACTTATAATGAAAATGCAGAAGGAAAGGGGGAAACATGATTATCGATTAAAAGCCTTTGCCCATTTAGTTTCTAATTAATTTGTCTCCCAAAAATGCTATTGTATTTTTTACACAAAATAACAATTATAAATATTTTCTCCAGTTATCTAAACAATACGTGTAGTTTTTAGTGCCATCCATCTAGGCACCACAGAGAAAAATCTATAGCTTAAGAGAATCCATTCATAGAACCCGTTCAGATTTGTCCTTTCCCATTATCAACATTATTATTGGCAGATTATTTCATAGCCATTCTCATGATTTTAATGGCTTTTAGCTTGCATGTTTGTAATATATGATACATGTTGTTCAGGCAATTATTTTGACAGTATTAACTCCTGAGAGTTACTAAAACCAAGCATGTCTGTGCTATAATAAAATCTGTAAAGTACATAGTTATTGCTTAATCAATTTTATGTCTCCTTTATTGTGAAAATTTGTAGTAAAGGAGAAAGCATGGACTGAAATTTTTATGTCATTCATACATTTTAACTTAATGACTTCATTTCCAAGCATTTATCCCGAAGGTGTAATCACATATCAATATAAACAGAAAGTTTATTTCATAAAGTATACAATTAAACTTTAAAATATCTTTTGAGAATATACTTGTTAAGATAAACATGTGAAAAATATATAAAATATTTACAACAAAGGGTATTGAGCAAAATTATGATGTGTCATGAAATATGATAACCCACACATACCTAAAATTCTCTTTTACATAAAATACTATTTTATGTAAATATTTTCATATATATATTATATATAATGCTATGTATACATTTGATATATTAAAATGTATACATTTATATTATGTATACATTTAATGTATTAAATATATGCATGATTATTGGTAAAAGAGAGATTGCTTAGTAGTCAAGAGTATTAGCTCCATTTCAAGGGACTTGGCTTAAATTTCTAATACTCACACAGTGAACTTTAACGACTCTAACTCCAGTTCCAGGGGATCCAATGCCCTCAAATGGCCTCTGTGCACACCAGGTATGAACAGGATGTGCAGATAGACATTCAAACATAACACTCAGACATATAACATAAAATTTTATATAATTTAATTTGAAATTATTTTCAACTGCAGATATGTCATCACTTTATGACAAATATTTATTTATAATCTTACTAAACGTTTATATAAATACATGTATATAGAAAGGACAAAGCAGCAAGATATATGTAAAAACGTTTTAAAAAACTCAAGTAATTACTGTATGAATAGTAGATTTCAGGCAATATTCTTTACTAAAAGTTTTCTAACTTTGGAAAATGCTTTTCAGTAGGCATGTATTTCCAATCATCATGAACCTTACCAATTAGACACATATATACTTTTTCCCCAGTAAGATTTTCTCACAGTTTAAGAATTTAAAACCAATTGATTCAAATATAACTTAGTTTTAACTTAAATCTCCAACAAATATTTACATAAAATAATGGCATATTGTTTTGCATAGAATATGATGCAAACCTTGTTTCTGTATTGATAAATACTAACATTTTTTTTCCATTTTATCTTTCTCTGTACTTTATTTTTCTTTAGTTTTTTCATTTGTTCTCTCCATTCTTGTTAGATATTTCATATGGATTTTTGAGGTTCTTGTTGAAGTATTTACAATGCAGAGCATTCTCTAGAGCCCTCTATTTTACAGGCCTTCATCACTATAATTTTCTTATGTAGCATTTACACACCATGAGAACAAATATTATGTGAAGATTATATCAGAATTCATTGTATTTTATAAATCCATGTACAAATATGCTATGCTTTAATTTTAAATTTTACTTTCACTGAATCATTTGATCAACAACAAAAGTAGAGTTTCTAGCAATCTCTAGGTAGTACTGAAAGAGTCATAAATCTTTCTGTGAATATGCTGATGATATTCTTGATCTTTCACTGTGTGCTTTTCAGAAAGAAATGGAAAAGAAGCAAGACACTTGTTTCATTTTAATCAGTTCTAAATACTTGATGAAAAATGAAAAGGGTCCAGTGAGTAAAGACTTCGTTATACACGAGGTCTTTAGGCAGTAAATTTTCTAAGGAGGTGAAAGTGTCACACAAGGTTAAGGCTTTGCATCAAGGTTAAATGTTTTTAATAACTTTGTTTCTAAGGACCTTGAATGCCCTACCCATACAGGCTCATATCTTTCTGGAATTATCTTAAGACATTTTCAGATGCTTTGTCTTCCCTTTAGCTTCCAAATCAACAACATCACCCCTTTATACTGGTATACTCTCCTGCTCTCCTTATTTTTAATGACCTCTTGCTACATTAGCAGCTTAAAAATCAAGATTCAAGTGACATTTTTGTTTGGCTATTTCTGTCTCGTTATATAGTTGGATTTCTTTCATCCTCATCATAGTAAGGCATGTATTCCCTTCCTTGATAAAGCATCTAATTCTGCATTGGTGCATACAGTTTTGATTTATGATCTAATATTCTAAAAAATATAGGACACAAGAAACAGAAATGTAAATAAATAATGGTAGAGTAGTGTGGAACTTTTTTTCCTCTCTTATTTTCTTAGTATTAAGGATGCAGTTCATACTACTTACAAGAATACATCTGAGAGCTGAGTCAATATCTAATGAGAAGTTACATTAGTTAGTAGAGACTAATTTTCTAGGCAACAAGAATTAAGATCCATATTATCATCATTAACATGAACTGCTCAATTTCTGAGTTCATTTGTTTGGTTAGAGCTAAATGTAAAATGCTTAATGAGCATTAGGATAGAGTGTTGTTCCATAATTCTGAAACTTAGGCAGGTAGGACTGTTACTTGACCAGCGTAAGATCAGAGTCAGCACCCACAAGTGACATGGATTAACAGATTGTCACTCTATCCACATTTCCTTTGAAAAGTTATGATTACCTCTCTGAGATACAATAAATGACAGCATGGCTTTTGTGATCCAAGAAGCATGAACTGAACTGGGAAATTGACCCTAAGAATTACTGTGTTTTTCTCTTTATCCAGACTTATAAACATGATTATTAAGATCAATCTACGTGAGTCTATTAAATGGGTAACATAATTTATTAATATATAAATTGAGGAAATACACTCATAATTACAGATTCTCTGAAGGAAAGACAAAATGAAACTATGAGATATCCTAACATTGTCTGATCATATAGATGCATAATTGTCCATCTTCTGCTTAACCTACAAACCTTACAAAGTAATACCTGGTATTTTTAATGAACTTAAACCTGATCTAATATATATAGCAGATGAGAGAAAATGGGCTCTAGAGAGATAAATCAATTGTATTATTATCTGTTTATATAAAGGGGAATACTCCTTTTTATAAGCACCTCAGGTTGTCTGCTACCACTTATAATCATACCCTAACTGATAGCTGGTACATCAAGCAGTTGTTCATCTCCAAGTCTAGTCAGAGAGGCTGTCCAGTAATGCTTGGTGTTTGCTATCTATGTCCTTCCTCCATCAAGTTGCTGAGGCCATGTGAATACATTCCAGAGAACAAAATGTAAGCTTGAGTGAAGGTTGTTATTTCTGATTCTGAAATCAAATTCTTGACTTTTTCTCTCATTAGCAATAACATTTGAAACAGAGGGTGATTTTCAAAACTATATTTAAATGTGGTTAATTTGCCTTAATCTCCTGAGTTATTTGTGAATAACTCCAGTGCAGTTAGAACTATACCACCAGTTTCAATTTACCTGAGCAAATACAAACCATTGTGGAAAAGCATTAATGTTTTAGGGTATATTTTCAGTGGCATAGCTAACATAATTATTATGAAATTTGTAATTTGAATTTATATATTATTGAAAATATACTGTCTTCCATTATCCAATGGAAACTATTTGGTTAAACCAAGATGATGCTGGGAGTAGCCATATGGCTTGAAAACCTCAGCTCTACTGGAACAGATTGAGAAACAGAGTGTTAGTGATGGTTGCTGACTTTTATTGGTAGCATTTAGCAAAATATTTGAAAAAAGACATGTACTTGAGATCAGTTGGTTTTCAAGCCAAAATAAATCAAAATAGAAAACTATCCGGAAATTATTAGTTATTTTCTAAGAGAAATTACAATCCTAACTAATTAGAATCTCCAAAGTATCAGTTATGCAGTAAATGGTTCTTGAGGATGTGGAACAGACAGAGCTTCATGCAAAGCCTGTGTGAGTACAACCTGGAAAAGACACTATGGAAACAAATATTACAGTTTCTTATACAAGTAGACATACTCGTACCATCTAATAGAGTAAAGGCATCCCAGGAAGCTGTGCTGATATTTTATCTGTGTGCCCTAATAAAGCTTATCTCAGGATCAGAGGAAAAAGTCAGCCATTATAGTAAATATAGAAGTCAGGCAATGGTAGCACATGCCTTTAATCCTAACATTCAGGCCACACTGGGAACAAGGCCAGGCATGGTGGCACACATCTTTAATTCCAGCATTAGTTAACCATAAAGGTCTGGAGCTCTGTACAGACAGACAGAAAGTGACAGAGCTGGGGAGAAAGAGGAAGTGATGTAGCTGGGTAGAGAGAGGAAGTAAAATTGCAGAACAGAAAGGCATATAGGCATGGCTATCCAGGAAGTAGCCTGCTCTGGAGGCTGAGGACCAGGAACTAGAGGCTTTTAAGCTCTTAGGATTTTTTAGCAGCTGTTCAGCAGAGATCCATTTGGATGAGGACTCAGAGGCTTTCAGTCTGAGGAAACAAAATCAGTTGAGGTGTTGGCGAGATGAGCTTGGCTATGGCTTGTTCTACTTCTCTGATCTTCCAGAATTCACCCCAATATTTGGCTCCTGGTTTGTTTGTTTGTTTGTTTTATTATAAGACTATTTAGCAATTCATATTACAAGATGCTAGCCTTTCACACATTAGCTTTGGGCAGACATTTCAAATCTGGACCAGCAGAGTTGGTAAGGATGAGCTGGTTTGAGGGGATATGCTGAAAAGTCTAAGGCAGGAAGATCATAGTTCAAGGCCAGCTTGGGATACACATTTGTGCTAGAAAGATGAATCACAGTTAAGCTTGGACTTCTTTTCCAGAGAACCCAGTTTCAATTAAAATCACCCTAATTCCATGGAATCTGACAGAAATAGTCTTTACAGGTACACATTCACATATACATAACCACACACAGGCATACATGAATATACACACAATTTTTAAAAAGTGGATAAAATGAGATATTCTAAAAATATATAGTAAAACTATAGAGGGGAGTGAAATTTCATAATTAATGACTTTTGTCTAAATATAAATATAATTTTTCCATTCAAAACTAGTTCTAAGTCTGGTTTCTAAGAGATGGTTTAGGAGGTAATAATGCTTGCCACCAATCTGATGACCTCAGTCTAATCCCAGGACTCACATGATAGAAGGAAAGAACCATTTCCCACAAGTTATCTGCTGACTTTCAACCTCATGTACATTGGTATGTGAACACATCTGAAGGAAAATACATACATACATACATATATATAAACATATACTATAAATACATGAATCAAATTAGAAAGGAAACTATATTATGTATTAACTTTAAGCATTTAAAATCTTTATTTACTAGAATAGAAAACTTTTGATAAGCAGTATTTTATACCATTTAATTTTAAAATTTGCAGTTTTGCTATTTTTGTCAGGGAGGTGTAAAAGCAGAGAATTAAAGTCAAGGAAACAGAGCAGGGAGAAAGGAGGAGCAGTCACAGCCCTTTATCACGTGGAAGTTGGGAGTTTATCAGCTATTCATTAGCTATTAAGACTTTCTTAGAGGGTCCCTTGAGTTTTGCATTCCTTTCAACTCATTTAATGAGTGATTCTTTCCTTTCCTTTGCCTTCCTTAGGTTATTAAATTAATTGTATTGTTTGTTTAAGAATGCGAGGAGGTGAATGTTAAGTCTTGATATTTAAATTCTTTTGGAATTTAACATTTTAGTATATGAGCTAACTGCCTAGCTTCCCTCAAGTTTAAGAGAAATTGTGATGGAAAAGAATCCACATACTAGAGAAGAACTCTCATAGATATCCTTGGTTTCCTGTGGACTGACCTCCAACTCCTGACTAGCCTGTTTGAGCCTCTCTGGTCCTGGTATTGTACATGTGCAATAGCAGGTACTTTCTGCACTTACTTGAAAAGATAGGAAACTGTATTTTTTAAAGCTGATTTTGCAAAACCTATAAATAAAACATAAAATTGGAGTATTAGTGATTTTTTATGATCCAGAAGTTTCAAATAGATATACAGGATCACAGAGCATCCATAGATAAAATCAGAATTTATTGTTTTCAGGTAATACGAGTTAGTTTTTCTGAAACAAAGCCAAAAAACTGGGTGTTGACGCTCTATTATTGCCTTGAGATATTTATTATTCACCATAATCTCATTATAGCTCCAGAATTTAAAATCTCTCTTCTTCTTTCTTCTTCTTCTTCTTCTTCTTCTTCTTCTTCTTCTTCTTCTTCTTCTTCTTCTTCTTCTTCTTCTTCTTCTCCTTCTTTAAGTTTTTTTTTTTTTCATTCCAGGATTAAAGGCATGAGATAACATACCAGTCTCTCCTCTCTTTGTTTAGCTCTGTTGTTCTTTACATATATCAGTATTCAGAGGGCATATGATACTGTGGGATATTGTTCCATATGATGTGAATATGTGTTCCTCTGACTGGTTGATAAATAAAACACTGATTGGCCAGTAGCCAGGCAGGAATTATAGGCAGGGCAAACAGATGAGGATAATTCTGGGAAGAGGAAGGGCTGAGTCAGGAGTCACCAGATAGACACAGAGGAAGCAAGATGTCAAGGCAGAACTGAGAAATGGTACCAAGCTATGTGACTAAACATAGATATGAATTATGGGTTAATATAAGTGTAAGAGCTAGTCAGTAATAAGTCTGAGCTAATGGCCAAGCAGTTATAATTAATATAAGCTTCTGAGTGATTATTTTCTAAGTGGTCCATGGGACTGTAGGGGCCTAGTGGGACTGGATAAACCTTCCAACTACAATATGATATGCTAGATTTATTCATTTTTAAATATAATTTTCAGAAAGAGTTACAATCTCACATTCAGAGGTTCCAGATTAGATTAAGTCTTCTCCAATACTGGACTAGAAATGCTAGATTAATAAAATAGATGTAAATTATCAGCTTGTATCACCTGCAGAACACTATGCAAAACACTTCCTCAATAGTGTTGTTAATGCTATGAAGTCACATATGTCTTTGGAAATGAGCAGGTAAATGAAATCTGTGAAAAACACATTTAGTGATTGAATATTGTTTTAGAGATGACATACTCTGAGTGACATTTCAACAACAGCAAATAACACCTTTATTGAATTGAAATAAGTAAAAGTCACCTCTACAAGTTCTGTTTTGTTGATTTTTAAATGAACACTAGTCTTAATATTTTAAATGTCAATCCAAGTCAGAGTCAAGTTCATTTTCTGTCTGTTTGCACAGTATTTATTTCATTTATATTTTATTGCTTCAGAAGACAAGAATAATTGAAATTTCTCTACATATTACAGTTTTCAGTGCTTCAAGAGTATCTATGAATGCACATGTACCACGTTAATGCATGCGCTCACGCATACACACACACACACACACACACACGCACAAATGCACACACACATACACGCACACACACATGCACACACATACACACAAATGATGAGAGCATGTCTTTCTGTATGCTGTGAATATATGTTGCTCTGATGATGGGTCGATAAAGCTGTTTAGTCTGTGGCAAGGCAGATTAGAGGCAGGTGGTAAATTTAAAGAGAGAGACAGGAAGAAGGCAGGGGATAATACCAGCCAGCTGCCCAAAGAGCAACATGTAATGGGATGCAGGTAAAGCTACTGAACATGTGGCAATACATAGATTAATAGTTATGAGCTAATTTAACATATAAGAACTAGCTAGCAAGAAGCTTCAGCCATGGCCATGCAGTTATAATTAATATAATCCTCTGTGTGTTTACGTGGGGCATTCAAGTGGGAGAGAATTGTCCCCATCACCAGCAGGCTGACACAGGAAAACTTCCAACTACACACAAACATACACCATCACCACTGTCACCAACACCACTGCCACCACCACCACCACCACCACTACAATAGCAACAACAACAAGGAAATTAGAGAAATGAATTAATTATTGGCCATTGATACCTCTAAATATCAACTGTGTCAATTCCCCAATAAAAAGACATTGACTGATAAAATGGATTTGAATACAGGATCTATCCCTCTGTTGCACACAAAAATACACATCAGCATCAAAGACAGATATTACCTCAGAGTAAATGGGTGGAAAAAGTTATTCCAACCAAATGAACTTAACAAGAATGCTGGTAGTGCTGCTTTGAATAAGAATGGCCCACATAGACTCATAGATTTGGATGCTTCATCACCAGGGAGTGGTAGTATTAGGAGGCATGGCCTTGTTGGTGTAGATGTGGCCTTATTCCAGAAAGTGTGTCATTGGAGGTAGGTGGGCTTTGAGGTTTGAAATGCTCAAACTAAGCCCAGCATCTTTTTTTCTCTTTCTCCTGCTTGCCCATCCAGATGTAGAACTCTTGGTTCCTT